>NC_136498.1:44212727-44387727 GCF_053919585.1 Euprymna scolopes | reverse complement strand
CACATCCCTTTGATTTCCAATATATATATATATATATATATATATATATATATATATATATATATATATATATATATATATTTACATATATATATATATATTAGTAAAATGTACACTTAAATGTAATTATATGTACACACACGGATATATATATATATATATATATATATATATATATATATATATATATATATATATATATATATGTATATATATATATGTTCTGCTTGGAACACACCTGCTATTCTAATCATTTTCATCATGGGCAACGTAGATGACCCCACAGCAATCTCCAAAATAAAAGAACGGATAAAACATACCAATTTAATCGGCCCCCAAAAGAAGTATGTGATACCCCTTCCACCAGATATTTCGACAGAAGGGATACAAAGAGAAGAAACTATTCCCCGGATTTTGAGAACTGGAAGGACCGCCTAAAATAAATAATTAAAAAATAAATTATCAAAACTTTTGTTTCAATAGCAATAGCAATGAATGGCTGTGCGATCGCAAAAAAAGAATAAATAAAAATAACCAAGTGTTAATAACACTTAGAAAAATGAGGATATACCGAAAATTAATTCGAAACACAATTAAATTAACTTTTTCGTCACGATAATTCACCTCCCCCAATGTAATTTGTCATATTTTGTGGTTCGTTTTCTTTTATTAAATTGGTGATTGAACGTATAGAGTGGTCTCATAAAAAGTAATTCTATTTACCGTAATTTTATGTTTTAAATGTAATTCTCCCCCAAATTGATTTGTCATGTTTTGCCCCACCCTCGATCGGCAAATTTGAAAAAATGCTAGAGGTGACGTATTTCGTTAAACGCTTCGTGCCCAAAGAGTGGGTGCTCATGTTACGTTAAATTAATATAGAAAAATGATCTGCCACTGTACACTGTTAATTTTCGTTCTTTTCAAAATTTCTTCATATTATGTAGAAAAGCTAGTATAGCGTATTATGCTAAAACATTAGATCCTTATTTTTAGGTGGGTCACCTCGTATTTAAATACCGGTTTCTGTATAGCAGTTTATTGAATAATAAAAAAAAACAAATGAAATCTTTCCTTCGTAAGTGTTTTTTTTTAATCAAAAAACAATAAAACAATAAAAGACAAACATTTTTCTATCAACACGCAATTATTTTTTCAAGCTAGAAATTAATTGAGATTACCAAATTATTTTATTTGATGATAGTTTTTTTTTGTTTCTGTTCCGAAGGAGCAAATAACTCTAAAACAAAGATTTTCTAAAAATCGATGTTGGAATCATAATTCCAAATAAATTTAATTAAATATGTTCGAAATATAATTATTGTTTTAGATTTATGAAATAAAGATTTTATATAGAACACTTATACCAATTATCTCGCTAGAAACACGAACTAAGATACTGCTATTTCAGAAAATCGAATGTTCTTAATGTAATATGCAAACCATTCTATATATAGAAATAAATGAGAGAGTAAAGTAAGAAAATTTTTGCATATATTAATCAATTTGTGAACAAACAAATAAACAAACAAACAGGCAGGAATACGACCTTATATATATATATATATATATATATATATATATAGTTGCATTTTTCTTTGTATTGAATGAGGTCAACTATGAAGTTCTTACGGTTTCTAATATATATGTTGTGCTAATATTTTATGTAGTGAAGTAGAAAAAAATGAAATTAAAAAAAAATATCTATAAGACACAGCTGTTCCTTCCAAAAGGTTGAGCTCTTCAACGTCCACAAATAATTCACCGTCACAAAAAGAATTCACCGTCACTTCTTCCAACCGTCGTTTCACTCTCTGCGCTCTTCACGCCTGCTTAAAAAAGTACCGTTTATATGCTGCCCATTTCTTCACTTATGCAAATTGACTATCAACTAGAGCCATCTAGTTTTCCATTTCTCCAAACAGCCAATTTGCAAAGGGGGACAACTCAAACAACATTTTATAAAAGGGGGAGATGCTTAGGAGTTATTTTAAATTTTCAAAGTTTTTCTTAACATTACTTACGATCAATTTAGTAAAGTTGCCTTATGTAAATAAACGACAATAAGTGTTAAAAAAAACTCATTAATCCTTATAAACTTTTTGCAAATGTATGTGCCAGCATTTATTTATATTAATTTAGGAGATTTATTCATTAAATTATATTGGTTTTATTACAATAATTTGATAGTTATATTCAGGTAGTTGGTATTACCACGATCTATGCAATAAGAGAAATAAGTTAAATACGAACATCCATGCATTGAGTACTAAAAAGGTGCATTCAATGTAATATAATTGTACCACACGGATATGTTAGGAGAAGATACATAGTAGTTTACGCAGATAACCTACTGCAGTTGATTTAATAACTAGGTTTTCTGTGTTTCATAAGGTTAATCGTATTATAGGAGTATTATATTATAAGATGGTAGACCAAATCGATTGAGATATTTAACTATATGGTGCATTAAGTGTATGTTTGTTATATATATTATATGCGGGTTATTTTTTGTTCTCGTAAAATTATAGATTGTTTTTAGTAATTGATAGTATAAATTAATTATGGCATGATATTAAGGTTGCTAAAAAGACGTTCTTTATAATATCTGCAGTTTTGAGTAACTTATTTCTGTCTTTAATGATTGTGTAGATATTGTTCCAGTTAGACATAACTAACATGGGAAGGTAAACAAAGAACATGGTTTAGCTTTTTGCTATACATTCCATTTTGTAATTGATGTCAGATTTTTTCTAATAAGTTCTTTATAGGATAGTGAATATGAATATTTTATTTTACGGTGAGTATTTTGGAATGCGCTTTTTTGCCCTCTGAATAGTTCCCTGAAAGTATTAGATGCCATACCACCAAAGTACTTACAAGTATTTGGGTATTTGTTCGGGGAGATCTTTGCGTTGTATACAATCAGGGCTACTTAGCAATTTCGCTTCACTGCGAATTCTTGTATAGTTCTGCAATTACAAGATTTATAGTGCGTTATTGTTATTATTATTATTATTATTATTATTATTATTATTAATCTACTTCTCTTCGTCTTATTATTATTATTATTATTATTATTATTTATATATGTAGAAAAAGCATGCACTTATTTTATGTGAAATAGGGGTTGAGGACGTAATCTGAAAAACATGAAATGCAGGAATAAGAATCAGTTAGATAGACTGATTAATTGTGGATATAAATATATGTTCTTATTTCATTATGTACGGGTGTCTTCGGTAATATCAAGCACTGACCTGGAAAATTTTAACCGATTTCTACTGCTTATTATATGTGTGCTTGTTCATAAAAAAACTTAGAAACGAGTGTTTCTTTTGTGACAGCATCATTAGATGATTGCTTTATAGGGTAATTCGATTTCTATTTTTTTATTTCTAACCGGATTGTTTATACTAGATGTATAGCCCTCACCATGGAATGATAACGTCATCTAGTCAATATATACCGAAACCTAACCATTTTAGAGGCCGAGTAACATATACTACACCTTAGAATCGGAATAGGCCTGGGACTGTGCTAGCGAATGTATTCAGCTCTCTATGATATTAGCCACAAAGACATGCATGAATACATAAGGTGCCGATGCATCCAATCCTAAAAAGGTTATGTTATCTGGTGCCGTCCAGACTTAGTGTTACTTGCCATTGGTTTTCTAACGAGAAGCATGTGGCAAAGTAATTATGCCGCAATAACCACACTGCTTAACTTCTCATTTTATGGCAACTTGTAACTTTTGGATACCCCACTAGTATAGGAAAAACATATATAAAATATGAAATGAGAAAGAAACAAACAAGACAATTGAAGATAAAGGAAAAGAAAGAAACATTGATAAACAACGAAAGCAGAAAAAAGTATGTAAGAAGAACAAATTAGACAAAAGAGGTTGAAACCTCAAATAATAGAATTGCAAGATAGATACAAAAGCCTGGAATGAAAAGGCGTTCACATTTCGTTCGCAAAAAAGAACGAACAAAAAACTAAGGAAAGAATTCAATGAAAAATAAACAACTTAAGCCTGAGAATTGATGGATCGGCAGATAATGCCAATTTTCTGTCCGTCACCGGAGGTAGTTATGAGATTCCCTGAGCCCAATCGTGGCTTCGGATCTCGAAATACCCCCACATCAATTCCCCATACGCTCCCGCTACCCAAAACCGATGATCTCTCCAAAGTAAAAATAATCTGGATATAGAAACCGAATCTATGATATGTTGTCTGGACATTGGCCAGACCTCGCAATCATCGCTTATTATTCTCAAGTTGCAACATTTGAACACTATTTCATTTCCTAGACAATGAGTTAAATCCTCCTCACATGTTAAATAATAATAATAATAATAATAATAATAATAATAATAATAATAATAATAATAATAATTATTATTATTATTATTACTACTACTACTATTACTACTACTACTACTACTACTACTACTAGCGGGACCTGTTGAAATTCCATAGTGAACTCTCTCATTTGTAATATATTTTTGTTGGTATTTTGTGGATGTTAAGCTAAATGGAGACACTGGCAGATTATTTTGCTTACTTACGAAATAGAAAGGAAGTACACTACTTGAACTTACTACTTTGGGTGATCTTTTGAAACATATTATATTTAGTAATGTTATTTTTTGTATTTATTTTTCCAACTAAAATAGAAAATTGACGATATTGTTGTTTTTATAGGTTAATTCAAATCACAAAAATATATCACATTAATGCACTGGTTTTCACTACTCAATAAAGTGTTCGCTGTGGTATGCTTTCCCCTGTTATGATATTATCTTCCATCCGCGGTTGTTTAGTCGTTAGAAGATTTGTTTTGTTAGTGTGAGAACATCCTTTCCAGCATGATTTCATTTTAAAGTGGAAGCGTAGTATATGCTATGTTGACATTATACACTCCTCACAGGCGGCACTCATTTTTTTGTTGCCTGGTAGTTTTATATATATTCTTTGAGTTTATGTATCGTTTTCCCTGGCATTTCTTTTACTTTCTTCAAGAAAATGTTGTATTTATTATGTCATGAGATTTTCTGAAAGTAGATACGAAACAGTATTTTTTAATGTCAGAATATTATCTTTCCACGAATTAACTTTCCACACGACGAATGATCATGTTTTAATTTTTTTTCCTTAACAATGTAATAAATGTATTACTTTATATCGTGTCAATGAGGTCATTAAAATCTTGTTTATGAATTATTATTAATTATATTTATTAAAAATATTAATTATAAACCACTTGGGTTTTTTTATCGCTTCATGAATACACTATAACGTTACAAGTTACGTGGAGATGGGTTAAATTTCAGTGCAAACTTTCATCATAAAAAACACCAACCTGGTCAATTATCTAGAAATAGCTATAATAAATATAAAGTAATAGTGTGTAACCAATATATGGTTTCCATATAAAAGGGATAGAATCAGTAATGGTCTAATTTTTAAAGGTAAACTAGACCCCAAAACCCATTAGTTCACACGTACAATTTTGTTGAGCTAGCAAAATGATGAGACTAATAGTCAAAATTATTCTGTAAAGGTAGGCTAAACTTAAATGTTTATGTAAGATATATGGGCGTAACAAATATAAAGGTCTAGTATCATTTGATAACCAATCCTTTATTGTATTTTCCTTAATAAAAATACTGATATTCATAGATTCTCTACAGTGATATATCTCCTCCATTGCAAACATATCTGAAAAAAAAACAAAAGGCGTCGAAAATAAATAATAAGCGCATGTATGCGTGTTTGTTTTATTAGAAAACGAGAAAATATTATAATTAGTATGGAGAGATGCTATGCATATTTAATTGCTTCTGCCTTTGGAATGCATATGAATAGTTTATATATATATATATATATATATATATATATATATATATATATATATATATATATATAATCGGTTTGGATTTGCGATGAGATTGTTTTAGGTTGTATCCACGCTTACAATGTAATACACACCTGATTTTATCTCTATATAATATTTTAATTACTAAAATTTCACTCTAAACCTAAGTACCGTAGGATTGCAACAACAGATGCCACACAAAAAATTATGCCTAAACTATTAGTCACTATCATATGTGATTTCAGAACGATTTTAAGAAACATTTCGTCTTAAAAATAAAATTTTCCCTTTATCCTAGGAGCAACCTACTCATAATCGTAACAATTAATAGAGAAAGTACTTCCTATTTTCTCTCTTAATAACAAGTTCTCCGACCGTGCCCACTTATCACTAAGAGAATTTCTGCACTTTCATCAGATATGAAATGTTGCCCTTATTAACTGGATCATATACGCAAACACGATCTTTCCTAATTCAAAAATAAATTCTCAACCCCTTACTGACTGAGCGCTGACGATTCTTTGAGTCAAGAATCGAAATCTTGAACACATTACATTTTTCCTTATAATTTCAATTAGAGTTCAAGATTTTATCAAAAATTTGGTCAGTATATTCCTATTACTATTCTAACTAATATTTGGGGTAGTAATTACAAAATTAAAATTTAGAAAGTTTATATTAAAGGGCAAATATCAATCAGCTAACGCAAAAGTATTGGATATATTGATTTAATATTTGGTTACATAGATTTTATTGCGTTGAACAACTTCCAATCGCTTTCTATAATTGCACATATGTTTTTTGCAAATATATGCATGCATTTTGCGTCGATCTTCTTTGCAGAACTGTTCCAGTTGTTGAATATTTTATGTATTCCTCATGTGAACATTTATCTTCAATATATTCCAGAAATTTTCAATTGGGTTGTGTCTGGAGACTGATTGGATCATATAAGAAGTCAATTCCGTTATTTCTAAGCCATTTTTTGGTTAGTTTGGCAGTATGCTGTGGATAATTGTCCTGCTTAAACACGAAATCGCTATTATGTCCCAACAAATCAGCAGATTTCTGGAGGTGTCTCTCCAAATTCTCCATGTATATACGTGCATTCATTCTACCATTGATGATTTTTAGTTGAGCAGTACTTTTGTATGAAATACACCCCGTACTATAATCAAACCACTGCCAAACTTTGCCGTATGAATGGTATTGTTTTTGTTATATGCGTTGCCATTTTTACGTCATACATGTTTTGCTGTGTTTCCCCCAAAGATTTCGATTTTCGTTTCGTCTGACCAGATTACCTTGTTCCAAAATTCTTGGGGTTGTTCCCAATATGTGTTAACATAATTCAAACGTGACATGTTTAAGCTTCAACTTTTCTTCGGTGCCTTTATACAAAACCTGCACGGTTTAGAACTCTACTGATTGTATGCCAGTTTCTCTGAGGTCGGTTTGAATTTCACCACGAGTAAGAAACGGGTTTTTCGTACATTTTTGCTTACCCACCTTGATTTTGGTTTAATTTCCTTGGCCGACCACATCTTGGAAGATTTGCAACAGCTTTAGCGGGGTTTTTAAAATTCCTAATAACGTTTCAAACTGTACTAAGTGATACATTAATTTCCCTTGATAGTATTCGATACCTTCTTCTTCTTTATGCTTATCAGTGATTTTTTTTGACGAATGTCTATTTACAACTCTTTAGTTTTAGGAATTTTTATAAATGGACTGGTTGACTTTGAAGGAGTGAGCTCAAAATGGAAGAATTTTATAAAATTATTTTAATATAAAGCTATCTGATTGGTCAGTGATAACTCGTTTGCATTATGGCAGCATGCTAAGGAAAATTCATTTTTTTTTTTCAGAATAATATTTTTTTAAAAGTGTATCCAATAATTTTGCGTTTGTTAATTCATAGTTGTCCTTAACTCTAAACTTTCTAAACTGTGATTTTGTAATCAATACTCCAAATATAATTTAGAATAGTTAATAGGAATATACTGGTCAAATTTTAGGTCAAATCTTGAACCCTAATTAAAGTTATGAAGAAACATTTAATGTAACCAATACTTTGTGTGGCACTATATATATATATATATATATATATATATATATATATATATATATATATATATATATATATATATATATATATATATGTATGTATTTTTATATATAGAGAGAGAGAAATAAAAAAATAAAATGTTTAATTCGACCGTGTTTGGATTTTACCATTCTTGGATTTTTTACCCTTCACCGGACTATCCATTCATGTGAAATCTTTTTATCATTTTTCTTTTACCTCTTATTCCCCTTACCTCGCCCTTTTTTAACCAAGTAAGATCTGTGACTTACTTGTAGTTTCATTAAATACTTTTACATGCAAAATCCGATCCCGAATTTTGCTTATCCCTGCCCTCTGAGTAGAAGGCGAGTATTTCTTCGAAACTCCGCGGATTAAGGACTATCCACTTATCTTGTGCTTCCTTTTTAAAATTAAATATGTTTTAAACTCTTTTTCCAGATGTCTTTTAACATATTTTATTAATCATTTGTTCATATATATATATATATATATATATATATATATATATCTATATATATATATAAGGAAAGGGAGACTATTATAAACTGCGTTTTACTAGATGTAGTAGCATTTTCTTTGGATTAACCCACCAATATTCGGAGTTAGTAGAATCGGAGTCTGTATGCCTACATTTAGGAAGTCATTTTTGTTTTCGGTCCTCTTTCATTTTAATATTTTTTATTTCTCATTATTTTATTTTCGATTTCCTATTATTTTACCTCATATTTTGGTTAATTTTTTAATACTTTACTTGTTTTTTTCTATTTCTATTCGTGTTACATTCTAAATATTTTCTCTCATTGAGAGTTTTTTCTACGTAACTTTAGTTTTACTTTGTATCGCTTTTTTATCTTATGAATTCTTCTAAAGCTCCAATCAATCTACTCTCATAATATTACCCCATTACTTTCTATTTCCATCTAAAACCTGTTTAAAATCGATGTTATCGATTTGCACCTATACTTTTCTATGATGACGATTTTTCGATTCTTTTGAAGGCGAGATTAAAGCTTAGAATTGCCTGAACTTAAAAGGCCTCACGAATATTCTCTTTTGACGTATTGTAATCCTCTTTAAACTTTATTTACAGGATAATGTTATAAAGTATCATGAAACTTTTATCCATTTTTTTATGTTTTCTGATCCAATACTGTTAAACGATGGGCAAATGCTATTTTTAATAAGCATTTGATGAATCATTTTCGAGCATCGATCCATAGTCCTGTAGTTTAAGTTGCAAACTGTCAACGCGATGGGCATAGATAAGATCCACGACTTGGGTAAGGTGCTCATTTTGACGCACTGATGAACGGTGATACAAGGAAACCGTACTGTACATGGATCGCAGTATTAAGCTCCGCTTATTGAGTTGAACACTATCATTAATAAGTTTTAGTTGTAGCTTATTTAGCGTTTAAGCAAAGCATGGAGTCTCTTTGTTTGTTACCAAAGTAGTATCCCGAGTACTGCTAAGCGATGGACAACTGCTTATTTAATATGCCTTTGATAAATTATTTGACAGCACCGATCAATGGTCTTGTGCTTATACGTCCCGTCTGTAAATATGATGGTTGTAGTTGCGATCCACGGCTGGAGAAAGGTGTGAGTTGTGATGCACTGAAACAGTACTGTATGCGATGATTATATATATATATATATATGTGTGTGTTTGTGTGTGTGTTCGCACACATATATACATATGTATATGCATATGTGTATACATAAATTATCTTCTGAATCGAGATTAAATTTTATATTGGACAAATGTATGTCTTAGGCGAGTGTATAAAGGAGAAATATATTAATTACATCGCCCAATATTTAAGAGATAAAATCATAGTGGCTGCACTCTTATTCCCATCGATTGTGTTGAAATGAAAATTGTACTAGAATGTATTCCTGCTTTTTGTGACACTCGCATTAAACTCATCAAATCATCGACGGATATAAACTGGTTTCATCTTAATTTTATAAGAGAACGAACAAGTACTTGCAAAACCGTGCAAGTTTTTACTTCTTTACTTTTCAAAACATATAACATGTTATCAATATACATGCACTTAAATTGTTAGTTTTTTTAATTATTAAACGCTCGTTGGTTTACAATAATCTTAACGGGTGATGCTGAGTTAACCAAAAAATAATCGAGCATTTTAGTCTGACTGTATACTTGAATTCTTGTAACACTGTTTGGAAGTTATAGTTATAAATGCACTTGAATACAATTCTAAAAAAAAAACAAGGATTTTCGGATAGATACTCTTATATCTGTTCTTCAGATGCGGCACTTCCATTTCTTGTTCTCTTTCAGTGGAGGAGAAATCCTTCACGACGGAGACAATTTGTATTTTTGTACCTTTTCTCCACGTTAAAAAACGACCCTGGTGTCTAACTCTGTCCCGTGGGGAGACATTGTAAATAGGTACTCTTATATATTTGAATTAGTGATAGTATACTACTACTGTTCCGACATGTTAGAATTTTGCTTTCACTATATCTAAGTTATTTTCCTCACGTAATATATTAGAATATACTCCATACATAGTCATTATTTTCACAAAAAAGGTTAATTTTCGTAGGGCATTTCTTTTTACATTTTATAACAAAAAAAAAGATTATTGATTTTTTCACATAGATCTCTTTCATGCACTTAATTTTAAACACATCCTTATGAATTGGTTATGCTAATTGGCCCCTTTTATATTTTATCAAATAATTAACTTTTGTCACAATAATTTTAGTAAAGCTAACATCAATACTATTGGAATATTACCAAATAGAACTATACAATTGTATTTAGCTTGTAGGTGTAAAATAATATTTGTTCTGAATTCTTGAAATGAGGTTTGGTCATTATTAAATTAATTACTCTACTAATTTCATCTTGTTGAGTTCGGCGGATGTTACCCCGACATTTAAGGCGTATCCTGTCGAATTCGTAATATGTGATTTAAACTGGATGAGACACGGAATTTTCAATCAGAACTTTTAATTAATCCACCCGATAGACTGCTGCCCTTCCATCAGCCATTAATAGATGATTAAGTAATTCGCAACTATATTGAGATTTTGACTGTTCTGTCAAATGTGTTACGTAAAACTGAATTTTTATTAATATGTTATCCGAAAAAGTTGTTGAGTAGATCTGTCCAAAATGTGTGAGAATAACATTTAATAATAGAGCACTAGTTAAACGTACGGAAACGATACAAATTTACTTTATTAGTTTAAAAAAATAAAATTTATTTATTTAATTCTATCTTTAGCAATAGCATTATTGTGCATGTATGAATGCATTTTTCAAATAAAACTCGCGTGGTATATTACTCAGTGAATATTTAACAAAACATCCTTTAGTCCCTCCCAAAAAATTCAGTGACGGCGCTACATAACTTGTTCCCCAAATTCATATGTTAATGTATATTATTCTCAATCGATATGACTGAGCTCTCCGATTCAATCGTATATGAATTGCGTTTATTATATGAGGTGACGCCCTCTATTTTTGACAGATAGCAAGGAGAAATTCCCCACACAGAAAATAATTGCCGTGTTTTTGAAAAAAATGTTCCAGTTTGGGGAAAATATACACAAAACATATTTGATGCCAGCTAAGCAAAATATATTATCCTTAGAACTCTAGAGAAGGCTTCCTACCATTATTTGTAACAGTAGGGTGAACATCTAAAAGGCAACAGAATTAGAGAAATGGACATGATATTTTATGTCAACATTAACTGAAATAGATAATATAGAATATTCTCCTGCAAAGACTATTTATCTTTTAAACGTCTAGCTTGTAATACTATGATATACTATTATAAACCAACAGTTGCTGCACATTTAATTAAACGATATTCTTGCTATAAGTATTCTCATGTCACAGTTATAATTACACTCCAACAGAAATGCAGCAAGATCATATAAAAGAAAGTAACATAAATGTGAAAAAAGATGCTATTCAACGATATGTCCCAAAAATTAATGAACATGCACACACATCCCAAGTATATGAATTGTTAACCATTTAAAGAGCAGTATCTTGCCTAATGATGTTTTCTATGATATCCATGCTAAGAGATAATGATAAGAATTGTACGTTAAACGTATATTTATTGTCGGAATTACGTTTTCCTTGAAGGAAACCACAATAATTTTGCCCTTAATCAACGTAACACTTTCTATTGACGCACTTCCATGCTAACCTTTTCATTTTCTCCCAGATGGCAGTGTCTGATCTTTAAGAAGAACGATCTGAGACGAAGACAGTTATCTTCTCTTAAGTGGCCTAAAGTGTGGATCAGGAACTCTGTTCATGTTTTCTGTTATCAAAAGAACTTTTAGGATTAAGATGAATTTCCCTTACAAGTAAATACACCAAGTTTTTAGATTTATATATTTCTCACAAAAAAGATAGATTATAATTTGATGCTTATTTTTAGTGACCTTTATCCAGCATTTATGAACAACATTTGAAAATTATTACCGTGATTACTTCTGGTGACATTCCTGCAGGTTATAGGACATATTTCATCATCGTTCGGAAATAATATATATATATATATATATATATATATATATATATATATATATATATATATATAATATAAAGCTAAATGGCTTTGTGCGTGTGTATGTGTGTGTGTGTGTGTGTGTGTGTGTGTGTGTGGTCACAAATAGGCTCACATGGTTGACTATTTAAAAAGAAACCGATTACATATAATGATAGAAATATATCAAGGCACAGGAATGGGTATGTTTGATCTGGCAGAATGGTGGTTCATAAAAATTGTGTGGTCTGCGTTCGCGCCTGACCCACAAAGTATCGAAATAATAGATTAAAAATTAAATCAAAAACGTTTACACGTGTTTTTGATATAGATGTACATCAGAATACTTTGATAAGTATGTGTTAACTTAAATAGTGAGGGTAAATTAAAATTGTGGGGTCTGTGTTCGCGCCTGCCCTCCATAATAAAGACTTTTCATATCTATATGCGTAAGTATACTTTGATAATTATGTTTCTGTTTGAAGAAATATGGTATAATAAGATTATGGGGTGTTCGTTCGCACCTGACATCCATAGAATGGAGATGTGTCACAAAGTTTAACAAGGTTTTTTTAATATAGATCCAGAGAATATTGTGATAAGTGTTTCAGTGTGAACACGTATGGTATAATAACTTATGGGGTTTATCTATTTTATTTTAGCTTTCACAATATTTTGCTTTGGTTTCGATACCCCCAAATTCAACCCAAATTTACAACCCTTTCTTTTCATGAACTATAATACTTTCATAAATCAGAGTCCATTTTCTGTAGGCTGTTTTTGAACCAAGTCAACAACGGGTACTTTTGCTAGTATATATATATATATATATATATATATATATATATATATATATATATATATATATATATATATATATATATATATATAATGAAAATTACAATTGAATTTACCAAAATGATCCAAGATGGTAAAATTAAAGTAAGTTATAAATATTACAAATTAATATTTATAAAATTATTGTACACATTTTTGTGAATTATTCCATGGATTTCTGCCTTTGGATTATGGACCATCTTCTTCCTATTACGGGATTTCCTTGGATTTTACTTGTACAAATGGAATATTTTTCACTTTCTTGAAGTTATACATTTGGATTTTACCGTCACTGGATTTTTTATCTTCCACAAGACTCATGTGTAATCACCTTTTTCTTTACCATATTCCCTCTGCTTAACTTATTTTGTTTTCAAGTAAGATCTTTGACTTACTTGTTCTTTCATCAAATATTTCTGCATGCAAAATCTGATCCCGCATTTTGCTAATTCCTACCCTCTTATGAGAAGAAGAGTATTTCTTCGAAACTCCGCGGATTAAGGACTATCAATTTATCTTGTGTTTCCTTTTCAGATTAAATATGTTTTAACTCATTTCAAAGTGTTTTTTAACATATTTCATTAACTGTTTGTATATATATATATATACTATGTGTATATATATACATATATATATATATATATATATATATATATATATATATATATATATATATATATATATATACAGAGCATCTTCGCGTAGCTTACAAAGAACTATTTTACAATAAGCGCATCAAAGCAAAGATACCGCCTGTTTACAATGTTCATTTTTCGTTTTGTTTTTTTCTCCTTCGATTAAGACGGTGATTATTTGTACAGGTCTTGGTTACCAACAAAAGGCTGTTCCAATATAATGAAACCGCTGGTTTTTCTTGGAATATGTATGAATTTTTTTAAAATAAATACTTGTATTTTATCACTTAAGTAAATCTTCTATCTATATTACAACTAATAATGTAATTTTATTTAGCTTGCTCTCACTTCAAACTACCACACTATAAAATCGGTGTGCAGTAAACGTGGCTGTATATGTATATGAGATTTGTTTTGTATTTCGGGTAAGCATGCCTGGTACACTAACCCAGAAAACACACATAGAAATTCAAGCTATTTTGGGGAATGCTACCACATATTGCATGAGGAAACCTATAAGTAACGTAAGTTTAAAGGGTGTAGTAAGATACTAATCCTGCAATGTAATATAATACGTTTAATATAAGAAGCTTTACAGGAGTAATATTTACGATTGGATGGATTTATAATAGTAAATGAGAAATGATTTTCGGGAAAAATAAGTATAATACAAAGCCATACGCATCAATGGCAGAGAATACCCAAATCAGCTGTAGTGAAGGTGTCTAGCATATCCAGAATTAAATTCGTCTTAACCAAAATTTCTAGATTGTATATAGATGTACACAGTTTTTTTTATTTTACATAGATGTTTGCATTTTATTTCTATGACCTGTTACTTAATTATACTTGCTGTATATTAGTTTACTCACACAAAGAGTTAAAACAACAGAACGTCAGATTTAAAATACAATATAATGTCAGGAATTTCCATGCGCAGCTGAGAAAAGAATACGGTAAGTGCAATAGTATCATATAAAATGATAATAGATAGGAAACTGGTTATAACAGATAAGGCTGTCTGAAGATATCGTCTTCCTGAGACGAAATTCACCTAGCCTCGATGCCTTTTGTTTTGCTACTTTCTTTTGCAAAACTTATTTATTCTCTGCAAATCCAAAAACAAAAACCCACTTTTCCCCCCTTTTCCTGCTTCCCATTTCCCATTTCTCTTTGTATCTTCTAACTTCCGGAATTGTTTCCTGATATAAAATGTACCAACACTAATACTGTAATCCTTTTTTTCCTCGCATTGCAAAATTCATTATTGTTCTGCAACTGAATTCAACATGGATACTATTTTCAGAATAACTGGATTCAGCATTAAATAACCCGTAAAAGATTGCTATACCGTAAAACAAAACAAACAAACAAACCAGATAGTAGAGCACGTAATGTACGAGAATACTGAAGAAGCTTATTGTACCTATTTACTATGCCTCCTCACGGGACAGAGTTAGACACCAGGGTCGTTTTTTAACGTGGAGAAAAGGTACAAAAACAAAAATTGTCTCAGTCGTGAAGGATTTCTCCTCCACCGAAAGAGAACAAGAAAATGAAGTGCAGCATCTGAAGAACAGATGGTATTTATTTGCTCCCCCACCGAGCAAATTAGGCACAAGGCCGATTTTTAAAGTGAGGAGTGAAGGGGAAATGGGGACCAACTCCCCGGGGAGTAGGGGAGCTGGATAGTGACAATTGGTATGAAGGGTTGCCCCTACATTGGCCAAGGTCTTATATGTCGAGTTGCCCCCACATATAGTCTTGGCTTGCAGTATCTGCCGGAACAGATACTACCTTGACCAAAAAGGCCAAGAAATGTTTTAGAAGAAGCTTATTGTAATTCACATATAAAGATATAAAGTAAATTTACACCCATTATCAATGGCAATCCAATAGTAAACGGCAAGTGGGTAACCAAAATTTATAATTAATAAAAACTTGTTACCGTCTGATATTCTTAACAATGATTAGAATCATATACAAAGCCGTATATGTACTAATACTATAATTGGTGAATATGTCACACGCTACAACTTTTAATCATACGGTTTTAGAAACATGTTTAATCCATTCTATATACGTTTCGTAAACCTATTATGAAATTTTCTCGAAATTAATGTAGTTATTATTTATTTTATTTCCCTGTTTATCTCATATAGTATTGTTTTTCATTCGAGTTTCATTTAAATTAATACTATTCGCATTGAGCGCAGACACTTATAATATTAGTATTATGCTTACAAGCATAATTAATTTTTCTACTAAAAACTATTTAATTACTCATATATAAATACATATAAACATAAAACATATTACATTTATCACAGAACATTTGATATAATGGCCTACTAAACAGTAGCCCTATCCGCCTAGCCATGATGGATTTTTAGCATATTCTGAATATATTGATTCAGATCTAAGATGCTTGTTGATGCTTATTAATATTTTACAAAGGTCGGTGTTACTTCTCAAGAAGTCACTGGCAAAATTTAATGTATAAATGTTTACTTACTAATACCCCCTTGCTCTCTAATTTATACGTACATACATACATACATACATACATCCATGCTTAAAGATAGAGAGAGGGTGGAAGAGAGAGAGAAAGAGAAAGAGGGGGAGAGAATTACGTGACGAGTTCGTATTAAACATATAATAAGAATACGCTTCCCGTCCATAATTCTGCTTTACTCACTATGTCCTTCTACAGGACTAAAAGTATAAATAATAGAAAAATACATTTCCCGTTTAACTTCCGCAGTTCCCCTTACAATACAATCCTAATTAACCAACACGACACCGTTCCTTAAGAAATGTGTATATTTGAATTGCAAAAAAAAAAAAAAAACTGTGAATATCTTACAGCTGCAAGCCTTTCATCGATTACTTTTCTTCCAATCTCCATACCATTTAAGTGTATAGGATTATTTCTTGACCTATGAAAAAGCTGCATAATGATAGCTCTCTAACAGAAGGCAAAATCGTGAAATGTGTCAAGTATCTATATGTATTTGACGCTTTCTACATTACAAAGGAGTTGATTGATTTGACGTTCGAATGGTATTACGCGTGACGATGTATAGAGTTTGGATTTTGGTTTTCAATATTAAGGAAAGCATATATATTGTTTGTGTATTATATATTGCAAAACAATCCCCATGCAGATGAATCTATCTTTCAAGAAGTTAACTTTAGTTGACTCATATGAAAGTGTTCGTAACGAAGATACTCCATGTGCATTATCGCAGCGGATCATAATATATAATCCTTTACCCATAACTGATTATATTTATTGCAGAATATCACCGAAAATACCAACAAACCTTTTATCTCTAGTATTGGAAGATAAACACTCATGCAGTGAAACACTAAATACCTTTAAAAATACATGCGTGAATAATAAGGCATATGATATCGTTTTGTGATAAACTTTTTATGATCGGTACTAAGAAAGACACTCAAAATTACATAAGTCGACAGTACAGCAGAAAACCGTAAGAAAAACAAGAACAAACATTATTAATCAGAGCCCGGTACAAGTTTTCTTTTCTTTAGGCACCAAAACTGGGGGGAGCAGGCAAATACTTTTTGACGGACCGTCTTTTTAAAAATCTACCAAAAAATCAGGTAATTATCCAATCATTACGAAATTTTCAGCGATTATTAAGAGAAGAATGAACTTTATAACACTGAACTTATTTTTCATAAACAATATTTATATATATATATATATTTTTTTTTGCTTACAACTCTCTCTTGTTTTGGGGGGGTTCCAAATATGCTTAAAATAATCATCTGAAACTGAACAAAACATATTATGGTGTTGTAAGGGACAGGATTATAGATTAAAAAAAACAACAAAAAAAAATTGTTTGCATACCTTATTTTGATGTCTGAATATCAGAACATTGATTGTGTTTAATAATCCCGCTTTTGAGTTTTGAAGTGTGAAATTCGGTGAATATGTTATGTAAAATAATTAATTTAAGTTAAGCAAAACAAAAACAAAAAAAAATTAATATTTATACGAAAAAAGCCATTTTAAAATCTTTGATAAATACATTAACAATTTCTTTTTAGCGAGCCGAATAATGCATGGGCATTATTAAACAGTGAATGCTTTGAAGAATCTATACAAAAAAATCGATAAATATTGTGCCCTTTGTGTTAAAAATATCATTATTTTTTCGATCAAGATTGGAAACGTTTACCGCCTTTCGACTACGGTGGGCCAAACGCGCTGAAATATTTTTTTTTATTCTGCTTTAAATTGGCTCCACACCATTTTGGAGAGCCTGGCCCCCACACACATACACATTAAAAACCAAACTAATACAAATGGTCACCCATCTGGTACTGACCAGTCTCAGCGTTAATAATACATTGAAATTTTCGTCACTGAAACATAAGTTTTTTTTTTGGCTCTTTGGTCTTCCGTTGTTTGCTTTTTATCAAGTACAAATATAAACAGTAATCAAATCGACTCGTAGTAACTGGTTGCATATATGAATAAGTGGAATTATTTGAAATCCAGGTACTTATATTATAATATTTTTGCATATTCTCATAGAAAATCACCCTAAATCTAAGTTAGACAAGAAATAAAAAATTAAATCTTTCTAAAAACTTTCTTTTTTTTAAAAAACTATTTATATATGTTATTTTGCAAAACAAAAAACGCCAATTGTGAACTTTAGGGGAAAATTTTACATTTAAAATGTAATTAAAAATCATAGAAAAAGTTTTACGTTATTCTGCTTTCTATATGATAAAATTCAGGGTTTTATCTTTCTGGAAAAAAAGTTACTCAGAAATAATGGATTTTAATAGATGTAATTTCGTTTTAGAAAACAACAACAACTTGATTTTTCGGCCATTTTTGGCGGTGCCTATTTTTCTTTCTCTGCGTCAGATTTTACGTCCTTTTTTTTTCGACCGCATTCTTCCGAGATTACCTTTTTTTTCTTAATTTTGGTTACTTTTATGTGAAAAGCGCTGGTCGAACCGCACCAAATAATCTTAATGTGACGTTGTACACTTTTCTTTTTACCGCACTAAACACGTTGGCGACTTCGTTTCAAGGAATAGAAGGAAAATAAAAACTCAACTCGCTTTTTTAAACAAAACTCTTTCTAGCTTGTTTTTGTAAGAACGAATTTTTGTTACAGATGTAAATAAAGTGCATTGCTTATTTGCCGGCCGGATATAACGTTTTGTCGCTGATCTAATGCCTCTCACACGTCTCAAACACGTTGTGAATCTTACTCTTCACGTCTCAAATATATCCTTTCCGTATCCTTCTTTATTCCGAACACATTTCGAATCTTCTACGTCTCGTATGATGATTTTGTTCCGCTTGTATTGTGCGACGTTTCCCGGGTGTTTGGAGGTGTGTGTTTAGCAAAAGAAATGGTAGTAGGCAGGTAGGATCATACCTGTGACGCGAAGGCGGAAAAAAAAGAAAGAAAATCTGACATCTTACCGTGACGATCGGAAGTCTGAAGCGTTCAAATTTAACGTAGTCAACCAAAAGATGACTAGCTGAGATGGCGTTGCTTTTAAGCTTCCCAAAGAAGCAAATTAGACACAAGATATTTTAATGTGGTGGGGACCAGGTCTCTCCAAAAGGGGGCACTCCGAAAGTATAAATAATAATCGTCATAGTATGAGGTGTTTCCCCTACATTACAAAGGACCAACTACAGAAAAGATACTAATCAGCCCGACGGCCAGGCGGTTGCGTTCCAATAGTTTCGCTTTTTTATATACGAAAAAGACGGACAGACACTGGAGGCAACAGTTGTGTGGGAATTTTGTTTAACCTGATCAAAAAAAAAAATGAGAGAGAAAGAGACAATGTTCGTTTATGAATGCGAGATGTTATGATCTGGGAAGCATGTGAAAACTCTTCGCGGAATCTGACACGGTAAGCCCAATGCAAAAATCATTTCGTGGAATACACAAACGCTCCTGCCCATTTTGCATTTTATATATAAGACAAGCATGGGTGCACGGCGTTGCCCGGGTGTTTGGTGATGTGTGTTGATCAAAAAATGAGTGATAGTAGGCAGGTACGCTAGCACCTGTACTACGAAGTAGAAAAGGAAGATAAAAAATAAAGACGTGACGTCTTCGCCTTTGCGAAGTGGTAAAAGTTAAAATTAAGGCTAGTCAATCGAAAATAGGGAATGACTTTCAAAAATATCGGCGAAAAATCCGCTCCCTCTTTGTAGAAAAGTACGAAGTTAAGGGTAAAGAAAGTAATGTTTTGTGCCAATATTTCGAAATTCGTCGTCCGAAGGGTCGAGCCTCCAAATGATACCAATCCTTTTAAAACCCGTCGCATATGTCGAAATTTTTAGGCAGACAAAAATACATACATTTAAACAGACAGGAGAGGTTTGTATAATATATGATCTCATCTCTTTCTTCTTTATTTTTTGTATTGTTTTTTTAGAATGTCTGTGGCTGTGGTGATTAGTCTTTCTACTTTCTGCAATATATATTTTTCCAATTCACTTGTTTTGTCATTCACATTGTATAGAATACTTACAAGCCCTCTCTCTCTTCGTATTTTTTCCACATAGAGTCTGTTAGTGTCATCCTGTGAATGTAATGCATGTTCTAAAGTTTCATCGTAGTCTGGTGGCGATGCATCTGTACTTCTGTGATCCAGCCTATAAACGGTCCAGTGTATCTTAGTAGTACTGCTCATGTGTTTACATATTATTTTTTCTGCTTTGTCGTTTGTTCATGTAAATACTCTTGTTCTTGTTAAGTATTTTCACAACTTTTATTTTATTTCTGTTAAATTGACGGTTTCTGTTTCTGAATTTCTATTTAGATATCTGATCCCTAGGGTGCCATCATCTTCCCATTAATTGGCTAGTTCCATTATATTAGTTGCCCACAGTGTACCCGTTATTATAACATACAGTACACAATTTCCATTCTGAATTACATTCAGATATCCTGGTTTAAGTGTTTGCTTGTGTTTATTAGAATATGTTGTGTTATGCGAAAAAGTTCAAAGTCGACTATATACATTAAGTGATTGCTTAGTTCGTCTGTATTAGTAAACTTGTGTCTGGCCCAGCAAATCTCTAGTATGATTCTAAGAAGCACGATCCTTATTATTAACGGAAGTGATAAAGAATACCCTTAAAAAATAGCGCTCAGTATTTATATCCTATTTATGTTTTGTTATTCAGCAAAGTGCACGTATCTATGTTATTTCTTTTTTAAATAAAAATTATAATCTTATCTAATAGTGTGTACGTTCTCAAACATTATGTCATCCGTACTTGAAGAGCCATGTCGTATGATTTCTTGTCGTCACTTTGGGTATTAACTATATTCTCGTTTCTATTTCACTACTTTTTATCTAAAACAAGAGGCAGATACACTTAGTCATAAGAGACTATTGGTTGGGATCATATTTGCTAGGACACAATTAACAGATATGGTCAGTGAAATGTTCGTTTACATTACGTTTGCATTTTTGCATTTCCGTATAACTCAGGAAAGCACGAGTACAGGAAAGAAAATTCCAAAGTCCAGTTGTCCAAGGAAAAATGTATTCGAGTAAAAGATTTTACGGCATCTAGGAATCTCTACAGTGTTAGGGTGGGATTTTGATGCTTGTTGGGATTATCGAGAGTATTCGTCTAAGGTGCACCAGTGCATTAAGTTCGGGAAAGCATTTGGCATTGTAATACTTGTAATACAGGCACAATTATGGCAGGTTCTGGCGATGGTACAGAGGTTGTAGTTAAGTTGGCAGTGCAGAACTTATTAGGTTTGCGACTCTTTTCTGCACGCTATCTAGGAGCGAAACCCAAATAGCAGATACTCTCGCCCAGATGTGGCAACAATAATTAAAGTATGGGCGAACCGTTGTCTTGTAGAGATGAAGAATACTCTCGGGTGTGAGTAGCCTTTAAGCACGGTAACGATAACGAACTTTACTCACAGCAGCCTTGGAAATTGCCTTAATGGATATGTTCAAATTCATGCTGTTTGTGAATTTAAATCCTATGCCCTTGAGAAAGGTACTTAAAGGGTGTTTATTTTACCCATGGCTATCATTGGTTGAGAAGTTTTCTTTTGATTATTAAAGGAAATAAGATTAGTTTTGGCAGCATTAGGCGTTACAACCGGTTACTGTCAAATTGTACTAAAGCTAACATTTCTCCCTCTAACATTCCTTAGATATGTGCCCCTTAGTTTTACTTTCGTACCTGATATAAAGCGTGGTTTCATCAGCAAATATTCCAATCTCAGAAAAATTTGTCCGAGGGATCATTTATGGATATCAGCAATAATAATGGATTGATAGCTGTTGAACACCCGCGTTTATATCATGTTGTTTAGATGTATGCCGACGAACATTGATTGCATATTGCATAGGAAGGATATGATTATATTAAGTATACGTTCAGTAATACCATGTGATTTTATTTTCATGAGAAGATCATCATTGCAAACCCTGTCAAATGTCTTAGATACGGCCGTGTCTAACCGACATTCTCCTGCCTTGTCTAGTGCTTGATATATACTTTCAAAGATTACAGATAAAGTAGTTGTAGTAGAGCGAGCTTGCTTAAATATATATGTCGGTCGAATAAATGTTTGATATATATATATATATATATATATATATATATATATATATATATATATATATATATATATATGAGGTGGGGGATTAGTGTTTGGTTTATTAGGGGATCAAAGATGTTGGTGAATAGCGAGAGGGGACTAATGGGGTGATAACTGAAAGCTTCAGATCTTTTCCTAGATATCTTATGAACTGGTACAACAGAATAAATTTTCCAGGTCAGAAAAGCAATATTCTTTAAGGACGTGTCTGATGCGCTTAGTGAAAACTGAAGCAAAATAAGTGAAACATTTTTATTAGTATTATATGGATAAGATAAGAGCAAGATGCATCCGATGTGTCTAGATTTTTATGACATCACAGACAAGGGAGGACGTGATTACTATCCGCAGAGGAGAATTTAGTAGAGGCGGCCTACTGGATCTAAAGTTAACTTGGAGGAAAATTGCTGCGCAAGCAGATAAGCTCTTCCGGTGGTTGTGCAATCTCAAAGTTGTTGGTTCCTGTAAAAATTGCCGATTGTCCTTTATTTATAATGCTGTTATGACATTTCGAGAAATAGCGAATTCCTAATTTCCACGACTCAGTGCGATTTCTGGTGACTTCGAAATACTTTCTATCGGCTGCGGCTATTTCTCTCCTACAATTATTTCTAGATTTTAAAATTTTATCTATTTTTATTGGACTTATGTCGGATAAGTTTGCGAAATGTATGTTGCTTTTGAGTGATGGCAGCTGAACAATCAAAGGAAAACCTTTGTAGAGAGTGTGGTTTGGTCAATTAGTTTCGTGTGAATACGGGTGCATCAATTGCAGCTTTGAACATTTCAGTAGCACACTGTTTCGCAGGAAGAGGAATACACTATTCAATTGAATGTCACTGACGCAATTAGTTAGCTTTCCAGTCCGCCTTCTAATAGTAGTTTGTCGTTTTGAATAAAGTTTTATCACTTTCAAGTCGATAGTTTAAGGAGAGTTCTACTATTATCACAACAATGATCGGCACTGCTGATTGGCATGTGTAACAAAATTATGGGAGTCTTAGTAAGAAGAGAAACTAAGTCAATTACTGTGAAGAACATGAACGTCACCAAAATACATGTACTTGCAGTCAGAGATATGATCGATTAGAGTACAGTCCTTAGTCAAGGGAGAACCTTAAAGAGAATATAAGTACCTTACGCTATATTGCAGGCTAAATCCTAAATACATGGAGTCCTGGTCGTCTGATTCTAATTTAGATTCTCTACGGTAAAATGAGGGTAGTTCGAATAAAGACTCCAAATCCGGGTATATAGCCGTTATATTTTTTTTGCGAGAATGTGGACCATAACCATCAATGTTAGATTGTTGGAAAAGATGGAGGATTTAAATTAGTTTCATTTAGCGCTAAGATATTTGGGAGTTTTCTAGGGAAAATAATTCAACAACATATTAGTACTAAACCCGCGGATATTCTTAAATGAACGCCCGAAGAAGCGAATTGTTTTGGTTTGAATTTATGCCTGGTTTCATCGCATTTTACTTGCAGCTGTCATTTTATTTAATAGTTTCAGTTGAAGGGTGAGAGGTGCTGAACAAATAGAATGTGTGAAATAGCAAACACATAAGTAAGGGAGGCAATCTACCGAATCTTCATTAACATTATTATCACCTCAAGAAACCCCACCGGAGATAGGTTAAAGTTCCGTTTCTGTACACAATATGAAACTACAGCCATCATCGCATAATAAAACTGATGACGGAGCTGCCGTTCTGACAGCTACGAAAAGAGTTAGAGCCCCTGGACTATCAGTCTGAATACAACAGCCAGACAAAATGTCAAATCGATATCCTCAAATTCGTCAGACAAATACAGCAAGCTTATATATAATTTTAATATAATTTCCAAGCACAAAAAGATGCCCATTTTAGATTATGGGAATGAGATAGGATTGGCGGACGGGGTTCATTGTCCTAGTCAGGAAACAATGGAAAACATTCGTGTTTCTTTTTTTTTGAAGTCCTCGTAATCGTACCTGCCCGCCTGGCTAATAGGCAAAGAAGGACAATATACGCTGGTGGTTGGTATAGCCTTTATATACCTTAAGCAGTTTAGGTTTGCAAACCGGTAATTTGTTCGTGTTACCAGATCAGGAAATGTCGACAACCAGTTTCACTAGTTCCAAGACGTATGAAGTTTGCAGGACAATAACCTTATTGAGTTAATACTCTTGATAAATATCTACTGAAAAATTTACACGCGTCAAAAGATTTAACAGGAATTTACTGTTTCCTATTTGGATGTAAGTTGAAAACAAGGGATAAGCACGGGATTGAAGTATTAAAATATGCTAGTATTAAATTTAAGAGAGGTATTTAAATATAGTTTAAATATTGTCAATATATTAGAAGTTAAAATAGTATGTAATGTTACCGTATGATTACAATTGATATAAGAATGTTATATTAAATGTAATGCAGAATCTCCGCATCTATAAGCCAACCAATAAGAACATTTTTATTATTATGATTTTACCTACATTATTATTTTTATTATTATTATTATTATTATTATTATTATTATTATTATTATTATAATAATAATAATAATAATAATAATAATAATAATAATAATAATAATAATAATAAATGCATTCCAGTAAAGGTATAACTGAATATATGATATAATCTATAGACATTTAGTATAAATTAATAGATCTAAATAGCGGTATAAAAATGTACACTCGATAGGAAAAGATGGAAATTGTAGAAATTAGCATTTTACTTGAATAAAGTTTACTGGCTTCTAAAAATATAAAGATAAGCCCTCCTTATGTTTTACGTCGTAGATATAATTATCTATCAACATAGGAAGTACATTAATTATATTGTAATAATTTGAATTAGAAAAAATGGTTTGAACTGATGGTTAAAAATACAGTATATACGTGTATTGAGACTTAATGCTATGTCTACAATGCGGAGTATATATATATATATATATATATATATATATATATATATATATATATATATATATGCAGTACCTTGGAGTCAGAATGATTATCTATTTTTTTTAAATAGAAATGATTACCTTGTTTTTTTTCTGGAGGAAGATTTAATTGAAAGCATTCAAGATTAAATCCCGTGTATATTCTACTAGTTTCATTCTCCCGGACAGGTGTCAAAAGGGAGTCGCTTACCTAATAGATCCTATACTGACATCTAGGCTTCAGAGTCCATTGACGACATGTTGCATCCTTTGTCTGTTTTAAGAGAATTGTAATGGTGAATGGTGTATCGAACAACAAGCCCTTTGACTTTCTCGACATAAATACCCCAGAAAAACCCGACCAGCAGAAAAGTCTCAACCCTACACAGTAGAAATCACTAGATTTAAGAAAGCCTACTGCTCTAATAGTTTCTTCCCCAGAACTGCTGTACTTTGGAACTCGTTTCCGGGTTCCTGCTTTCCTAACTGTATTCACATGCAGAAGTTCAATTATAACGTGAAGAGAAATTTGTTGCACAACTCCCTTCATAGTATCCCTGTCACGTATGTCCCCGATCGTAGCCCTTTGCTATCAAAGTGGCAATGTGCATTGTTTGGGGGAAAATAGAATAAAAACAAATCGATGTATAGTAGATCATGCGGTATTCTTTCCTATCTTCGGATACCTTTGTTACTCGAGTATTAGTCTCTTATTATTAAGGGAGTGTTTATTATTTTACTCACTTGTAGTATAAAGCTTTTTTAGATGGCAGAAAAACAGATGGTTAGTATTATTATTATATTCATTATTGTTATTATTATTATTATTGAGAGAGAAAGGGCAGAGGAACTGGCTAGGAAGAAAATGTATGGAAGGTTCTTCCAGGATATAGCAGAAGTGGCTGATGAAAGATCATGTTAATGGCTTAGAGCTGGGTATTTGGCTAAGAGTGCTGAATCTTTTGTTTGTGCAGCCCAAGAGTAGGCATTAGGAACACGACTGTTAAAAAAAGTGTTCGAGGAGAGGAAATTGCTGCAGAATGCCGGATTTGTGGTAAGACCTCAGAATCAATTGCGCACCTTGCAGCAGGGTGTAGTGGACTTGCCCAGAGTGCCGCAAAAGACACGATCGCATCGGACTCCGGATGTATTGGGAGGTGTGTAAGAGGGTTGGGGTGTAGTGTGCTGGAAAATGGTTTAAGGAGGTGCCTGATGAAGTGAGAACAAGTGAGGATGGCAAGGTAGAGGTATAGTGGGGCAAAAGTGTCATAACAACCAAGCAATTGGAACATAATCGTCCGGATTGGTCGTCATTGACAAGGTCTCGAAAAACCGGCAGATTGTAGACTTCTCAGTACCCAGGGACAGGAATGTGAGAGAGAAGGAGAATGAGAAGTGGGGCAATTATGCTCCATTGGCCTTGGAGATAAGGCGTATACACGGGGTTAAAACACAAATAATCCCGGTCGTAGTTGGTACACTAGGAGTAGTATCAAGTCGTCTGGAAGGACAATTGAAAAAACTACAAATCTCCGATGTTTTAGGTGGCCTTCAAACCTCTGCAATTTAAGGTACCACCAACATCCTTAGGAAAACACTTGATCTTCGAAGCTCTTGGTTTGAAGCCGGGATTAAGTCAAATCTTCTGGAAATGAATCCCATCCCTTTCCAGAGAGATGTTCTGTAAGCGAAATCAGAATTATTATTACTACTACTATCTACCGGTTGGAAATAGTTGGTGCACAAAAATTTTCAGTTTGGTCGGAAATACTTGTTGCATACAAGTTTCAAGTTCTATAAGGCAGTACTTTTGAAAGGAAATACAGGTTAAACAAATAATTATACTTCATTAAATTGGCAATTGATTGTACGTGCATTCTTACAATGTATGATTAAATAAATATACAGCCCATTATGCAAAAAACTAAAACAACTAACTATTTCTTCAATTGTGTTAATTTACTTTTCAATTCTTCTGATATCCAAATTGAAGTGGGACGTTTTCCTTTTCTTTCTAACTATGTTTTTACATATACTGAAGCCTGTAATTGTTGCCACCATCAACCAAAAGTGTTTGCTTCATTGTCTCCTGCAGTGTCAGGAAAATCTAGTTCAACTTTGATCTTTCTAATTCTTGAAAGCTGGTTTCAACTGCTTCAATTAATTCATCAATATTCTTTGGAGCCTTTTGTTGTTGAATAAATTGGATTGTATTGAAGTAACCTAGGTCAAGCATATTTAGATCCGGACTGTTTGCAGGCTGGTTAACCAGTTCTATGTTCAGCCCTAATCCCTCCGATACCTGTTTGAACACTGGGGCCATTGGATATAAGTGTGGCTTAGCATTGTCTTGTTGAATCATGATTCGTTGTGGAATGGATCCACTTGACCATTTGTTCCGTGGGGAAACAAGGACCTTTTATACAAGGAATTCACGAATCTGAATTTTCGTGATTGTATCCATGACTTTAGTTACCATTGTTCCAGCAGGCCTCTTTCTGCTGTAACGTCTAGCCGCCTCTTGTTTGACAAATGCCACATTCCAAGCTTCCCGTCAAAGTAACATTTGCGATGTGGATCCCAACGGGGTCGAGTCACGGCAGCAAGAAACATTACCTTTGTAATGAAACGCTTCCTTTTAGTGATTCTTAAAAGGTCATGTTCGCCTTTAACTAAAGAAAATTTCCTTGCATTTTGCGTCATGTAAAAGCATTTCTCATCAATATGTATGACATCAAACATTTCTCTAAAAGTTCTTCGATTTAAATCCAACTGCGAGCGGCAGAAATAAACGCCACATTTCATGTTTTCTATCGTGAGAAGCGGGTTTACAGCATTTGAATGTGCCCGAATTTCACCATCTTTCATCCTTGCAATCAACGTTCATTAGGTATTCCACATGCTTCAGCAGGAGGCCTCAAAGTGGTTCTTTTTCTCAAGGGAATGGTTTTTATTTTTGCCAACTGTGAATTATTTCTTCTTTTTTCGGACACAGAGAAACTTACAGCTCCAAAAATCCATTGGCACCTATATATTGAACGAACTGTCTAGTGCTCGTGACGAAATCCTGCCTACAGTATTTATGCCTATACCGAATTTTGTGATTGCACCTCGTTCTAGGATGCGCCCTTTAGATCTTTCTAGCAACGCTTGCAGAACTGTGGTCGTCTCGAATTTGTCAATTCTCTCGAATCACATCTGTTTTTACCTTCCACATTGGCATCAACTACATTTTCCATATTGATATAGCCACTGCGGGTATTTTTAAAAAATAGATTATATAACAGTCAACAAAGTAATGTGCATAGATTAAACTCTAAATGACTTTTAGAACTAAAACTGTTCTGTTTTAATTAAGCACACTCTAAAGTGCTACCAGTTATCCCCTAAAATATTGAAATGGTGCGTGTCAAAACCTAAAACGCGGACAGTTTTAATTCTGCATCAATTATTTCCGAGCGGAGGTGGTATTATTATTATTATTATTATTATTATTATTATTATTATTATTATTATTATTGTTGTTGTTGTTGTCGTCGTCGTCGTCGTTGTTGTTGTTGTTATTATTATTATTATTATTATTATTATTATTATTATTATTATTTCTGTTATATTTTTATGGCAATTGTTATTGCAGATTTCATACTGATTGGCGAATCATAACAAAAATCAATAGAGATTTTCAGTCTTCCGGTACTTTCTGCAATATTCTGGACATATCAACAATGTCTGTTATTAAGCATTCCAACATTGCAGTAGATCCTAATTTTATCAATTCTGTTGCCAAGTAATTTTCACACTCTCTAGGGCTACCATCACAACAAAAAAACTTCTACCTATTTAAAATCGCAATTTTTTCCTCTCTTTTCAAACCTTGTGACGCTTCAAACTTCTCTTCTTTTTATTCAACCTTCACATCAGCTCATATTGTTGTAATATTGTGTTTCTGTTTCTTCTCGTATACAAATGGTTGTAACTGGACTCGATGCATTAATTACTTTATCATAATAGGAATTAATATCCAACAATAGTTTCACAATATCCTTCGTACCATTTTTCATTGCATTCCAACCCTGGTTTCCCGATAAACCTTTCTTGTCATATGCCCCATAAGATTTAGCACTCATTTTGAGTTAATTTCCCACAACTATTGACAATGTATTCTTCTCGCACAGTCCAAGGGGAGTTTCGCTTTTTTTTTCGTCAATGTGGTATTTTACAGAATTTGCCTTCCCTCTCCGATGCATTAGGGTTGCTTTCTACACTTAAGGCACATTTTGACAATTACCGCAAAATTTTGTCACTGTCCGCTGCATGTGATATATATTTACTAAATCAACCATGCCTATTCCTCTGAAACCACGTGCCTTCCACATTGTCTTCATTCATTGATTTATATTTATATTCGATGCACCTTACCAGTTCGCTCTTTATCAAATTTTTAAATTTATATGATTTTCTAGACATTTAGACGTGTACAATTTCAGACATTTTTCTTTTTTTCACGCATTCTCTTTTCACGTAAAACTTTTCGGCATCACGCTAAGGGTAAATATCTCTCTTCATTTTTATTGTTTGTTTGTCTTTCGGTCCGTATCTTTTAGTGTTATGACTGATGCGTTTAGTACAAGTATTTTTCTTTGGTTCTCATGCAATCTTGATCTTATCTTCTTATCCAGAAGTAGGTGCACCATTATTTCTAATAATTCCACTTTCAACATTTCCCCTTTTATGCCACGACACCATGCCTAAGTCCATAACTATTGCGTTACTATATATGTAAACAATGTTAACAAGCATAATTGTCTATTCATTCTTTTCATACAGCTTTATATCAGTCATGAATTAAAAAAAAATGTTTATCTGTAACTCTGTTTTCGCTATTAATCGTACGACTTAAATTTTCGTAATATAAAAGACAAAAGTACCATTCTAAAAACAGCCAATAATGGCGACAGATTGTCACCCTGAACAGGCACCGCTCTTCACATAAACTGGCTTAGCCTTTTCTTAAATTATGTCAATGACACTTTACGATGATATCGTTTCATATATATTTCCACAAACTCTTGCAAATTTTTATCTATTTAAAATATTTCTATACGATCTTAAATCAAGTATGTGTAACCAGATCATATTTCATGCATGATCTATCTATATAATTAATAGAGTTGTAGATCTTCGTTTACAAAATAATGCATATTGGCCTTGCTCCCTCTACCATGTTGTCTACCTCCGTAGTGATGCTCCAGTAAGACTTATTGTAGTTTTAAGTCTGACTTACCAAGAATTTAGTAACTGAGATAAAATTGGTAAGATTTTTGCTTTTTTTTTAATAAAATATCACTAAAAACCAACTGGTCCTGGAGCATTCCAATTAAGAGTTTTCTTAAATTACATTGGAACGTTCTCTTTGTTAACTCTCACCAAATATTTAAGTTGCTTTAACATACTTTTTATTAAATTGTCCATATTTTTCACGAACACAATACTTCTATTTAGTTTCCTTTTTACGCTGTTGATATCATCTCACATTTTGTGCACTTTTCTAATTTTTTTTTTATCATTTACGTAATCTTACCGTCTATTAATTTATTCGTAGTATTTTGTCTTATGTATAAAGAAACACATATACCTATTTAATGATTATTTTAGGGGTTCAAATTTTATATAATGCAATCATGAAAGGAAGAAGAAAATGTATAATTAGAACGTTAAAATGAAGTCAACGTTTAAAATAAATTTAACGGGGTGAATAGAATAAAAGGGGGAAAAGAAAATGGGGAAGTCAGCTGTCCGGTGTCGCCCTCGCTTTATTAAAGCTGTATGGAACTATTTGAGTGAAAAAAGATATGCATGGGAATCGAAATTATGTACAAATAAGAATAACGTTGCATTACGTTATGCATGGGAAAAAAACCAAGGAAAGCGATTAAAATAAAGCAACGGTATATTACTCGAATATCATATAGACTAATCATATTCAAATATAGGAGGCATTCCATCTGCTTGCAGAGAGAAGGCCTTCTCAAGCAGACGCGAAAAGTCTCCAAGATCTTTAAATGAAATAATGAGTGAGCACGACTCAAGATTGTAAGAGGATTCCTGCTAAAGTTCGCTGCACAAGACGGGTTTTTTATCAGGTGGTCAGTAATTGAAGACCCGAAGGTATTGGCTATTACGTCTGTCGTTTGGTATGTACAATTACTGATTTTGGTAAGTACGTGTTGTTGGACTCTTTCGTCCAATCTTAATTTTGTTCGACCCCCATATTTGACACTGTACCTACATTGCAAATTGTAAATTACATTATTATTATGATGAGGTGGGGGTAAAACATCTTTTCGATAGTATGGCATTAACGTTTTCGTAGAGAACGCAACACGTACATTTGAAGACAAATAACAAGTTTGCACTGTTGAACTGATTACTTTGCAAATTTCTCACTTACTTCCGCCCGACAAGGAAAACGGAGATATAGTGGGCACTTATTAACCGTTTGAATGTTAGTTACAGAGGACACTGCTATTTTCCTCTGTATAACTGACCTATTAACATCCAACGGGTACACATTTTTAGAGACGGTGTCAGTAATTATTTTTAATTTCTCATCCAATTTGATTTTGAGCAGATCATAAGGACACGATGTGTTAGGGTCAAAATGAAATTTCTCTTACGTTTTCTCAACGTGTATACAGTCCCGTGAACGTAGGTTTACGGTATATTGATGTAAGGTAACTGGATTACATCTGCAATAGCTAATGATATAACGCCCTAAGAATTGCGTGGTCTACCGAGAACTCATAAAGAAGGTCTTCCCTTAAGGCCTATTTTATCTATGGATGGGCCATCACAGCATTAATTCGCAAAATGGATCTGCAAATATTTAGAAACAAGTATCAAAATATTACAGTAAATGCTGTTTGAAATATTCATTTCATTTGGCAAACTTTATGCAGAGGTTTAAGGTTGTTTATAAATGTATGTGTTCTTACGATATTAGGAACCTTTTTACTTGCATCCCGATTTCAGAGACCATATATATCTGTACATATTTTTTATATCGTAGTCAGATATCGCTTCCTCTCATTTCTTGAAGTATATTCGTAGAACGGATGAAATTTGCACATAAATCTGTTGAATTCAGCTTCAACGATGTAATGTATCGGCAAATAGAAGGTGTGCCAATGGGCTCAGTTCTGGGCCCGATAATGGCGTATATTTTTGTGGGTTTCGATAAAGAGCAAATGCCTTCCGGACCCATCAAACTATTGATATATGTCCTCTATGTGGACAAAAAATTTCGCCTCTTCGATAACCAAACAGAGGCAAATAAATTTTCCCCTTACTTAATAAGATGCATCCCGCGTAAGAGTATCCTTATGAAGGAGAGTCTAATTGGTCGATAGCTTTGCATGCTGTATTGGTAACGAAAACATCATCAAGTTACTTTACATCAATACCGTAAACCTACGTTCACGGGACTGTATACATGTTGGGATTCATTTTGCCCTCGAAAAAGTAAGATAAATTTTATTTGGACTCTAACACATCGTGCCCTTATGATCTACTACAAAATCAAATTGGATGAGGAATTAAAAATAATTACTGACGCCCTCTCTAAGAACCGGTACCCGTTGGATGTTATTAGGTCAGTTATACAGAGGAAAATAGCAGATTCCTCTGAAACCAAAATTCAAACGGTCAATATATGCCCACTATATCTCCGTTTACCTTCTCGGGGGGCACTGAGTGAGAAATTTGCAAAGTAAATCAGTCCACAAGTGCAAAATTGTTATTTGGGTTCAAAGGTACGTGTTGTGTTCTCTACGAAAACGTTTATGCTATACTATCGAAAAGATGTTTTACCCCCCACATCATAATAATAATGTAATTTACAATTTGGAATGTACATGCAGTGGCAAGTATGTGGGGCGAACAGCATTAAGATTGGATGGAAAAGTCCAACAACACGTACCTACCAAAATCAGAAATAGTGCATACCAAACAACAGACGTAATTGCCAATACCTTCGCGTCTTCAACTACTGACCACCTGATAGAACACCCGTCTTGTGCAGCGAACTTTAGCGGGAATTATCTTACAATATTGAGTCGTGCTCACTCATTATTTACGTTAAAGACCTTGGAGATTGCTCATGTTCGGTTGAGAAGGTCTTTCCCCTGCAAATGCCTATTATGTTTGAGCGTGATTAGTCCCTAGGGTCTTCGAGTAATATAACGCTCTATTTAACTTGCTTTCACTATTTTCCCCATACATAACATAAAGCAACGTAATTTTTATCTGTACATAATTTTGATTCCCATTCGTGTCTTTTTTTTACTCAAATCCTTCTATAAAGATTTGATAAAGCGAGGGCGACACCAGTCAGCTGACTCCCCCATTTTCTGTCCCCCCCTTTTATGCTCCTCACCCTATTAACTTTATTTTAAAAGTTTATGTTAACGTCCTGCTTGTCTTTCCCTCATAATTGCAATATATACCTGTATGTGTGTGTATATTTGTCTTACATAGTGGAACATTGAATCATTACTCGAACTACCTTAGATCTACAATTTATTTGGCGTTGTAGACGCACTGCAGTTTACGAACCCCATTTACATAAGGCTACTATAATCTAAGAAAATGATCTGTTTAATTAATGAAGCATAAGAACGTTTGCTTTAATTCAATATATACAATGTAGGATTAATAGAGCGCATACATATATATTGGAGAAAGCGGCAAGTAAAGCAATTCAAATCACTCAAGTGAAAAATACTTTAAAATTAATCCGGTTCATTAAAGACTACAAATCGATACATCGATGGACCTTTTTAAATTGATTGTTGCACATCATTTATAAATGCTATTTACAGACATCCTATTGTCAGTTATTTCACTAATTTTAGCATTCACATATAGATCAATGTAGAAATACACACACACACACACACACACACATATATATATATATATATATATATATATATATATATATATAGGTGTGGCTCTGTGTGTATATATTCATTTATATTCCCCTGATAGAAAAATTAAATCCACTTGAAACTCTGCTTAATGTAATCTTTCTTAAAATAGATTTAAACTCTTCTCGTTTGAGGTTACCAATTCTACAACCTATGAAATAATACAAAAACCGAAAACTATATACGAAATACTTAATTCAGAAAATTATATTCTTTTATAAAATGAGTCATCTTACACTTTCTCTAAGTTATAAGACCAGGAATATAAATTGTTTTTCTTTAGTTCAGTGACAGATTAGCAATCACTGCGTAAAAGTGTAACCCTGATTAAATCAAGCACTCTTCCCGACATAAGCGTGCTCGAATTCTAGATTTCCATAAGCAAATGCTGTCAAAGCGAGCTATCCTAGCTGAGATGAATCGCGGTAAAACTGATTTGCAATTTTCTAAAGAACGTCGAAAATTATGGAAAAGCAATGTTTTTGGGGTAAGCCCAAAATTTCTTTTGCATTGAGTAAGAGAATAAAACGGCCTGTGTAAAAGATAGGGAATTTCTTCTACTAAAATTAACTCAGTCATCGATTCTTCTCGGGGTTTCGTAATTATCAGCCGACACTTACAACAAAAAGGCGCGGTAAATAAAAAGTGTAAGCAAATTCCACGCTTCTTCCACCTCACAATGGGGGCAGCTTAAGTTTTGGGCGATAATAGCAAAGGTAGGACGTTTAAAAGTAGATAAATGCCCCTTTTTTCTGAGGAGAAACAATCAATCAAGATCGTCCTGATGTTGTCCAACGATATTATGTTAGGATGCTATAAAAAGCATAGTTGTTGACGGAGGGCCATCGTTTGTGTGGGGGATAGCTTTTTATTCTTCAGGAATATGGAGTAAATCACTAAGGATATCCTGCATGCTCACTGGCTTGAACACAATTAAAATTATTTTAGGTTGGATGAAAAGACATGTTTATCTGAATGGCAAACAATATTCAACAAAAGTGAGCTTCGTGAAGCTATTTTTAAAAGCTGCAGAATTATTCCCGCACTTTAATAGAAACGCTTTCAAGCATGCTCCTCGTCTAGTTTTTAAATCATCAAATGCCGTAAGGGTAAAGCTCATTAAATTTGGATGTTGAAAGTTTTCATACACTTTTCGTACAATTTCGTAGAATAATTATCCCTTGTCTTAAAAATTGTGTATCAAGTATAAAGCTCGTCATTTAAAAAAAAAAGTATATTTTTTTAATTAAACGATGGGATGTAGTTTTCTTTTCATAATATTTAAAGTTGTAGTATTGATAAACTTAATTGGGAGGAGTTTTAGATCTATCCTTAAAAATAATTTAATTCGAAAGATTTTCAAGTGGTCTAAAATTTTTGATCAGAAGTGTCATGGCGGATAAACTTATATACTTGCGTCTATACTAAATCGAAAATGAATATTAGAAACACGTATATTATGATATATGTAAATATTAATTAACATAATAGAATTAAATAATAACGACAGAAAAACGGCGTCTACGAATGTATATTTATATATATATATATATATATATATATATATATATATATATATATATATATATATATACTAGCAAGATCTGGGCACTGGTGTTGCACGAGAGAAATATGCCTCCCACCTCACCTGAAAAACGAAAACTTTAATGCAGTTGTTAGTTGGATTCATTGCCCGCTCATATTGAGTAGGCCAAAATCACAGTGTAGTGTCTGTTCTGATATTTTACTTCACATGGTGTGGCAAGTAAGTAAGAATAAGTGTAACAAATTACAACTAATCTGGAGTTAACGTAGTCACGTGTTAAAACTATAAGTTTTATGTTTTGTCGTGACCGTCATGATGTTTGCGGCGGGTGTCGGCGTGATAAAAGCATTAAAAAATACGCTTTCGTATTTTGTTATTTTTTTAAATTTTTAAGCATGTTTTCTATAGGGCATAATGATTAAAACCAAACGCGAGAATCTGGAGCTAATCTTTTCAATTGAGTCACGTCGTAAAATGTATGTTTGGTCATGTTTGAAGCTGTCGTTGTTGTCATAATAAAATATTTCAAATACACTTTGGTATTGTATGAATTGTTTAATAGTTTTGCATTGTTTGTGTGTGCGTGTGTGATGATAAATCCTAATGGCAATGTTTCATAAATCCTTATCTACCTCCACGACTACAAATTATTCGTTTCCAAGTTGGACTAAGAAGTGCGAGTTGAATGAGAAACGGAAAGATATCCTATTCCAAGGAAATGTGACAAAACTTCTTTGTTTTTCATTTATTTTTCAATAACTGCAATACTTAGTTTTAATTATTCTATTCAGTATCATCAGTTTTCACCACGTTTTAAATAACACTTGCTGCTATATTAACCAGAAAACAGCAGGAGTAGAAAAGCAGGTTAGTATAAAAAGGGGTACATCCAAAAATAATTAAAGTAGCAAGTAACCGGATTTGAAAGTGTCAAGGGTTAGATATGTTACTCTTCTACATACTTAGCCTAGTTTTGCATTGCAATGTATTTTAATGCTTTTAATATGCTGGAAAAAACAATAACAGATATTTGTTTTAAAAGGAAACATGGAACCCTTCTATAAGGAAATCTAACGAATTAGTTAATTTATAATCGGCGATTTTAATGATAATACTCGAATGCTAAATGTTTAACGTATTTGCTTTGGTTGATTTCATTTTTCTGTTTTTATTATTTTTAATTAATTCATTCTATGACAATCTGTCAGAAAAATATTTTCACCCCTTTTTATTCCAACCAGAGTAAACCTTTTTAAGGTAATATATGTCTTGAAACATACAAGTCACAGACCTTACACATCCTAGAATAAATAAGCGCTACCAAATAATTTTTTTGAAGAGATGGGAGGGGGTAAAACTCGTAATTCGGATGCTGGAACCGAAAAGCGCATTTAAAGTTTGCTGTAAAAACTAGTAATTCTGAGAAACTTTGTTTATGTTTATAACAGAAAATGCGGCATTATTGCGTGCCGAGCCGCAGCGGGCGACCTTGCTAAAAAGAAGAATTAAGTTATGAATTTAATTATTTTTGTGAGACCGACATATACATTAATTGTTTTGTGGAAAAGTGACAAGTTTATGTCGATTTGAGAACAGAACGAATATAATTTCGTTTCTAAGGCCAGGCGAGGTGTCACAGGTTAACCTCCCTAATGGTGAGAACCGAAACTGCAAGCGTTCACAGATTCGCAGGCACACAAGCAGAGAATCGGGAATTTCCCTGCGATGACGTAACCAACGGTGGGTGGTTTAGGCGACAGACCTACCTTACCAATCACCTCATTATATAAGGTAATTCTCGCGCCAAAATCAGTCAGTTGGAAACAGTTGGAGCTGAGTTTTGAGCGAATCTAAGCGTAATCGAAGAGTCATCGCCACACCTCTTCTCTCCCCGCCCATCGCTACCGCAAAAATTGAAAGTAATTAAATCTAATTTGGACTCAGTTGTGTTTATTGAAAAGTATTCACTGAACAATTGTACATAAATGTATATCACATTTTTGTATCAGTTAACTTAAATTAACCAAATAGAATAGAAATATATGAGTACGAATTTTGTTTGAGTGCATGAAAATCTATTCACTTTCAGCATGACAACGGCATAGAAACCCGAGGGTGAGATCAACACTGGCCGAATATATCGACGAGATCCTGCTGCGCCTGGAGAACATGCGGACGATTCCCCGTGAAGGACGATCAGGGCCCGTATGTTACAAGGGCTCCCTATTTAGGGATCACTGAGGGTTTAGCACTAGTTGCTGGTGACCTGCAATGGTCAAATTTGGTGAACTTTGACCAGGACCCGACTCATAGGGGCGTTTACGTATGTGACGGAGAACGCGCGATGCATCGACGGCGTTGTTAGAGTGATGCAGAACAAGAAAAATAAACGAACATAATATTGTGGACTGTACAGACACTATATTAATCATTTGAACTTGTATCCACAAGTTTCACTGCTTTTTAGGTAATAATTTCAACTATATTAACCGATTAAGCAAATGAAGAAAAATCGTTTTATTATAAAATAAAAATGAGTGTACCCCCCCAAAAAAAATTAAAAGTTACAGGTTACTGTTGAAGAAAGTGTCGATGGCTAAATAAGTTAGTCGTCTACATACCTAGATTAGTTTCGCGTTGTAATTTATTTTAATGTTTCATTATTTTTGAAAAACAATAACAGTTATTTGTTTTAAACGGAAACAGAGAAACTTGTAATGGAAATCCAGCGAAGTACTAACATTTTTTAATCATAAATTTTAAGGATTATCATTGAATGCTAAATATTGGACTAATTAACTTTAGTGGATTTTCGTTTTCCTGTAGTTATTTTTTTAAATTAATTTATTCTATGCAAATTTCTCAGAATAATTTTTTTCGCCGCTTGTTTATTCTTTACAGAATAAACACTAAATAAGTAAAAAGAAATGAAAATAATGGTTTCGATTTATCGAAAATAGGGATACATTAGTTTCTAATTCCATGTAATATTGTATTTGGCAAATTCCGTAAGAACAGAAGTTGTTTTTCTGTATCGGACGCATTGAGGAGTCAGAGAATATATTGGTTACTAACACCAGGTAACAAATTTAGTAACCGTTCGTTAATAAAATGCGAGAATTATATTCCATAATCTAAGAATAGCCAGAACCCAGCCAATTGGGTGATCGGAATTATGCTGGGGAGATTTCATCATTTATGGAGTTGCAATTGGAAAGATCATGTTAGTCGATGCATGTATTAGCCAGGCGGAGCAAGCTAAATAGCGTAGACAATGCAACATTTTTCTGATTACAATTTTTAACGATGAAAGCACTAAATAATGGGAAAGAAAAATTAGAAATTCCTACCTCTGTAGATAGAGCGATTGAGTTGTTGTTTCCCAGCAGATTTAATGTAACATTTTTTCTCACGAGGGAATGTGACTGAAATGGGTGTCGTAAGGACATAATATACTGGCTATCAGGGCAGATGTAATAAAATTATACCTGGCATCTCTTGTTGAAGTACTAGGGTATTATGGTCCAGAGGGGAATTTCTGCAATCAAAATATTATTTAGTATACACACGCACATACACACACACACACACATATATATATATATATATATATATATAGAGAGAGAGAGAGAGAGAGAGAGTGAGAGAGATATGGGTGTGTTTGTGTGTGTATATATATAGTGCTTTATATTATCTACGTGTGAAAAACTATATATATGCATAATAACTACACACACATATGTGTGCGCGTGCGTGTGTGTGCATGATAGTATATACACTCACACATGTGGGCGTGTTTATACAATAATACTTAGTATATTATAGTTACTTAAAACGAGTTTTTCTTCTATTTATGTTTCCCGTTGCATTCCAATTATCGAGAGTATTTTCCGTTTCATTCCAATTATCCAGAGTATTTTGAAATATTATATAAACACACAGCACCGCATTTCTATTTAAGAAACTCTTCTTATGCAAAACGCCGTACGTTGAAACGTGTAGGTAATTGGTCCCTGGAGATGAAAATAGTATTCCTACAACGACCGCCGCCACCATTAACAACAGCGCAATCTGACAGCAATAACTCATAATCGGTGATTGAGTTCATTTCAAAAATCGATTATGTTCCGTTCGATGACTCTCATCATTTTCATCTTATTGATTTACACCCTCCCCACCGCTCTTGTGTGTTTCCCTCTGTTTTGCCCTCCGTTTGAGCATGCTTGATTTTACATCCAACATTGACTACCGCTTAGCATCATTATAGATTTCTGACATTTTGTAGTTAACAACCCTTGTATTAATAAACATTCTTAAAGAAGTAATCGATGCATATACGTTGATATATCTCTACATATACTATGCACAAAGTTTTATATGGTGACTCAGTTTATTACTTGTACGATTTGAATAAAAGTCTTAATATAGAATACGATTGTTTATCGAAAATGGGTTTCTAAGACAAAACTTTTTCTATATTAACAGGCCACAAAATAACTTCGATATCTGGTAGGCTATGTCATTTAGTTCTCCGTGCTTCCTTTTTCTCAACCCCCTCCCCAAAAAATAATCTAGCAAGTTTATCTTTAGTATATAGTAATTTACATGACAGGTGCTCGATTAATCTTATATCCCTCAATCTAAGAAAACACGTCAAACACGTATTTTGCTAAGGCCAACAATTTCTTTATTCCTGCGACTACATGAATCTTATTTAGTAGAGTTGTTTGGATTTGAAACATAATATCACCAGGGTGCGTACTAGCTGATTATTACATGATCGTTTATTTAACCATAATAATTATTGGTCAGTACCAAAGGTTAACATAATATATATTAAACAATTAAATGAACTGTCTTGTTTTAAGAGTGAAATGCGGTCTATAAAACTATCTATTTCATTTCCTTGTTTTTGCCTTGAGGAAAATGTCTCTCCATTTTACATTATCAAGTCTCAAGATGGAAGGGGCGTTCATCAATGATGAAATAAATAAATAACGCAGGCAGTTCCATTCGTATATCAATTTAAAATCTGTTTCCCTTTTGCGATTAAGAAACTTCTCGAATTTTTTTTATTTCTTGCGGATTTCTAAGTATTTTGCAAACTGGGAGGACTCCTTGACAACGAATTTCTAATAAATTAAATAAGCAATTTGACTTGCTTGTTCGCGCTAGATTCAGGCGTGATTCTGCTGCTTAATGCAAGAATATTTTTATTACTCCAATCTTGCTCTTCCAAAAGTCGAAATTGCAGTGTTGTTCAAGAGTTTGAATTTTTGTGTTCCCCGACTTGTATTGACATAGTAGAAATGCTTGCAGTTTTTGACGTTTTATTTTCTCAACTAAAGCACCACGATTATCTTTCACCTGAACATATAACGACTTAAATGCCAGCTTACATATTTGGTTTTTCCTTACTCTAATTCAACTATTTATTGGATTGATTTTGTTTGGTCCAGCACACATTTTAAAACAATCAAATTATTGAAATCCAATAAAGATATTTATGTCTGCAAACCGGATCAGAGCGCTGGCGTTGTTGTACTGAATCGTGCGCATTATGCCCAGAAAATGTTGATTATTTTAAATAATCCTGATAAGTTTAATCGTATTGGGTCTGTCGAAAGTTGCGATAATACTTATAAAAAGGAAGCCAAGATTCAGAACCGTCTTTTATATTTCTATGAGAAAGGTTATTTTACTAAAGAGATATATGATAAAATAAAGACTTTTGGTTCCCCAGGACCTAGACTCTACGGCCTTCCTAAAACACATGAGGTAGGTATCTCGGTTAGACCTATTTTGTTTATGACGGGATCTGCCCAACACTCTCTAACACAATGGGTATTGACAATTGTAGAACCGGCCCATGCCCTTTACACTACAAATTGCATTACTGACTAGTGTAGGTTTGTTGAGCATTTACATGAGCTGCAATCTGGTGTTGAAACACATTTTTCAACAAACCCAGTTCCCTCCATAAAATGCTATTATTTACTATGCAGAACGAGAATGATGGTTGCTTGCCTTGCACGTTTTAGTGGAACGTAGTAAGAGTTATTTTTTTACTACTGTCTATCATAAGCCGACATTTGCCGGCCTATATATGAACTGGCGTTCATTTGTCCCTACTTCAAGAAAAATTGGTCTTATTCAGACGTTAGTGTATAAAGCTCTTAGAATTTTTTCTTCTGGTAAATTAAAACGTGAATTGAAGACCGTCAAAGATATTTTCATTTAAAACGGTTATCCGGAAAATTTAATTGATTCTATTATTAAAAATAAAGTTAAAACATATAATTCTTCTGCGTTGTCTCTTCCCCCCAGGTGTCCTGTTTACAAAAAGGTCCCTAGGCTTGGGGACACCAGTTACGCTTTGCGTAGACGAATAATTGCATATATTTCAAATTTCTTCTCGACCGTTGCTCTATGTTTGATCTTTGGTGTAAAATCTTTACTTCCCCTAGTTATTAAGGATGGTTTAGCTTAAATCACAAAAAGTAATGCACTTTGAGAATTTAATTGTCAGAGTGCTGCTGATTAAGTAGGTCGAGCCTCCTTAAATTTTCAGACTCTAATCAACCAACATGTTCCAATAAAAATAAGATTGGGCAAGCCTTGTTGCTCTTACACCCTATCTTCCACCTTGGATTATGCAATTAGCTAACACCTCTATGAAAATCCAGCGTGTGCCAATGCGTATAAAATGGAGTGTTTTAGGATTTTGCATCCGGCCGACACTCAAAATCACTTGAGGATTTAGAGTCAGTCTCTATTCTCCAACGCAGACCGTCTCTCTGTCGACAGAATGGGGTCGTCAGATCATTTAATTTATTTTGGGATATATTTTAACTCTGCCCTTATCCCACTTCTACATATATTTAATATTATTGTATTTTATTCGAATTTACACCCGGTTTCCCCTTTTTCTCTCGGTAAAATTTGCACGTATACCCCATATGTCTGTTCTTTCGAGTTATTTTATTTATTTGTTTATTTGACGGTCAACGATTACCTCCTGGTGAGTCTGTTGATGAAAGGGGTCCCCGGGCTATTCCGGCTATTTTGTTTAAACCAAAGTATAAGTTATGTACCGTTAAACAATTATTCAAATATATATATATATATATATATATATATATATATATATATATATATATATACATACATATATATATATACACTCTTATAGGAAAATAAAATAAAAATATTTTCGTTTCAAATATGTATATATATATATATATGATTTTCAGAATGTGAGAGATTGTATATAATAAATTCCACAGCCAAACAACGTCGTAGCCCACAAGAACCATGACAGTCAACGAACTGGAAGTCAAAGATTCGAGTTTCGCTCTCATTTGGGCTCATCAGTTAGACACATCCGAACTCAGGATTCGAAACCCGAGCCTCTTGCATGCGAGGCAAGCATGCTACCAACTGAGCAAATGCCCCGCACACAAGAATTTCTATTAACCAACACAGATCAAGCAAACTGTGCCGAAATCCGACAGCTAATAACCCCAAGCCGATGTCTCACAAGTAGGAGTTTTAACTCGAAAGGACGATGCCATCCAGCAATTCTAACCAAGCGAGGAACTCTTGCTAGGATTTTCAAAATGTTAGATCTTGTATATAATTATTTCCACAGCCAAACAATGTCGCAGCCCACAAGAGCCTTGTGGGATGCGACATTGTTTGACTGTGGAATTTATTATATATATATATATATATATATATATATATATATATATATATATATATCAAAGATCAATCCACAATTTTTTTAAGAACATTTTCTTTTATTTTCACATAAGTGTTTATATTACGTATCTGTTTTGTTAGCAATCTTCAACAACAAGTAAAAAATATGCTATAACAATATTTTAATGTCAATTTTACGTTAGAAACCTGCCCAACAATATTCAACAACAAGTAAAAAATATGTTATAACAATATTTTTAATGTCAATTTTACGTTAGAAACCTGCCCAACAACAAGAATTACACCCTTTGAAATCAGAGGAATTGTTTGGACTGGTTATCTGCTGATATTGGGTTTTAATACTTTTTTTTCTTGAGAGATATTTAAAAAAAAACTTTGCTGAAAAAAAATGCAGTCATGCTATGTTTTTCTGTTCTTTGAAGATTGCTAATAAGACAGATCTATAACGTATACATCCATGAAACACAAAATTGCATGTTTAAAAAAATTGTTAATTGAACTTCACATCATATGCATACATATTAATGTATATACATGTGTATAGGTATATATATATATATATATATATGTGTGTATATATATATTTATATACATAAATGTGTGTGTATATATATATATATATATATATACATATAGATATATATACAATATGCATATATATATATGCTGATATAGTATGTATGGATCGCTGTCTGTGTAACTATATAAACATATAATATAGCAATATTAAGGCTTTACTTTGCAAATTACACTTTCATTTATTAAGGTGGACTTTGACCGAAAGAGTACTTCACTCTGATATCGAGTTTTGGAATTGACTTCATATCTCTGTCTTTGGTGGTTAAACTCCTGTGTTGAAATTGGCATGATAACTCGTGTTTTTCTTCTATTTACTGCAGGGTACGATATTTGTTCCTGTTGTTTTTTCTTGGTCCTCCTTCATCGAGGCGTTCGGGTACTGAACTTTCTGTACAATAGTAGTTAAAGAAATTTCATGGGTGAGACGAGAGTCTTTAAAGTCGTCATCCTATTATGACATCGATCAATTTAGGGCCTTTGTCAAAGTCAATAAACCCACAATTTTGCGGGAACTTGCCTCTGAATTATACTAACGTATTCGCCGGTTTCAAGCCTCTTGAGAGGGTTCTAAAAGATAAAAATAACGTGACAAATAGTTGCCTCACAAATTCTATAACAATTTAAAGAAACACCATTATGAAGTGGAAGTCTCATTTTCCTTCTTTTACACAACGGGAACGACCTGTTTTTCGACTTGGTTTTTACTTGTGATGTAAAGTGGAGTTGAAGGCAACCAGCGACGCTCAACTCAGTATACGCCGAAGATTCTCCCACACTTCGCGAAGACAAAATTGCACACAAAACACAGTCATATTGACTCTTTAGTGGTTTGCAACCGGGCTCATCCATTATTCTTATTTTAATGCAAACGAAACAATTAAGGAGAAGAAGTACGTTCAACGAATAGATAAAATGCATTTAAAACTTCTACAACAGCAGCCACCTTTCGAAAACAGAAAATACCAAATTTCCTCCACGACATGACCCAAACGCACATTGCTAATCAGACCCTAAAGAAGATGAACGAAGTAATCTACGATAATCTTCCTTATCCTTCATACTCTCCATATCTCTCAATCTTCGACTACCACTTTCGCAAGCATCTGGCATCTTTCTGCGTAAGAAATGCTTCAAAAACCTAAGCGACATAAGAGAAAACGCCTATAGTGACTTCATCTCCCCCCAAAGAAACAAGGTGTTTATGTTACTAAAATAAATAAACTTGTTTTGCGTTGGTGAGAAGGTGTATATTCTTATTGTTCTTATTTCGATCTATAGATTGTTGTTTAAGTCGAGCTACCTATTTTTTTTTTTAAACATCAAAATTATAAAAAAAATATAAAACCTAAGATGGTACGGTTTTAATTTCGCTAAACATAATAAAAAGTTCACTTCATATACAAATCAAAACTAACAGGTAATTAAGTGATAGTTTTATTTGTAAACACGGGTTTGGATTTTAAACATTTTAGAAGCTATTTTTTTTTTTACATTTTTTAAAACTTTTTTATATTAAACTTTAAGTTTATAAAAACCGCCCCCGATGAAAGCAATTTACAAATAAATAACAGTTAATCTTCACTTAAAATTAAAGAAAATTATAGTTGTAGAAATATAGGAAATAGTTTTACGGTACAAAACTTATAAAGTTCTTTAAATAAGCTTTCGAAGAATCTAGGGGCCCCTTCTATCAACAAGCTCATTAGGAGTCAATCGTTGAATTGCTATCAAGTGTAACACAAATGTATCGCAAGAGCGAAGACTTAAGTGGGGATTACTTATAAAATTAAAACGTATGGATGAAATGAAAAATAATTATATATATATATATAATTAAATAAAGGGCAGAATGGGATTACGAGTAAAAAAATTACGAGTAAACTATACGTTATACAATTGTATAAAATATATGTACGTTTTACAATTGTATACAATTTTATAAAATATATATACGTTATACAATTGTATAAAATATATGTACAAAATGGGATGTGTGGTGAAATTAAAATTTAAAATATACCCCCACATAAGTTCAAAGATTTTACGAAGGTCTTTCTGTCGTGAAATGATAGATATAGAAATTGGTTGTTAATATTGTTTATAATAAAGTTAAAGCTCACAATGCTCCTGCAGTTGTTGATTCCTTCAAGTGTCCTGTTTATTTAAAATCGCTCGGATTAGTGACCCTGGTCAGTGTTTGGGCATACTTTTTTTCAAGTCTGTATCAAATTGTTCCCCATCTGCTGCTGTTTGCTTGATTTATAGTGTCAAGCCTGCATTTCCTTCAGTAGCGTAGGATGGTTTACCCTACATCACAAACAGTAATATGATTTCTCAATTCAACTGTCAGTGTGCTGCTGACTATGTAGGTCGAACCAGATTAAATTTGCAGACAAGAATAAACCAGCATGTTCCAGCAAGAATCAGACAAGGTAAGCCTCGTCACCCCTCGTTTACCTTGGAATATGCTTTTGGTCAGCACCTCGCTGAAAATCCATAGGTTGCCAATGCATATAAAATGGACTGGTTAAGGATTTTACACCGGAATGACCCTTCGAATCACCTGAGGATCCTGGAGTCAGTCTGTATCAGTTCACGCAGGCCCTCTCTCTGTCGATAGCAGGAATTCGTAAAATCGTTGGATTATTTTGGGATATATTTTTAATTGTAACTTCTCCACATATCTCAGATATTTCATACAATTGTATATATTCTACAACGTATAAATTACTCGTATTTTTTTACTCGTAATGCCATTTGCCCTTCATTTAATCTATCTATCTATATCTATATCTATCTATCTATCTATCTTCTATCTATCTATCTTCTATCTATCTTCTATCTATCTATCTATATGTATATAAAAACAGAGATGTGTGTGCCACAGACGATTTCTGATTGGTTAATCCAATAATCACATCTCATAAAAAAACAATGGTTTCTACGCTCTTACCTTTACCATAAAATATTATGGCTTTATTTATTGTCCATCTTGGAAGGGTTTAATTTTTTGATAACTTGTTATTTACAAATTAAAAAAATACGAAACTTATATACGAAACTAAACTACACGAATCAAACGCTCCTACAAACTTAGTAGTAGTAGTAGCAAGCACACGCGCACACACGCACACACACACGTTCACTAACGTCACGTTGTTATGGCAACCAAACCCGCTGACTTATATAAACAGTAAACACACACAGTAAATGTGATTTTCTTCACTTTCTCATTTCACTCGTGGTCTTAAATTCATTTCGGGTTCGTATTACTGGACACATAGATTCGAATAAGTTGTCAAAAAACAAATATATAACAAATAAATGTTATCAAAGGCAAGATAAGTTACTTTTCTACCAAACTGGATATAGTTTTTGTGTTTTTATTCAATGTAACATGTTTATTCAGCTCGAAAAACGGGTTTGTATTACTGTGCACATAGATTCGAAAAAGTTGTCAAAAACCAAATATATAACAAATACAGGTACTTATGCAGAAAGTGATCCGGACGTAACTCACCGGACGCTCGGCTAGCCCCGTAGCACGACGTCAACAGCCGGAGTTAGCCGAGCGTCGGCGATGTAGTTCGACGGTTTTCAACGAGCGTCGCCGATGTAGTTCGACGGTTGTCAACGCTACGCGCGTGGGCGACGCAAGAAAAAAAAATTCAAAGCAGCAGACGACAATAAGGAAAAAGAAGAAAAGAAAGTAAAACAGTACAGAATCAGATTTATTTAACAACAACCGTTACAATTTCAGATTTATTTAACAACCCTTAAAATTGCGTACCTATGGAAGGAAATATAAACTTAACATATTTGTCGGAAAAATTGCAAACAGCAGCGCCGCAGCGGGTGTCCTGGAATTTTGTCAGGAAAGGAGTTTGCTTGTAAAAAAGAAAACCTGTACCTCATAGTCGTGTGATGCCCTCCAACAGTCTGAGGAAATATCAACAGTAAATATTCCTCGCATTTTTCTTTTACCAGGTTTTTCCTTAACCAACCACCCAACAAAAAAAAACATGTTTTGTACAAAAAAAAAAACAGTATGCTTGTTACCTTTTTTTTCGCTGTTTATTCTTTAAAAAAAAAAAAAAATAACCCTAACCCTAACCCTAAAAAAAACACCCCCAAAAAAAACATGTTTTGTAAAAAAAAACAAAATTTGCTTGTTACTTTTTTTCGCTGTTTCTTCTTCTTCTTCAAAAAAAAAAAACATAACTTTCTTGTATATAAAAAACACTTTACATTTACAAAAAAATAAAATAAATATACGAAAAAAATTTGTTTTCCGTTACAGTAAATAAAAGTTTTAACAAATTTTACATTAAGGTAGGTTTCTCTTTTCTTGTTATGTTTTCAGCGCCGACGCTCGGCTTGCTTTTTCTCGCCGACGCTCGGCTAACTCCGGCTGTTGACGTCGTTTTACGGGGCAAGCCGAGCGCCCGGTGAGTTACGTCCGGATCACTCTCTGCATAAGTACCCAACTACATGTTATCAAAGGCAAGATAAGTTACTTTTCTACCACACTGGATATATTTTTCGTGTTTTTATTCAATGTAACATGTTTATTCAGCTCGAAAACCATACGGTTTTTACCAATGTATTGGAAAATTCAAGATGGCGCCTCACTCCCTCTTTAACACGGTAAGTATGGGAAAAGGTGTTATAAATAAAAACTAGAAAAAATACTATTAAAAACCCGCCGAATATATGTCAACCTATGTCACGGTAACATATTGAGCGAGTTTTTAACAGTATTTTATTCAGTTTTTATTTATAACACCTTTTCCCAAACTTACCGTGTTAAAGAGGGACTAAGACGCCATCTTGAATTTTCCAATACATCGGTAAACACTGTATGGTTTTCGAGCTGAATAAACATGTTACATTCAATAAAAATACGAAAATATATATCCAGTTTGGTAGAAAAGTAACTTATCTTGCCTTTGATAACATTTATTTGTTATATATTTGTTTTTGGCAACTTTTTCGAATGTATGTGTACAGTAATACAAACCCATTAAAAACATCGTTTTAGATTTTGAAAAAAATATTTTGGTTCATTTGTATTTAAAAATATTGTGGTTCATTTTGATTAAAAAAATATTCCTTTTGATTAAAAAATATTCATTTTGATTTTAAAAAAATATTGTTCATTTCGATTAAAAAACATTCATTTTGATTTTAAAAAAATCATTTTGATTAAAAAAATTGTTTAATTCTAATATTTGTTTATTGTCTTAACTCATATTAAATGTTTTGCTTGTGTTCTGCTTCAAATATTCATATTCTTACATGCATAATTTTCATTTAATTATATTAAATAAACTTCAAGTTTACTACAAATCAAATCGTGGTCCTTCACTTTTTTTAAAAATGTAATTAATAAGTAATTAAAGACCGCATTCTAATCTTTAAAATCTATAATACAACGAAATATTCAATTGCTTATAATACTTAAACAAACAACTTGTGTTTTTTTTATTATTTTTTTATTATTAATATTAGATGAGTTTCAGTATAAATCATCGTGTTCTTTATTTCAATCCAATTTGGAAGTTTTGTAACGCTGTCTGTGTGACACTTACGTCACCCGCGCGTCGTCCAGTGGGGGAATGACCCCGGTTGTCGGTTCTGATGTTTCCTCAGCGATGATGTCACGGCCGGTTTCCTAAAACAGACTTGTCATGCAAAAACAATTGAAGGGACCAAGTCAATAAGCGTTTCTTTTTGTTTAAACTTCTTTGTATTCAATCAGGGTACAATCGCAGTTAGCTGTTTAGTTAGGGACTGCCCACTTGTTAACTACGAGGTTTTCTCTTCTCTCTCTCCGACAGACAACTCAATTATCTACGTGACAGGGTCAATCGATGGGGGAATCTTCGTTCGTCGGACCTAAGGAAGCAAAGCTCTCTCTCTTACTCTAACTCTGTGTCTGACTCTCAAGGCTCGCTGCTTATATTGTGGGGGCGTAGACTGGGTCTCTTCCCGTTTCAGGTCGTTGGCCAATCAGAATTAAGGGATCACTGTCCGTCAAATCTTCGCCAGGCGGCCTATACCCAAAAAAGGAGCTGTCTTTTCTTTCTCTGTTGGCATTCGGGTGTTCTCTAATGGAACTTGACAGGTCGTAAAAACAGAGGTGCCTAACTTAATTATTTTTGAGAGGACATAAAAACAGCTGAATCCGATTCCACAAAGGCCACGCGTCTTTTCAATAGGGTCACTTGTCGCCCCGCTGTTCGGCGACTGTTTGCTTTGTAGATCGGAATTTCATTGATATCCTCGCCACCCACGGGCTGTCATGGCCAATTTAACGTCATCACGTTCTTCCACCATAAGCTACGATCTTATCTTTTTTTCTCTTCCTTTCGTCGTTTACAGCTGCCTGTTTTCCCTTTCTTTTTCCACGGGTTCACCGCTACTTTTGGCATTTTGGTCAGGATCAAAGTGCAGCATCTGTTCTTCGGATGCCGCACTTCCATTTCTTGTTCTCTTTCGGTGGAGGAGAAATCCTTCACGACTGGGACAATTCTTATTTTTGTACCCTTGAGCGTCTCTCATCTGTAAAAATATACACGATGTTTATAATGACCTATGATTGCGTATTTATATACATTATTTTCCATATCCTTCTGTTCATCGTACATTTTTTACTCCCAAACTTAAACATGGTGGGTGCATGGAATTCATTTACCGATACAAAAGAAATGATAAGTAAATAAATCCATAAATAAATATTATAAATGGTTTATTTTAATACTTGCCAGGATGCGGAGGAAAATGAATGAAGGGGGAGGGGAATGAAATAAAAACATTTTGGAAACAGATTAAGTTTGAAAGAATTGCTTTGCACAGAAAGAAATTAATGAAAAAAGAAGAAAATTAAATTTCTTTTCCTTCTTGATTTTTTTTAGTTTTTTATGAAAAGGAAGTCAAAATTAAGACTATAAAAAAAACAATTTTTATTAAGAGCGAACCTCAGTCCTCAGGTCTGTAAAAAAAACGTGGAATAATCAAGAAATGTTTTCTAATACATTTTTTTTTTACTTATGTGTTCATTTGTCTCTTTGAAGATCGTTTGTTTAATATATCGGTTTGCAATATCACTTTGTCATTCTGTCAGACTCAAATTTTAAATCTATATATCTATAAAAGTGAAAGTGTGTGTGTGTGTCTGTGTACATTTCCCTACGAAATAACTCTGTGAATTTTTAGTTTACAGACTCGAAATCATACAGGGTACTGAGATTTAGAAAAATCTATGTGATCGGTTTTTAGCCAGAAATTTGGCGATTAAGGGGTCAAAGTTAAACGATTTGAGCTTTGAGAACTCTAGCAAACTTCTCCGACAATTTTGGGTCTACACCCTTGAAATTTTAGATATAGGTTCCGTGGACATGGATCTAACTTAATAACTTGATTTGAGGCCAAAACAATAAATTTTCAGGGGTCATAATAGGGGTCAAAGTTAAAAAAATTACCCCTTTTTTTTGCTCAGCATACACCTCCAAACACCCGGGCAACGCCGGGCACCCATGCTAGTTATATATATATATATATATATATATATATATATATATATATATATATATATATATATATAATTTAAAGGGATTTAGAACAGTAGTCTAAAGAGCAGAGTGTATTTTAATGTGATAGTAAAATTACTAATTTAATTAAAATCTTTATGGGACTGTATACACGCTGGGATACATTTTGCCCCCGAAAACGTAAGATAAATTTTATTTGGACGCAAACACATTATGATCTGCTCAAAATCAAAATTGGATGAGGAATTAATAATAATTACTGACGCCCCCCCATTTCTCTCACCCCTTTTATTCTCTTTAGCCCGTGAACTTTATTTTAACGATCTAATCATGAATTTTCGTCTTCATCTCGTGATTGGATTATATATATATATATATATATATATATATATATATATGCGTTTTATTTTTTCTTACCGTATCTTTCTGTTAAGTTACATTATTGTTTCAGCTACTTGGCCGTTTTAAAAGTCTGAGGAAGCTACAGACGGCCAAAAAACGGGCGAGTAGCTGAAACAATAATGTAATTGAACAGAAAGATACGGTAATAAAAACTAAAACGCATATTTGCTCTACAACAGTATTGAGCACTTTCTTCAGTTTTTATTAATTACCCTCTCCACTATATATATATATATGCATACATATATATACATATATTTTTATATTTATAAAGAAATGCATACATATATATATATATTTTTATATATAAAGAAAAGATTTGAATAAAAAAATACTAAACGTGTTTTCTTATATATATATATATATATATATATATATATATATATATATATATATATATATATATATATTTAATAGCGAGACAAAGGTATAAAGATTCTTGTAAAAACAAACTTTATTCAATTTTATTAATTAGAAAAAATTATTCAACGGGGCGCCCAAAACAATTTAATAAAAGTAAATGTCAACTTCGTCCCTATTGCATAATTTTGATTTTAAACCCTTATACGTGTATATACATTCTTGTCAGTAAAAAAAAACCTTTAATCAGTTTTATAGTGTAGAAAAAAAAGAACGCAGCGCTTAGCCACACAGAGGGTTTTCAAAAAGATATGTGTGTTTTACGATCGAAAACATTGACTTCAGCTCCGTAAAAAAAAGGAAGGGCTTACTTCTCTCTGTCTCTCTTACTTCCACTCTCTATATCTAGAAGTGTAAGTCATGTTTAGTTTCAGAACCGTTTCCGATGGTTCGTTGTTCCATACAAGTCTTGAGAGGTGACATTTCCACAGAACAAAATATTCTTAGCGTGTCTAGAGGGGAAAAACATGCGGAATTGCAACAGAAAATGTTTAATATTTATGGAGCAAATCTGGTTTCTGATTGGTTGGTAGTAGAACGTGAATTAATTCGATGTGTCAGTTCCTAGCAGCATCGTTTATTAATAGAATCGACCGACTGTGTAGGATCATACCCCATTATATTTCCAAAATGTTGTAAGATCCCCCCTATTTTTATAATGGGGAAGTCCTTTGTGTTCGTTCTGTTTTAATAATTTGAGGAAATATAATTTCATCTTCTTCATATGACGGGTTCTCCTCTGTTAAATTAAACGTGTCTGTGAATTTTACACATCGGATTCTTTTTATTTTATTTTTACCTGGAAAAAATACTAAATTGTCTGGACAGTTTTTATCGTATCCAATAAATATACATCCGTCGGCTTTAATATTCAATTTACTCTTTTTATCTATAAATGCGAAGCTAGTTGAACCAAATATATGCATTTTGCTTAAATTTGTTTTTTTTTTTACCACAGAAAGATTCATATGGAGTTTTATATAGTGTTTTGATAAAAAAACTGTTGCGTATATATGCTGCCGCCATAGGTGCGTACGTCCAGATGTTTTTGGACAGTTTTAATTCAATGAGTAGGCATCTTGCGATTTCAAAAAGTGTCCGCCACGCTCTTTAAATAGCCCCGTTTTGGTTTGGTGATCTTGGAGCTGATTTTTCATGCTTGATACGATGGTTAATTAGTTAAAGTTCAAAGTCTTTATTTGTGAATTCCGTACCATTGTCAGAGCGAATACACTTGACTTCACCGTAGGGATCATGTCGGCTAAATATTTTTTAGTTGCTAACAGGGTATCAGATTTGTTATTTCAAAAGTAAACAATTATTAAACCTGAATGGGCATCTAGGAAATTCAAAACATATCTATAATGTTCTCTGGCCATCGGTTCCACGGGACCATTCAAGTCACAATGCCCCATTGATAGGATTTTTTGGCCTTATTGTCTGGTATCTTGATTTGGTAGTTGCGTACAGACGTCGCAGTTACAGTTTTTTGATGTTTGTATTTTCATTCGGTCAACTATAGTAGGCAAGTTTTTGATATCAGGAATATAACAATGTCCAGAATTGTATGCTATGTCTAGATCATAACAGACGGTTTTCTATGGGACTACGCTACTTAAATAATATAGTCTTCCATTTTCTTTAATGTCGAATACAGTTACATTCGGGTATACCAGTTTTGATTTATTGGTGCTAACGTTTATATTTGCACCTTATTTAGTGGCAGCTTGTACAGAAAATATATTTTGTTTAAAGTTTGAGATTAGAAGAGTTTTTTTCTAAAATACAGAAACATAGTTGACCTTTATTGTTCCTTAGCGAGATTTTAGCATCGCCTATTTTCAAAACGATATCATTTTTTCGACTCCCGTCAACTTGTTCTACCAAATGATTTTGTAGTGTAAAGTTTTGGTCAAAATTAATAAAATCAGATTCCTTTGTAATCACATGTGCAGTGACCCCACAATCGACAAGAAAAGTCTTATTGTTCGTTGAAGCATTAAACGCACCCAAAAATAAAAATGTATGTTCGCTAACAGAGCTCTCCACATTTTTGATGGAGTCACCATTTTGAGTCATTGGAAACTCTTGGGATTAGGTCGTCCACAATTATAGCAAATTATTTTTGTACTTTTCTTAGAAGAAAAATGGTTTTTGGCAAAGTTGCGGTTTTTATTCCTGGCATGGGTATAATTTAATTTTGGTGTTTTTATGTGTGTATTTTTAAATTTCATGATATTTGTAGAGTCGATTTTTCCTGTGATCATTTGTTTCAGTTTCATCGTCACTTCTGAGTGCTGCCTTGAATTTCCTAAAAGCCATATTTTTTTTCTTTCTGCGTTATCACGGTGATAAATGGCTTTAACTCACTCGGCAATCCCTTAAGGACCATGGAAATTAACAGACTCTCACTTATAACTTCACCAGACATTTTAAAAGAATTTGCAGTCGTTTCGACTCTTATAATATGATCAGTAATAGTTTCGGCTTCCACTCGTTTTAGAGAGGTCAGTTCAGTATATAAAAAAAATGATGGTGGGGTTTCCTTTCGATAAATAATGCTCTCTCAATATGTTAAATGCGTTGCAGCCATCGTCCAGGGCTTCTCTCATAACCAGTGATATACTTCGGTCATCAAAACACTGTAATAATTCCGCAAAGACAATTGGGTTTTTTTCAATGAAGTCGGTGTCGTTTCTGTTTTCATGTTGTGTTTGAAGTACTTTGTGTAGCTTTTGGATTCGTAGATATCCTAGAAATTAAACTTGCCACAATTCGATTTTTGATTCGGATCCATCGAAATAAAGACGCACGCTGGGCGCATAACCTCTAGAAGTGTAAGCCATGTTTATTTTCAGAACAGTTTCCGATTTTTCGTTGTTCCACACAAGTCTTGAGAGGTGACTATTTTGCAGTAGACAGAACAGTTTGCGATGGTTCGTTGTTCTACATAAATCTTGAGAGATGACTGGTTTGCAGTAGACAGTTCCACAGAGCAAAAGATTCTTACCGTATCGAGAGGGGAAAAACATGTGAAATTGCTACGAAAAAGGTTTAATATTTATGGAGCAAATATGCTTTCTGATTGGGTGGTAGCAGAACGTTAATTAATTATATTCGTCAGTTCCTAGCAGCATCGTTTATAAATAGAATGGCCGAACTGTGTAGGAGTATACCCCCTTATATTTCGGTAGGATGGGATGTGTCTCCTAGCAGCTACGGCTGCAGGGAGACAGGGTAGAGTACTCGTCCTAAAGGAGGGACACTCAAGCAATTAGGAAAATTGCCTGAGTAACCCTGTCTGCATTCCCCGGTCGGGCGCCTCAGGTATTAAGCAATGAACTTACACCACTGGAAAACCAAGTGGCAAGGCCTGGGAGGGTGGACCTCCTAGGTATTACCCAGGCGGCGTACCTCAGTCCGACAGGTGCTGGCCGGGTCCCGGCTCCTCATCTATCGGGCTGAGTGCCAAGAACGGGTCCTTGACGAGACTCTTCCATGTCTGTACAATAATAATGAAGATGTCACCCCACAATCAAGCTGTAGACTTACTTTCTGTTTTAACATTTTGACCTGTACATATTTCCGGATATTTTGTTCCTCAGGTTAAATTTTCCTAAGTTTAATGGATGTCTTTCCACCAGATTGTTTTCTACAATGCGATGCTTTATGCCCTTTCTGGTAGTAGTTGTCACATTTTTTAAATTTGTAGGGGCACTCATTGTACCAATGCTTATTTCCACATGGCCGAGGTTGACCTTTTCCCTGTTTCTTTCTCTGGTTATTTTTTGAAGTCGAAGTTTTCTTTTGATGGATCTTTTTAATATGCGTTACTCCGCTTTCCTCTGTCCCGACTGCCTTGTTTCAACGCAATAAACCGTTCACAGTCTTCGCTAAGTTTTGTAGTTTTATATTCGGTTCGTTTTCGAGTTTATTTAAAACACGATGCCTGATTTCAGCACCTTTATTTAAGACCAGCCGTTGCGCAAATATTAAACATTTAAAATTATCTGCTGATAATTCCTCCAGTTTAAAATCGTCGCAATGTTTGTACACTATGCTTGCATAAATAGTGCAGTCGTCTTCCTCTCTTCTAGTAACATTCATACATTTATATCGCCTATAGAAAGAAATGTCTTTGCAGAAAACAGTCCTGTAAGCAGCGTAAATCGTTCTAGGAAGCTCAACTAACTAGTCTTTTTGGGGAGAATAAAGGTCACGAACTTTGTATGGTCGGCTGTTCCCAATTTCGTTAGCAAAAGCCTAACTCTTTTCGCGTCTGATCAGGTACCACAATCCGATATAAAATATCCTCATATCGGCTATCGTACTGGACGAGAGTGAGATCGTCTTCTGGATTATAATTGAAATTTTCAATAGCGGCCCACAGAGCTGTTTGAGAAAATGCGTTATGATTATCGTCCGTTTAAATTAACTATGTCGGCTCCAGAATTTTCTTTTTTTCTCCTGTGTTTTCATCAATATTTCCTGGAAACATTTCTGTTGTTGAAGCATATTTGCTTCAAATGCTTGTTTAACTCTCTCTTCTCTTTCTCCTTTCTGTTCAAGTTGCTGCTTTTGCAACGCAAGACTTTGCTCTGCCTGGAATTGGAATAATTCCAACAATGAATCATGGATTTCTGCATCCATCATACGAATTCAGTTTACAATTTACGCTTGTATTAAATACATATTCCTTAGTAAAAAAATCAATCAAGTGTTCTTTCCCATTCTTTTGTTTGAAAAACAACAGTTTTGTAGTCCTTTTGTACATTAATTTTTTGAACGCTATATTTCTAGTCTTACTAGAAACAATCCAGTTAAATAACATTTGTTTAACTTTTGTTTATTTGCACGCGTTATTACGTAGTAAAAATAAAATCCGTCGCTTTAATATCCGACGAATTTGTATGGGAAACCTTTTTTTAACCCTCTTTGCTTTTTTCAAAAAATGACTTGATTCTTTACGTGTTTGATAAGCACTAATAGCGTACGAGAATAATCATTTTTCACTGTCAGTATCTTTTTCTCTCGAAAAAATCAAGCGTGTTTTTTTTTTTTTCAAATCCCAAATGTTATCGAAATAACGTTAAGCTTACACGGAATTTGCTAGTTGGTTTTGGGCATTAACTTTTCAGAAAAAAATTCGTACCGTAGGGAAATAGCTTCTGCTGAAGAAAAAAATGAACCCTTTATCCCTTTTTAAAACACTTGGTAAGTGTGTTCAATTATTAAATAATTGACAATATTCGCGTTTTTCGCTTTAGATTTTGGTAGCAAGTGTTTCCCCGTCGCAAAATTACTATTGTAGTAATTAATTCGTTGCTAATCCTTGCGTATCCGAATATCTGTCGAAATGACGAATGTGTTCTGCCGTCAAGATTTTACGAATCTTTATTTCAATTAGTGTTGGTGATTCTCTGCAGTGATGGTCGTTTCGATTCCTTATCACCAATCTGTTTAGTCGTGGAACAACAGTGAAAATAAGAACAATCAAGTCGAGGTTCGCTTAAGGAACAAGTGTATTAACAATAATGTACAATGATAGTGTGACGCGCCCCTTCTGAGGTTATTTATTTTATTTTTTTAAAATTAACTTTAAAAGAAGGAATATTTTATCTCAGATGCCGTGGAGGTTCGCTGTAGAGTGGTACGCGGCAGCACGTATTTCATCGACTTCCTCCACAAAAAAAGAGCATCCAAACGGAGATATCAACTATCCGCCATCTTCTCTGGTTTAAATACGGTCCATAGGCTTGTATGTTGTATAAAATATATTTTAGATAGATGGAAAGTTTTTCTTAGCCACCATCAGTAAATAATCGCTGCAATAGATTATGTGTTAGAAAAGTCTCTGCATATATTTGGACATGAAGTGATAATGAATTCACAAGTATATATATATATATATATATATATATATATATATATATATATATTTCTCTTTTTATTTTGTTTGTTTTATTTTAATGAATTGAATCAAAGAATGACAGATAATATATACAAAATCAGAAAAAAAATGACAATAGTAATTTAGTTCAATAAACGGATTCAAAATCAAAAAGAATAGAGTAATTCCCCCTTTTACCATCGTTTTTGCTTTTTATATCTCTTTATCATTATTCGCATTTTTTATAGTGTTTTATTTGTTTTTTTTCTTTCATACGATGAACTATTTTGTCAAGCACTAACGAAATCTGAATGTTCGTATTTTTGATATTCCTCTTAAAGAGATCCGATGTGTCCTTTATTATTTATAAACGGAAAGACTTAAATATGAACCAACCTTTGTTTTACGCTGGAGATCAACAATAATATACAATTCCTGTATTTCTCGTGATATTCATTTTTATCAGCGGAGTTCAGATGTCTTTCTTGAACGGGCTCCTGTCTGCAACTAATCTGGCGTTTAAAGTTTTTAACAGCTAGCCTTTTTCCGAAAGAGATGCTGGATACGTGTTTTTTTTTCTGAATTTTAAATATATCAGCGTTTTTCTTTCCTTCTTTTTTAAATTTGTTTATTTCACTCTTTGATGTTTCCGTTGTTGCTATGGTAACGGCTTATTAGATTTATTTGTTTTTTATTTATTTATACAATCTTGATAATACTTCAATTTTCGTCACACTCTCCCACATGATTAATGATTAATTTTTCTTTTACTCCAGTTTCTTGAGTTCAAAATCTTCCATTTGTTTCATTGTTTAGTTTTTGTTGACTACTTCGGTGAGTCGTAAATTTCTCCGAATTGTTTTCATGGCATCTAGATAGGTCATCTGCTACATGGTTATCCTTTCCTCGTACTTGGTTTATGTCCAAGATGTATTCTTTTAAACTGAGATATCGGCCCTTTAATCGTCTGCTTTTCTTCCTAAACATTGCTTTATGATCTTGGATAACATATTTCCTTCCTTTTCTGATAAGTGGCTCAGTTTTTCCTCCAAGTTTGCCATCATTCCGGAGTTGTATACTTTTATTGGTGTGCTCTTGATCAGAACGCTGTCATCCATCAGTGTGTTACTGTTCTGGACTGTTTTGTCTTGCCTAGCTGGTAATTTAAGGTCGTGTGTTCGCTCCACGTATTTCTTGATCCGATTTATATGGGATAATTGTATCTTATCCTGTCTGTTTGGTATATTCATTTTATAATTCAGGGCATTAACTTTATCTGCTATTATATAAGGGCCTTGGAATTTGGCGTTGAATGTTGACCTTCTGGTTGGTGGGAGAATCATAACTTTTTCGCCCACATCCAATTGCCTTACCCTAAACTTTTTGTCATAGGGACGCCGCATCTTATTCTGGGACTTATCCAGGTAGGTGTCATCCATCCTCCTGCCATCCTTCAAGTTTTTCCGCAGGTCTCCGACATACTTTGTTAGTGATAGAGGTGACTTTCCTGGGTTATCCAATTGTTCTTTCGCCGTTTTGAGAGGATTTCGCATTTCACCGTATTTGTTGGTAACGTTCCTCTCCTTTTCCTTTACGCTTCGCCGCCTTTTCAACATTCCACCTTCCAGGTAATATTGATGAGTGTTTTTTCACGTGTCGGTTTACCCACTTGCTCATGTAGCCTTCTTAAGCTGGTGTCGCATATCTGTGCTCCTTTGAGATTATTACTTAGCAACGGAATCTTTTGATTTATATTTTGTTTCTTACTTTGAAGGTTATATGTATGCCCGTCCTCCGCATCTATCTGGGATAATTTAGCCCGAACTTCGTTTCCCAGTAACATGTCTATATTCTTTATAGGGAGTGTCTTCACTGCTCCAACTATTATTTTCTCATTCATTTTCCCTGTTATGAGTTTCACTTCTTTCCGGGGAATTTTAATCGCTTTTCCTCCGACTCCTTGTATTGCCACATATGCTACCGTCCGACTGCATGCTACCTTTTTCTAAAGAATTAAGGATTGTGCAGCACCAGTGCCCCTTAATATAGTCACGGGGGTGCTATTTCCTTTTTCATTTATAATCTGTCCTTTTCTTATGAAGGCTTGTAAAGCTTGTCTCCATGCGTCGGCGATATAACTCCTTGCGTTTTGGCCTCTCCTGCTTCTTTTATCTCAGGATCACAACTTAATCAGCAGTTAATGACGATATGCCCAGGCTTTCCGCATCTATAGCACATAGTGTGGTTCGGCTTCTTTGCCGATGTTGTCCGACTTTCCACCATACTGTCCCTGTTAACAGTTGGTTCTCTCGAATCGTTTGTCCGATCAATTTAAGTAGGTCTGTTTTTGCCCCTCTTACAGGTTATCATATATTCATCGGCTAATATTGCTAATTCGCTAGGAGAGTGGATTCTCCTTTCATTTAGGTAAATCTGCATTTCCTCTGGCAGCCAATTTAGTATTTCTTCCATCAATACTAGCTGTTTTATTTCTTCAGCGTCGTCTTCTACTCTTTTCGCGCTGAACCATTTGGTCATCAACCTCTCCTTCACGTTGGCAAACTCCTTGAAGGACGGATCAGCAGTCTTCCTTTGTGCTCTGGCCTATTGCCTGTACGCCTCGGTTACAAGTTCGAAGCTTTGTAATATTGCCTTTTTAACTATTTCATAGTTTTTGATTTCTCCCGCTGAAAGTGTGGTTAAAGCTTGCTGAGCCTTTCCGACGAGTGCGGTATGTATAAGTAGCGCCCATTTGTCTTTCGGCCAATTTAAGTTGGTTGCTGTATTTTCGATGTGCGGAAAATACTCGTCCACGTTCGCTTCCACGAATTTCGGTAATAACCGTACTTGTTTCGTTAAGTCGAACATACACTGGTTCAGTTCTTGTACTCTTTCCGATAGATTAATTTCTCTTAGTCTGATCTCCTGTTCTAACTTGGCCTTTTCAAGTTCTAGCCTCACCTGCAGCTTGTACTTTTCTAACTCCATTTGTTCAGCTGGTAGATTGATCGTTTCGCCCGGTAGTCTATTTAATATTTCTGGATCGAAATTTTGCTCGTCCACCATGTGTTCAGATATTATCCGGATACATTTCTTTTCTCATTGACTTTTTTCAATTCCAGTTGATCTCCAATTTCTAATAATAGGCTTTTCTTCATAATTTCTAGTTTTTCCAGTGATGGTTCTATGAAAAAATCTTCTATCCCATCCATCTTTGTTCATTGTATCACAAGTTGCCGCAATTTAAGTCAGTAAGTTATCTTTTGATTTGGCCGTCGAACCCCCAATGTAACGAATGGTCTCGTTGCCTATATGTTGAAAAACATTAGTTTTAAAAGTTCCCGGTAACTGGTGTCCATATAATTTTACTTTTCCAAGAAGATTAAGGATCCTTTTGATTTTAATTTACTCATTTAATAAAAACTCAATACCCATACGAGGTTTCCATGTGACGTGCACCTTCTGTGGTTATTTATTATTTTTTTTAAATTAACTTAAAAAAAAAGGAATCTTTTATCTCAGATCGCGTGTAAGTTCGCTGTAGCTGGGTACGCATCAGCACGTATTCCATCGACTTCCTCCACTAAATAAAGAAGCATCCAAACAGCGATATCAATTATCCGTTCTCTTCTTTGGTTTAAATACGGCCTATAGGCTTGTGTGTTGTATAAAATATATTTTTAATATATAGGTTTTTCTTAGCAATCAGCTAATCATCGCTGCAATAGATTATGGGTTACAAAAGTCTCTGCATATATTTTGACATGAAGTAATAATGAATTCACAAGTATATATATATATATATATATATATATATATATATATATATATATATATATATATATATTCCTCTTTTTTATTTTATTTGTTTTATTTTCATGAATTGAATCAAAGAATGAACAGGTAATATATACAAAATAAGAAACAAAATACAATAATAGTTCAGTTCAATAAACGGATTTATAACCAAAAAGAATAGAGTTTTCCCCCCTTTACCATTGATTTTGCTTTTTATGTCTCTTTATGGTTATTCGCATTTTTTTTATTACATGTTCACCCCAAACAAGGACCATTGCCACTTTGGTGTAGGGGGCTACTATCAGGGGCAGCAACTACTGGGCCACTATGTTGGGATTTAGGTAGCAAGATGTCGCTTCATGTTACACTTCAACTTCTGCGTGTCAGTACAGTTGGGGAATCAGGTACCTGGAATTGTCCCCCCTCGCCAATCTTTCACGAAAAAACACCCGTCTGACTGAATCTACTGTGAACAATTTCCCCCACTCTTTATTTGTGCCTAAATCAAAACGCGGATTCCATGAACAAAGCTTCTTTCTTGGAACTGCACGCCTGTGGAACTCTGTTTCGTCTGCCTGCTTCCCACCGGACTACAACTTGGATGTATTCAAGTCCAACGTAAACAAATTCCTAATGAACCGCCTCCTTAAGTAAACAATTCATCAAATCTCGACACTAACGTAATGTACTTGCAATAACCCTTATCCCTGAGTGGCTTCCGGGCCTTGATAAGTAGTGATCACTGTGTAAAAAAAAAAGTCTAGCGGTTCCGGGGAAGAAACTACGGGAGTAGAAATATGTTTTACATCTAGGGATCTCTACTGCGTGTGGGTGGGATTTACCTTTCTGTCGGGTTTGTCGAGGGTGTCTACGTCGTGGGGGCACAAGTGTCTGCAGTTTGTCAGAGCATTCACTATTAAAATACTTGTAGAACAATCAAAGGGATCCAACGTTTCGTCGATGGAACAGAGACTGAAGCTTAGATGCCAGTTAAAGGCCTATCAGATTGGCGACTCTCTTTTGAACCTTGTCTAGGAGCTAGAAGCTAGCAGCAGATGCACCAGCCCAAATGTGACGGCATACATGGGCGAATGGTGACCTTATAGAGGTACAGGATACTTTCAGGTGTCAGTAATTTTCTAGCACGGTAGAGAGAGCCTACCTTCTTCGCAGCGGCCCTGGCAATGTTTTAAATGTAATTGTTCCAACTCATGTTTCCTGTGAACGTTAGGCTAAGCAGTTTGAAAGATGTACTCTCAGATAAAAAGTCACCGGTCATTGCTATTGATGGCAGAGAAGGTTTCTTGTATTGAAAGAAACCAGTTTAGTCTTGGCAGCATTGAATGTGGAAATCCATGTTTGTCCACATTCCACTACAGATTGGAGGTCATCTTCTAGTGTTTTGCCATTTCTTTAATTATGTGTTCATTGGTCTTCCTGTCATGCATGTTATAGAGTGTGGTGTCATCAGCATATATACCCATCTCAGGGGCAGTTTTGTCGTGGAGGTCATTATCAAATATTAGGAACAATAGAGGTCCAAGTATAGACCCCTGAGGCACTCCCGAATTGATCTCATATTGTTTAGATGTACGACCGTCGAGGACAGCCTCCATTTTTTTCTTATCTAAGAAGGTTTTAATTATGTTAAGTATTCTACCAGTGAGACCGTATGATCTATATTTTCCTGAGGAGACCCTCATGCCATACCCTGTCAAAAGCCTTAGATATATATAGACCTACCGCCCTGCCCTTCCCCGCTTTGTCCAGTGAATGGTATATACGTTCGGAGATTACAGTGAGGATGTCTGCTGTGGAACGGGCTTGTCTAAATCCATATTGTTTGTCAGTCAGAAGTGTACCATCTGTAAGGTGACGGACTAGAGCATGGTTAATTATGGTCTCAAATATTTTGGCGAAAAGTAAGAGGGTGCTAACGGGGCGATAATTGGATGGGTCAATTCTTTCGCCACAATTCTTGAATACTGGTACCACAGAAGCAGTTTTCCAACAGCCCGGAAAGCATGATTCATTACGACATTTGTTGTAGAGTTTTGAGAGAACTGGAGCTATTTCGGCTAAGCACTTTTTTAATAGCACAGCTGGGATGAGATCAGGTCCACGTGCTTTTGAAGTGTCAAGGTTTTTTATGATAGCATGCACCTGAGCAGGGTGATTTTTAGATCGTCTAGCGTGGCGTCTGTCCGCAAAGGAAAGTCAGGCAGGGAGTGGTTGGAAGGGTCCAGGGTTGAATATGACGCAAACCGGCTGGCAAGCATATTAGCCTTGTCGGTTACTGAGCAAACAACCTCGTGATTATTGGTTATGGGGGAATTGTTGGTTGCCCATTATTTACTACACACTTGCAGATTTTCCAGAAGTCACGACTTCCTACTTTTTGTGCTTTGATGCGTTTTGTAGTGGTTTCAGTAAATTCTCTCTTAGCTGTCGCGATTTCTTTCTGAACGTTACTTCTAGCTTCTATATACATTTGTCTGTGTGAACTAGACTTATGTCGGTTAAATATGTGGTATGCATGCGGCATTTCCGCAAGTAGAAGTAAACCATTGGGGAGAGTAGGATTTGCTATGAAATTTCCGCATGGGAACATGTGTTTCTATTGCTGTTTTGAACCATTCAGTCGTCCTATTTGCGCACTGTTCAGCAGGAAGAGAAAAAATATTTCCCCATGGGGCATCTCTGATAAGATCTCCCAGGGCTTCCCATTCAGGCTTTTTATAATATATCGTTGTTTAAGCACTGCCTCTTCAGTTTTGAGTCTAGAGTTTAGGGGATTTCAACCATTATCACTGCTTGATCATCGTTCCCGAGTATGCTGTCAGCATTTGTTATACAATCATCGGAAACTGTGGTCAAAAACAGATCTAGAAGTGATGCGTGTTCTTCTTGTTGGTCAGGGAAACGGGTGTGAAACTTAACTATTTGTGATAGGGAGTGTTTCTTTCATACGATGAACTTTTATTTTTGTCAAGCACTAACGAAATCTGAATTTTTGTATTTTTGATATTCTTCTTAAAGAGATCTGATATTTCCTTTATTATTTATAAACGAAAAGACTTAAATATGAACCAACCTTTGTTTTACGCTGAAGACCAACAATAATATACAATTCCTGTATTTCTCGTGATATTCATTTTTATCAGCGGAGTTCAGATGTCTTTCTTCAACGGGCTCCTGTCTGCAACTAATCTGGCGCTTAAAGTTTTTTAACGGCTAGCCGCTGGATACGTTTTTTTTTTCCTGAATTTTAAATATACCAGCGTTTTTCTTTCCTTCTTTTTTTAAATTTGTTTATTCCACTCTTAGATATCGCCGTTATTGCTATGGTAACGGCTTATTAGATTTATTTGTTTTTTTTTATTCATACAATATTGATAATACTTCAATTATCGTCACAATAGGAAAGCGTGTATATCTGCAGGGGACTCAGCTTGCAGTTGAAGTGCAGGTGTAAATTCCTCTGTTCAAGGAAGGACGGTATAAAACATATATTAAATTACATTGTAAAATACAATATTTAATTAACTTCTTCAGTCCACCTCTCTATGGGGTTTCCCTATTTCGTAACCTTTTTCCATCAAGTTTTGCTAGTATATATCTTCGTTAAAGAACCAATAAACCTCGAGATTACTAACCGTATCTTTGTTACATAATTAAATCCATGAGCATATATTATTAATATTATATTAAAGATAAGACTGCATAAAAAAATCATTGTTATATGTTTTTTCAGTCTTGCTGGATTGGCGTTTTTATGTCTACTATCGCGACTTTGCTAAGATGTTTGGTCTGTTTTAGTCTGTTAATACTATATATGAGAAAAAAAATAAATGCAAGATAGTGATAGATAACGTGATATGATTTTAAAGAAACATATTTGGATTGACAAATGATTAACTTTAAAGCATTGTCCATGTATTTGAAATGGTGAGTGATATGTCCGTAAGTAAATAGTTACAGCAATATATCTGGATGTATAATTTTCCACGCTCGGCTATAAACTTCTATTTAACATATATTTTTTATTTTTTTTTGTTTTTTTTTTTGTTTTTTTATTTTAAATATTGGTCATTAGTTGTATCCGGTACAATGCACAAGAAAGTACATACAAAGAAAGAATTAACAAAAAAAACACTGTATTAAAAAAAAGCTATCTTTAAAAGCATTTTGCATTTAAAATTACAAAGGCGTAGACTTTTGCTGTCCCTCAAACATAAATAATATAACGGTTTCTTGTAAGACAAGAGAGCGCAATGTCGAGTCATAAAACAGAAAAAAATATTGACAGGTAGAGAATAGCAAACAAGAAGTGTTATTTTAATAGACAAACGTACATATGAATGGCGATGGACTGAAATATTTATGGGGTAAAATACTGTAGAAAATAAAAAAATACATAACACGCAAAACCATTGTAAACGAACTTTGAACGTTTAATATTATTCTAATGAAATATTTAAATCATTTTTTTCAAAGCGTGTGAAACGAAAATAGCTGTACACATGAAGATAATATCTTACAAAGCAAGCAACCTCTACTAGTGTTATTGTATGAGAATCAACTTATTGAGGTTTTTTTGCATTGTTTTTAGTATATGAATTTAAATAATGCGTTACATGTAAATTTAATGGGTTAAATTAATATCATTGTTTCGTTAGTAGTATTATTTGTATAAATAACAATATTGCCACGATTTCTATGCAAGACTGCAGAAATTCTATGAGTATGACTACAAAATAGTCACTTGTAGAAAATAACTGAATTGTTTTTATACTCACGACTACAACGCAATCAAAAAAATCTAGCATAAATATTTATTAATTATATAGCGATGTAAGCGATTTATTATTTAAAGAGTTTACATACACACACATACGCACACAGACACACATACACATATATTTATATATGCATATATGTATATATTAATTATGTATATATATATATATATATATATATATATATATATATCTGGCAAAAAAAAAGAAATATTTCTTTTATAACATAATCTATTTTATCGGATTTTTTTTGAATTTCTTTGAATTTCAGTAATAGTTAAAAGCTTTGTAAATAATGAAAAAATATGGCTTTAAAAATTCATAATCGTTTTAATCAGTAGTTTTGAATATTGACAAAATGGAAATTATCATAATCTTATATTATACTATATATGCTCTGCAAAAACATTTATTGCACTGTGGCTTTATAAAGTATTGATATATATTAAAAGTTTTCTAACTGAAGAAAACATAGAGAACATTGTATGGATCAAAGCTGTGTAATATAGTACTATTGATATATGAACATCTATTTACGTTCCAAGGAAATGATAATTTATATATCTATATATCTATCTATCTCTCTCTCTCTCTCTCTATATATATATATATATATATATATATATATATATATATATATATATATATATATATATATATATACACTAGCGGACTCCGACCGGCTTTGCTCGGGCGTAAAGTACGCTTAAATGTGATATTTTCATTTGTCCAGATTTCATATCTACCATTAGAGAGTGGTGATTTCAAAAATAAAACGCACTTGGACGCCTTAGCAAGAATCGAAACCGAATGCATAACTGTAGCATTCAAACTGGTAATGTGCCCACTGTATCGACGTGACACGCAAATAAACTGTTTTAAAATAAACTAAGAATAAATGTATACAATGCATACCATTTTTTACGCCTTATTCTCTTTTAGCTCGCGAAACCTCGTACAAAACAGGTCCATAATACTTTCAATTTTCTTAGGTCCGTGGGGCCACTCTGTTATATGACACCACCCTCTATAAGAGGCATGACAGGAAAACATATATCTAAAGAAATGGCAAAACGCTAGAGGATGGCCTCCAGTCGGTAGTGGAATGGGGACATAAACGGATGGTCACATTCAATGCTTCTAAGAGTAAACTGGTTTCCTTCAATAATTACAAGAACCCTTATCTGCCACCAATAGCAATGGCCAGTGACTTTTTATCTGAGAGTACATCTTTCAAACTGCTCGGCCTACTGTTCACAGGAAACATGAGTAGGGGCAATTACATTCAAAGCGTTGCCACGGCCGCTGCAAAAAGGTGCGCTCTCTCTACCGTGCTAGAAAACTACTAACACCCTAAAGTATCCTGTACCTCTATAAGGCCACCATTCGCCCATGTATGGAGTATTGCTGTCACATTTGGGCTGGAGCATCTGCTACTAGACTCTCGCTCCTAAACAAGGTTCAAAAGAGAGTCGCCAATCTGATAGACCCTGAACTGACATCTAAGTAGTTTCTTCCCCAGAACCGCTAAGCTCTGGAATGGAATTCCAGATCACTGCTTCCCCAAATATACTAACATTCAGAAGTTCAAGTGTTACATGAACCGACATCTTGCTGCCCAAATCCCAACATAGTACCCAGTAGTTGTTGTCCCTGATAGTAGCCCCCTACACCAAAGTTGCAATGCGCCTTGTTTGGGGTGAAAATGTAATTAACAATATTTAGATATTAGCTAGTTGCTTAGCCCGTTGAGCCAAAGTGTTTTTTTCGTGAATTACTTCTAATCTTCCGACGGGCAGGAATTGTCATTACACACTAATGATTGCATAAGATTTTAACATAATTAATCTAGTCCAACATAACAATTATTTTTTCAGAATTATATATATATATATATATATATGTATATATATATATATATATATAGCTATATATATTTATATGTATATATGTGTATATATATATATATATAATTATGTAAGTATGTATGTATGTATGTATGAATAGAGGAATGTGTGTGGTCACACGTCAACCTATATACTCAATGAAGTGTTGATCTACAAACTTGGCATTCGATATGTAGTATAGTTAGACATGTGAAAAACCTTTTATCCGTTTTCCATCGGAAGAAAACCTTCTAGGAGGCACATAGTGAAATATTGGTAAGAGGGTTATGGGATTTTTATCGGATTGTAAATTGTTTCCTTTATACGCATGCCTGATCCGTTCACATTACAACTTCTTGATATAAAGTATAAGAAGGTATAAATACACATATTTAAATGTCGTTTTAAGAGTTCTAAATTGTTTATCATACTTGACTTACTGTCTTTATGTTTGGGTTCGATCTCAGCTTGAGTATTTTTTTTTCTCTCAGGAATTGAACAGTTTAATAAAAACATAATACCCGTATACATATTTCCCAGTTTCAGTATGAAATACAATATAATATTCATGCGTTTATTCCGACCAGGCAAAAATGAGTTACCTGCTAGAACCCATATAATGTTCAGTGTTTACTTACCCTGACATTGATATTTAAAACCTACCGTTCGTATTGTTATATATTTGTTTCCCCACGAAAAATGGAAATAGTTACACAAGGTCGTTTTTAATGTGGATTATATAAGCTCCCCAATGTGGAAGACCCTGAAAGTACATAAAAATATAAATTGCCTTAGTATAGAAAAGCTTCCCTATCTACTGACTAAAGACAAAATAACTTTAGTCGTGCATCAAAACAGATAGTAAACTGTGCTCTTTGTCTGAAGGTTATATACTTTTCTATCTGAAATTTATAATTAATAAAAACGAACGTTGTAATAGACGTAAGTCTTACTTAAAAGAGGATTAGTTTCATGCCCTTATTACGTGCAATTCTATTCATACATTGTCTCTATATTCTGCATAGTTGCGAATAATTACAAGAAGTAACATCTAGCAAATTGACATGACTTTATTTCTTTTACATTTTATGAGTATGTTTCGGTAGTTTAGAGGTAATGAAGATGGATAGATAAATAACAACTATAGCCAGTGAGCTTAACGTTATGAGTTCGATTTTAGTGGCTGGTACTCCATCAGATTATTTCAAATCATTACAATATATTTAATAGCTATCAATAGAGAATTTTTTTATTTCCTCTTTTTAAATATTAAATTTGTTTACTATTTATTTATTTTCTTAGAAGCATATATTTTAATTATCAATTATGTTTTCAATCGATGGAAAACACTGTTCCAAATAATTCAGTTTTGCACACCGCAAACGCATTTACGAGAATTACAATTCGAGCAACAAAAAGAGAGTGGGTGATAAAGAGAGGGTACCATTGCGAATCGAATGAAGCCTTTGTTAAACGGTATATTTCCGGCGAAGAAGATGGGAGCCGCGAGTCAGCCAATTATACGAGCAGATCGGCTGATCTGATTTGTTCTATTCGGACCAATTCTCTAAGGAAATAGTACGCGTCTAGATTTTTTTAATGTTTTTAGAACAGACATATATATATATGTGTGTGTGTGTGTGTGGGTGTGTGTGTGTGTGTGCGTGTATGTGTGTGCGTGCGGGTGTGTGTGCGTGTGTATATCTCATTGGTATTTATACATGCGCGTCTCTGTGTTAGCACGTGTACTCTTGGCTGTGTGTGTGCGAACAGATACATTGAAGTATGAAGTATACGAGGCTGTGTTTGTATGTACATGTGTGTGCAACACTTTAGAGTAGGAAATAAGAAGAAAACCAATAAAACTCCTAGAGGAAAACATTTAAAAATGAAGACTAAAAAGTAATGTGATTTGATTTTGGATTGCGTGCGAAACAACCATTGTTGGTTCGTTGTCCTTAGAGGATGGTATGGATATTTTCATGTCTTTTGGGCGAAAATAGATTTATCAGATGAATATATACAGGATTTAACCTTTGTAGCCGAAAGTGAAAGCATCGCCAACTCATTCTATTCTTTTTTTAGTCTCGATCTCTCTGACACAGGGAACTATTAATCTACTGCTGTATATAAAATAGCATTGTTCACGCACGTTTTTATCTTAACGTCTATGTGTCATATCAGAAATAAAAGATTCATTTAATCAACTGATAAGAAAAACTATTGTTTTAAGTAAAATAGTTTTATATTACCCATAAGTTTTCCGAGCACACATCATGTATTCGTATCAGGGATACCAGTTATTTCAATTTTTATAAGTAAATGTAATTCTTAATAAATACTCAATGATCGTAATCTAGGGCATTCTATAAAATATAACGTAAATGGAAAAGGGTCGATTTATTGCATTAATCCGAAGGTGGGGGGGTTCTTCATCACCAGTAAAAGCCTACTTAATGAAACCAATGTTAATATGTTTTGTACGTGATAAATTATTTTTGTTGCTTTCTTAAGGCAAAAAATAGCGACAATAACTTAATAAGCCGTCAAAAGGATTGTAAATTTATCCGTTTTTGAATAGCATGGGGCTCATTCTTAAGAATTACGGGGGGTTTATATTGGGGCAAATATATAACGGGAATCATAATTCAGACATGACTATTGTGATAATGAGTGAGTGAATACATATACTAATATGAAATATATATATATACATAAACACACATACAATGATGATCATATTTATTGGCATGGTAAAATAAAAGTTAAATTTTGTCTAATAAATTCTAAAAAAGGGATTAAATAAAAGAAAATAACAAAGTATATTATGTATTTTTAACTGGCCTTTCCGATGCAGCAATCGGATTTTAGAAAAAATAAATAACAAAGGAACAACAAACATAATTGCAAAAAACCCTTGTTCAAAATTATTGGCACGGCTTTGTTTTTCTTTTAGTATCAGTATAATATCAATCAATTTCCGGTTTACGTGCTTTCTGAACTTTTTTATAGCCATATTATGCTTGTTTAACGCTAATTCAGTGGATAATTTTTTTCAGATAATTTTTAGATAGCGATTTATTTAAACTATTATAAGTGACTAAATTATAATTTTAAATCGCCATGGTTTAAACTAAGGAACACAGCGAAGACGTCAGGAAGCTTGTTGTAGCATGCCATACCAATGGGGAGGGCTATGATAAGATTTCAAAGAAGCTAAACCTTCCCAAATCCACTGTTAGAGCCATAATAAACAAGTTCAAATCGCAAGGCCACGTTATGAGTTTAGAGGGTAGAGCGAGAAAAAGGATTCTTTCCCCAAGAGATGAACGGAAAATTGTTCGACAAGTAAAACAAAACCCAAGGATCTCTGTTGGGGAGATTGTTGATGAACAGAGCACCTCTGGAGTGAATGTATCTCGACATACAGTTGGTAGAGTTTTGAAGAGAGCTGGTTTAAAAGCATGTCGTCCGAGAAAGACTCCCTTATTGAAGCCTATGCACCTGAAAGCAAGGCTAGCTTTTGCAAAACGTCATATTGATAAAGATGTTGCATTCTGGAAACGTGTTCTATGGACTGACGAAACGAAAATAGAGTTATTTGGCCATAATAAAGTGTCTTATATTTTCAGAAAATCTGGCGAAGCTTTCCTGCCTAAGAACACCATACCCACAGTGAAGCACGGTGGAGGTAGTTTGATGTTTTGGGGATCCTTTGCTGCCTCTGGACCAGGGCGACTTGTTAAGGTCACAGGTAGCATGAAAAAGGAAGATTATGTTAAAATATTGGATGAAAACCTGAAAGACTCTGCTAAAGAGCTCTCACTTGGTCGTCGTTGGTGGTTTATGCAAGATAATGACCCAAAGCATTCGGCTAAACTGACTAAGAAATGGCTTGAGGACAATTATATTAATGTTTTGGAGTGGCCATCACAAAGCCCAGACCTTAATCCAATTGAAAATTTATGGAGAACATTAAAATTGAGGGTAATGCAAAGGAAGCCTAAGAATCTTATTCAATTGGAGGATTATTGTCAGGAAGAGTGGGCTAAAATTACTACTGAAGAGTGCAACAACTTGGTTGTAAACTATGAAAAGCGACTGAGGAAGGTAATCAAGGCCAAAGGCTATACAATTGATTATTAAATAAATCGTGCCAATAATTTTGAACAAGGGTTTTTTGCAATTATGTTTGTTGTTCCTTTGTTATTTATTTTTTCTAATATCCGATTGCTGCATCGGAAAGGCCAGTTAAAAATACATAATATACTTTGTTATTTTCTTTAATTTAATCCCTTTTTTAGAATTTATTAGACAAAATTTAACTTTTATTTTACCGTGCCAATAAATATGATCATCACTGTATATATACATATATATATATATATATATATATATATATATATATATATATATATATATAAATGTATATATATATATATATATCACAATTCTTTTAACGCATAATAGAGAATAAAGTAATATGATGCACTGTTCTAAACACAGACGCGAGGATAAATGTATAGACGTTACTCGTGATAGACGAGATGGGATACATAACTTGGAAGGGTTTACCAGTGTTCATTATAAGATGATAAACACAATTACCTTTCGTTCATGATGAAGGATGACACAAGACAACAGTTACAACATAATGATGCCTTCTTTATTTATCTGATCGGCCGGTCGATGACGTCCGGAATTCCACTTATATCTACATGGTTAATCTTCTACCCCTCGTCTCTAAGCGACTCTGACTTCAACTCATCAACTCACCAACTGACTGCCAACTGACTGCCTAACTCTCTGGCCCTCAAATCTTAGCCTAACTTACTAAATCTTCGATCATATATTGAGAATCTCCTTTTGTCTATGACGCCAGAAGTGTGTTTTTCAAACGTGACGAATTTCGAGTGGATTTACATATGTTTGTCGAAACACACTCCAGCGAACAAAAGAATCCTACATTCCAGTCTAACATATTTTAACAGTATAATGTAATTTGCATTGTTCATTCTTTTAACTGACAAATTAAATATTCAGATTTCTAAAGGGAGTAATAATAGAATTAATTTCTAACAGTCCATTTCTTAACTTTGCCTACGGGGTTTTATTCTAGGCTTATCCGGATCTCATTTTTACTCATGTAATATTCTTCTTATTACATGGAAAGGGGGCAGCCTTTTTCCATGGAACACATGCACATAAAATTATACTTCTACCACTTTAATATTTACTGGTGAAATGTAAAAACTAAATGATTATGATGTCATTAGAAAATAGAACTTAATATAAACATCAAATTTTATGTAAATATTCAATATACAACATCACTTCAGAGGAAATGCTTCACTAATATTAGTATAATATGTGTAGGATATAGACATATAATAATAGGCTTTCACTGCACTACAAGGCGTAATGCTAAAATTCTTGTCCCCCAAAAGACAACATTATTTCTTTTCATTTTGAGGAAAACCGTTTTTCTTATGCAGGCAATCTACTTGTATGCTACTTGTATCCAAGTCCCAATCGCGATAGGAGCCTTCTATTATGTTTAAAACTGACACAATGTTTAACGAGCGAGGTCGAAGCTGCGTCAATGTACAACCCGTGTTCCCCAGCGATCCAAATTATGACTTCAGTCAATTGCCAGCAATCTCAAAATGCAAGTCTAGACGGTTTCACTCTTGAAATCATAGTAAAACGAGGTGTCCGGTCATGGTTATTGTCTTTGGTTTGGTTATAATCAAATCACGTCTTCGAATTCGGCTTTAAAATCAGCATCACAGTGTACCCGTGTGTGCTGAACTGAGTGCTGATTCTCTGGTACAATCAGATGTCTGTTGGCAGACCCTGGGTGTGGCAGCAGGTACGACTCAGCGCAGGCCGACAAGTCAAAAGAGACGCAGGCTTAGCTTCAGAAAGAATCGTAAAACTATGTATCATTCTATCACTGCCCCGCTCCAAACCCGGTCTGAAAGCGTCTGGACTAATTATTTTGGTTATATGTACACAAATATCACTAACATGACATCGTACAACAGGAAAGCCAGCCTGATCTCCGCCATCGGTGTAGTATTCGCCGAACTTCAATCGACGCTTGTGGAAAAGCCATCTTCAAAGTTCGGACAAGTACTGAGACGGGGATTGAGTCTGACGGCGGATATAGTGAACAGATATCAGCTCTACTACATAATCAACTTACTTAGATTTATTTATTTTCAATAAAGGTTTTAAAACAAAATCTTATTGTGTTTTTCTCAAGGGTGATACATTTATCGTTGCACCCTGGATATCCGGGATTTTACTGTATAATATTCACAGAAAAACTCGTCTAACAACCGCATTTATCAAGAACTTAAAGTTACTTTCTGTTTATTTACACTAAATAGAATTTTCAGAAACATATGATGCGTTTCATATGCCTTTGAACACTTTTTGTATAATCAGTTTTATTGAGAGTACACACGCGAAACTCTAGTATCCTTCGAAGTATTCTCCTCCGACTGCAATCCACGGTTCAAACAAATTTAGAAGGCGCCATGGGCATCCTACTGTGTGAGTGTGTAGATGGTCCTAGTCATACCCTCTTTCATCTCAACTATAGCCTCTTAACGACAGATTCTAATGTTTTATTTGACCTTATGGAAAAACCGTCTCAGGGAGCAAGCTCTGCACTATAGAGAGGGTGAAGAACTACCGTGCTGCCTATCTTGGTCAAATAGTCTGTGACAAAAATGTGGTACTGTTGGGACACACGTCACGCAAATATTCCACATCTAAATTCTCTTGCAAATAATTATGTGTACAGTACACACAGACATCAAACTGTGCACGTACTGTCCCCATTGGCACTTGGTGGTTCTTATTCATCAAATGATTTATTTGACTTAATTACTCTAATGTTCTAACTTCCTTGCTAACTGTCATCAGCCATGACACAATCACTGCCTTCCTTGAATGTATTATGCCACTCAAATTCTAATTCTTGATTCATGCAAGATAACACAAAGGCAGTCTGAAGGATCTTATATGTTTTCTCATAGTTTTTCAAAGTGTAAAACAGAATTTTCTTGCATATCATTCTGCTAAGGTTATGTTACGTTCAGATTGCATTTACGAAATTCACTAGCTGTTTCAATCAGGCTTTAGTAGGGGATATTGCATTTCCTGCTATTTTAATCTGAATAAATAAAAATATACCTCCCATCTCCTTAGACGCATATCGAAAAAATATACTGAATTTTCAAGAGTCTGAGACAATTTTAAATGCATATACACATGTCTCGAAACTTATTGGAGGTATCTTGTAGTTTATTTCCAAGAATATGTTATCTCTTGAGAAGTTTGTCAGTTTAATAGATCTAAACCGATTTCAAGAAAAATAGAAAAACGTATTTGCTTATTGTTAACTTATCAATTTATGTCTTCTTACCTGTTACGTTTTATCCTCTGGTACTGATTTACTGAAAAAGACATTAACCAGTGAAATTGCTTATCGGTAATTTGTGACTTAATAAAGTTAGAAAATAAGATTATTGATGTTTTCGTACTGGTTTGGATGATTTAATTTCACAAACTCATCGCCCCATTAAGATTTATTGTAATCTTTAACGGTCTGATATTGTAACCGTGGTTTACGTTATACTTCTTTTTGTCATAAAAATATTAAAGTCTTGGTCGATTTGCAGTTTGGTATTTGCCATTGAAAGACTGTTCTTATTATCATTGCCTCTACCGTTCTGCTTGCTTTCGATACTGTGGTAACTAACTTCAAACCACTATTGATCAACTTTCACTATTAAATGCGATAAATTATTCTATCAGCTCCCTCGATCGAGCATTAATATATTAACCTTGTATTACAATGTAAACAATAATGCTATCTCTCAGGATGTTGTAAATTATTCTACAGAATCATAGATTTAATACCATCAAGGAAATTGTTTTTTTCTTAAATGATATATGAGTAAAACCAGTTCTGTTTTCTGGCATATTGTACCAATTTGTTATGATTAAGTTTAAGTGGATATTAGGTTGATGAGACGGTTCTTACGGTTTTTATCTTTTAAATTCAGATGACAGTATGTCGGTTCAAATTAAACATCATTCATCGATATAAGCACCATCAGAATCAACACACTTTTGAAGATTGTGTTTGATAGATATCGTTTCTCTAAACTTTAGATAATATTAATTTAAAATAACTACCACTTATTTTCAAATTAAATATATATTTGTATAAGATGGAAACACAACAGCAGTTAGTTTCATTGTGATAACGCAAGACAAACAAAATCCTTCATATCAACTTGTTGTAATTCGGTGCAGATCAGGGGAGAATATAATACCTCGTTCTTTATTACAACCAAAGTTACATTAATATAAAGAGAAATGTCAGAAAATTCTTTTTCAGCAAAAAAACATACATCCACTTTTCATTTTTATTTGTAATGAAAAACACAAAAAAAAAACTAGTTTAATTCTCTTATTTTTCTAGTATTGATTTTTAGTAACTGTCTTTGATTTTCCTATGAATTCTATTAATTATTGTCAAGAATATCTCTATAGAAATGACCAAGCATCACGGACATTACATAGAGATATTATAAAATGTCACGATGGGGAAAATAAAACATATAATGAATAAGAACAAAGCGAGTTTGCAAATTTCGTTCGAGTATCTGGCAAAATGAACAATATTATGATGTATTTTAGAAAAAGACATGTACAATTTCAATCTGCATTTTTCTAAGTAAATTAACATTCCATTACAGTAGAATTTTTTATGCAAAATGAATTCAAATGTATATGTGTTTTTTTCTTGTGAAACTCTATCACATATTTAGTGGTATATGTCATTTGATTTATATTTTAACATCTAAGTGAAAAGAATTCTAACATATTATGCTTCGATTAAATACCAAAATCGCTTAGTTATATTTACAACTACTAAGATATGTTAACCGGCATTGCCCGGTAGAAGTCTGGCCCCTCACTTCGCCAAAGGTTAACTAGTAATCAATTGACCGAAATGTAAAATTTTATTTAACTTGCGATTTGTGATGATTTGGTGCGATAACAAGCAGGTACTGTTGGAAATGAAAGAAAAAGCAGTAAAGGAAATAAGTAAGTCATTATGAATGAATGAAAATACGAGAAATGATCCAATAGAATATTAATGGAATAGTAAAAACAGAAGTTTATGAAGTTAGAGAGTCTCATTGTATAAGGACTGTTTAGAGTGCTCGAAATAACTGGTAGCTGTCCTAGCTGTTTCCGTGACCTTAAGAGTAGACTTCCAAAACCCCTCATGATCAAAAATAGAAACAATCCGCCTATCCATCTTAAGAACGGCATTCAGAATAGACAACTCTCAACGTCCCTAATATAAAGAACGGTTTTCGGAATAGATAGATAACGTTCTTTTTTCTTTGTGTTGGAAGGGGAATAATTCCTCCAAATTTAACCGTGATAATCGTTTTCAGCATATCCAGACGCATTACTGTAAAAAGAAATGTATGGGGGTGTAGCAGTGTCGGTAGGAGAGAAGTAGATTGGTTTATCACTTGTGCGTACAAATCTGTCAGCCAGTGAATTACAGTGCATAATACAGATCGTTTTATCTCTTAAAATACTTGTCTTCGACAAATTTTAATAAGATTTTGCATATCAGCATAGTCGAAAGCCTACAAAAGTTGTCAAAATTATGGAGGTGGACGTAACATACAAATTTACATCCCACCACTTTAAAAATGAATAACGTTTGCGTTATCCCGAGAATATGTCCAGATAAAATGTAGAAAATACTCCACCGAATTAAATTGCCAGTGTAATGGAGTTACGTTATAACTGTAGCGTAGGACATTGTTGGAAAAATCCGTTATATAAATTCATATCATTTAAATCTTACCAATCGATGGCGACTGCTGTAGATTCTAAAATAGATGTCAAGCAACATTATCTACTGTGTAATAGTCACGGTTTAAAACTATTCGACTATTTTCTGTTGCACATTCACATTCCTGAAACTGCTAAAATTTAAGAAAAAAAACGACGTGACACATTCATTGTCATATTTTTTATGTCTCTGTAAAGAAATGTATGAATAAAATTTCTAAATTCTTTGACAAATGTATGAGATAATAACTTAAGTAAACATCGTTATACAGTTTAAAAAATTAAAATAAATTGATAAGAAACATTACTTAATAGATATATTTTTATTATAAGGGGGGTTGAAAAAATAAATATATAATGTAGTTAAGTATTAAAATAGTTTTAACGTATATCACATACGTTATAAGAACAATAAATTGAAACAATGCTTCTCGAAAACAGACATCCCTAAATTACGCCGCTATCTTTGTTATTGGGAATTACACTCAGGATCGTACCCTACTGTTTCTTCACTGCCATCTTTGTTCAACATAATGGTTCAACACTTAACAGATCCAGTACATGATACGGGCGAAAGATTTATTTTTAATAGGAGACGACCATAATAAACACGAAAGAAAATGCCCCATCTCTCAAGTGAGCAGAAAGTTAAGCTAAATAAACAGGGAGAAGTGATCACCAACTTTACTGAAAAGCAATTACTTCATATCATGTAAAGTAATTTTTTGCGATGGAAACGGTTTGTAGATTCGTTTTGAACGTGAGACGAAAAAAGAAAAACACAGCAAAAAAATGGATTCTTAGTTCCCCATTCCAAGAAAATATTTTCATTTTATTTACTCGACGGTTGCCGGGTGTTTGTAGGGGTGTGTCTGTAAGGGGGGATCCGGTTTCAATAAGAAAAAAAGGAAACTATGTTAAACAGACAAAATAAATAGGAAAAACGAAAACAGAGAAAAAAATCGAACAATACGAAATAAAACGTAAATGATGTTTATTAAAAATGGAAAGACTCCTTGTTTCTTTTAGTGTATAATGATGGGAGGTAAATGGCAATTAATCTACGTAAAGGTAAGCGTTGTGCGTTTCACCCAAATTCTAAGCCAGTTTTTTTGTTTTTTTAACCGAAGCCGGTATTCGTTCGTAACTATGTCTTGTGAACGATCATAAACGGTGTAAATGGGTGCCGGTGGAAGGAGGAATTTAAGAGAGAGAGAGAGAGAGAGAGAGAGAGAGAAGAGTTTATTACGTCTATTGATCTTAACCGATCTTGGCAGTGAACTCTCACCAGATAAAATATAGGAATCTACGATCAGTAAGGTAGTGGAGAGGTTATATGCCTATAACACACCTCAGATAATGTGCTGCAGTTTGTGTATATTACATTTGCATAAAATGTCTTGATTTTTTTTAGGGGAAAATGAGTTCATTTTATATATATATATATATATATATATATACATAGAAAAGAAACGAACAGAAGAGAATAGATAGATAGAAGATAGATAGAAAGAAGAAAAAATAGAAAGAAAGAAGACGATAGATAGATAGAAGATAGATAGAATAGAAAAAAAAGAATAGATAGATAGACGAATAGAAGAGAAGAGATACATATATATGTGTGTGTATGTGTGTATTTATGTATTCCTGAGGTTATCCCTCTTAAATGTTTCTATCTTAACGTTGTTTTCTGTTTTAACGTTTAATCTTTAAAATTCCTTTTGAAGTGTAAAGCTACAAGATTAGTTCACGATTTTTCATTTTATTTCATTTTCTATTTAAAAGACAAATGCAGCATTCCCCCTCTGGACCAAATTATCATAAGTTTGCAACAACAGATGCTACATATTAACTAAATACATCTAGGCTAATAGCTGATATCTATATCACTTCCGACCCAACTGAAAGCTCATTCAGTAGTGATAATTAAATGCTACATGGCATATTACGAACATCACAATCGCAACATCTCTAGATGATGAAATCCCTATTTTTCTCTCTAAATATTTAGTCCGACTACTCTTAACAGATTTCTCCGGGTACAGCTTAAAGATGTTCTACAGATTCTGTTATTACAGCCATTGTAACTGGTTAATAGATACATAGACCTAACATAAGCTTTTGAATTTCCAATCATAAATAATATAGGATTTCCCGTCAAAATCCTTTCATTCGAATTAACTGAGCTCTGAAAATGTTTATATGCCGGAATGCAGTTCTCTTTATGAATGAACGCTTACTTACAATAACATAGGCGTCACTAACATACATATTATTGCGGCCGGAATCACGTTCATTTAATGCATAGATAATTTCAGGCTTGAGAGAAAATAAAAAAAAGCATTGTTAAATAAACCTTTTACTGAATTCTAATACAAAGTGTAAAACATGCTATGAACTCTAAGAATCTCGTTTGTCGTCGTTGACGTCGAAGACAATGTAAAAACTTCAATAAAACTAACTCTCTGGAGTTCTTAATAAACACGCTACATGTACATTAGTGATGTTTAAGACCGGCGGGTAATATATATATATATATATATATATATATATATATATATATATATATATATATATATATATATTGAAGAATTTAGCTCCCAGATGGTTGCGCATTTAATATTAAGATTTGTTTTAAAAATCGAAAACAAAATGCAATTTACAAAATACGGAAGAGTATTTGTTGAATCTTTTATATCGACGCGGTCAACGACGGCATATTTATCAAAATGAATTCGTCGAGTTTTTTACAATTTATCGCAGTACGTTTACACTGGTACTGCTTAAAACAGCTACATTTCATATGTATATATATATATATATATATATATATATATATATATATATATATAGCTTACTTTAGCGCCCAAATGTTTGCACCTTTTATGTTACCATTTCCTTTAAAACATGATAAAACGTCAAACACAACAAAAAGTTACCAAATGCAGAAGTATGTTAGTTAATTATTTTAGTTTTTTCGATGCGATTTGACAACATTTTATATGTTTTCCGGCATTATGACATTGAAAAACGCATGTATAATTGTCGCTTAGAAAACGTTTAGCTTTTCGACGTCCAGCTATACAAGGATGTGCGCGATTTTTTGACCCATCACAAGACTACTTGCAAAACTTTTCATGTGTAATTCGCTTATAAATTACCAAAAAGCCTATAAAGTTTGCCAAATTAGAATGAATTAAAATGGCGGCGGGAAACAACCATTTTTTTTTCTTTAGGCATTACATTCATTAACGCTATATAGACATATGCTCTATATTGACCATCTTAACTGTTGAGTAAATTTAAGAGTTTCGTCCCTAACAGTTGCGTTCTTTTTAAATTATTATATCAAAGAAAAAAAAAACAAACATATTTTTATCAACCATCATATTTCCGCAACATATTCTTTTTTATTACATTCCGTATTTTTTTGGAACAAATCATAATATAAAAACAGTATTATTTGGAAGCTAAACATTCAATATATAAATATATATTAATGTTATATACTGGGTGATATGGTTATTATTAGTATTATTAGACGATACCACTTGTGCGCGTATGTTACGTGAGTTCTTATTAGTAATGATATGTGTCTTAGTGAGAGTTCTTGTCTTATTACATATGATGTTGTATCTTAGAGAGAGAGAGAGAGATGTTGTTGTAATGACATTTTATAACACAGACATATAATAACAATACAATTTACCTTTTTGTAGAAATCACAAACACAAAGATGAGCTTTATCCAAAACACATGATAATTTATTTTCTTACGACCGGTCGGGATTTCCTCATTAAGAACTCAAAGTTTCACATCTTAGTTTCTGAAGTGACGTCTCGCTTCAGACGTCCGCCTGTCTCTGTCTCCCCTGACTGTCTCTCTGACTGTCTCTCTGACTCTCTCTACGACCAACTAACTCCCACTTCCTATATTGAGAATCCATGCATCCCGGCCACGTGAGCAAAATTCACGTGTTTCAACATGCGCGACTTTGCACGTTTCCGACATCGATTTCCCAATAACCTATTTTTCTTGTGTTGTTTCCACAAAGGAATTTAACCTACATATCTAATTTATTTAACCATATTTTATTATCCACATTCTTTTAACAATTGAATAGTTTATTTATTATTTATTTCATCCGAATTAACAATTTACTGGACATTCCATTTAAACCTATTGTTCTTTAAAACTTATGTCCAGGGTTCGATTTCTGCTTTCTCTTATTTACATTTTAACTAATCTCTCTATTTTTATACTTACATGAACAGGGGACAGCCCTTATCATGTAACATTAATTGCGTCGGTATTTTGCCACTGTACATTTATTTTTGTCACGAACGCCAGTGACCGTTATTTTCATTGAACCTAAGTGGCTCACACTAAGAACCGTAGTTTAATTGTTTTTTTATGTATATTTGGGGGCATACTTTACCGGGAAACTCCGGAACACAGACCTTGCTAGTTTCATATAAAATAGCACCAACAATATATTTTAACTATTAAAGTTCTATTTCACATTATTTCCTTGATATTTTTTTAGATTAAACCTCTTCGTAATTATTTTAATTTTATCAGTATTCCTCTGCAATAGAGATATCAACAAAATCGATGGATTCAGAAATGTCATATTTTTTGACGTTTTATCAGATAATATTTGTTTGGCTTGAATGTTGATTAAAAAAGAAACACGATCATTTTTTATATAGAGATCCGAGGCATATTATTAAACAGACGCTGATTTTTCTAACAAAGAACATCAGTATCGAATTGATTGAAATCTGCGTTGTAAGAAATTAGTTTGCCATGCAATATATATATATATATATATATATATATATATATATATATATATATATATATACTAACATTTCAGCCCGGCGTTGCCCGGGTGTTTGGAGGTGTATGATGTGTAAAAAAAAATAGTGGTAGTTGGAAGGCAGGCTCGAACCCGTACCGCGAAGGAAAAAGGAATGGGAAAGAACGTGACATCTTTGCTGTTAAACCACCCGCCAAACCGGAAGTGACATAGGTAAGAATTAAGACTAGATAATCGAAAGTTGAACATTACTTTCGGAAATATCGGCGAAAAAGGGCACTTCCCCCTGTAGAAGAGCGCCCAGTTGAAATATTTTCATTTTTTAGCCAATTTTTCGATTTTGTCGTCTGAAAGGAGGACTTCAAAAATATACTGATCTTGTAAAAATCCGTCTCGTCTGTCGATAATTTAGGCAGTCATGCATACATACATACATACATACATTTATATATTGGTAGCTCAAATTTTTTATCCAAACCGATTAAAATGCTTGCCCTATCTCAGAATACCCTTTATGTAAAATTTAAAAGTTTTAGAACAGAAATTGTCTGAGTAATTTGGTAGAGACCGCAGAGGTTATTTTTCTAACTTTGACCCCTATTATGACCCCTTAACATTTATTGTTTTGGGCTCAAATAAAGTTATAATGTTAGATCCATGTCCAAGGAGTCCATATATATATATATATATATATATATATATATATATATATATATATATATATATATATAAAATATATTTTAGTCATCGACATACAGACCTGTTTCGTTGTATCACAACTCATCAGTGCCGCTAGACTAACACCTCTCCCAAGCCGAGGATCGAACCTAGAACCGTCGTGATGACAGTCGGCAGTCCTACCCCATTGACTACGGAATCGGTGGCCGAAATTAACCTGTCCGAACGATTATTTAAATAAACATTCGTCCGCTACTCGTAGAGGGCTCAAACGTTTGTTTGTAAACAAATCGCGAGCTTCGCATTATTTCAGCTAAATTAAGTAGCGAGTAAGATAATTTACGAGAGTGCTCTACCAAAGAGGGGAGCTTTTATAAAATATATTTTAGTCATCGACATACAGACCTGTTTCGTTGTATCACAACTCATCAGTGCCGCTAGACTAACACCTCTCCCAAGCCGAGGATCGAACCTAGAACCGTCGTGATGACAGTCGGCAGTCCTACCCCATTGACTACGGAATCGGTGGCCGAAATTAACCTGTCCGAACGATTATTTAAATAAACATTCGTCCGCTACTCGTAGAGGGCTCAAACGTTTGTTTGTAAACAAATCGCGAGCTTCGCATTATTTCAGCTAAATTAAGTAGCGAGTAAGATAATTTACGAGAGTGCTCTACCAAAGAGGGGAGCTTTTATAAAATATATTTTAGTCATCGACATACAGACCTGTTTCGTTGTATCACAACTCATCAGTGAAATTATATATATATATATATATATATATAATTTCAATTGTTTATACCCAAAATTGGCGTGGGAATTAAGTAGAGTTCTCAGTGGTCAAGTCGATTGCCCCCTTAACCGCCAAATTTCTGGCTGAACACAGATTATAAAGATTTTGCCAAATCTCCATACCCTGTATATCAAATTTCGAGTCTGTAGACTGAAAATTGGCAGAGTTTTTTTTAATGAAAATGTACACAGACAGATTGACAGACAGACACACACACACACTTTCACTTTCGTATATATATAGAGAGATTAGCAGGACATGTTAACACGCATTGCCCGTTTGAAGAGGCAAGCAACCTTCGTATAAAATTATAGTACGGTTGTTATTCGTGACCAACTCCTAACCTCCCATTGTAAAATACGGCCTCCGAAATTGACACCCCTAACATCGCCATGTTTTTTTAACGGCATTTGGAATAAACACCCTTAATCTTCCTGCGTTTAAGACGGCGTTCAGCATAGACAACCCCATCAACGTCATGTTAAGAACGGCTTCAGGAATAGAGACCCCCAAATTTCGAAAGATAATTCTCTCTACTAAATGTAAACAAGCTTTTCATAATAAGCATGGTCGAAAACCTATAACAGTCGCCATATTAAAGTTAATAGTTGAAGTGGAAGTAATGTAAAAATTTACCCACAAAAATACACAGTTATTGTCTTCTGAATAGGCTTACGCTAATAGTAAAATACGTTTAATCTTGTTTTTTTTTGTTTTTTTTCATCACGATTGTAATCTGTAGAGTGGACGACAATCGATTAGTATGTTAAATTTTGTTTTTTTAGAGACGCTAATCGGTTGATATCTTCTAGTTTGTTTTTTCAGCACGATTGTAAAATGTCGATATCGACGGCAATCGCTTAATATGTTTAATTTCGCTAGTTTTCTCTTACTACGATATTTTTCTTAAAAGAGCGACGCCATGTTGGATAATTTCGGCAGCGTTCTCTTATTTATTGTAAAAGGGGATTCCGAAATATGCAAATGATCAGTAATCAGTCTACCAATTGATAGCGGTTGGAAACCTAAATATTTCGAGATGAGATTTGAAACGTCTTCTCTTATATGTGACTATTGTGATGGTGTTCCTCATTGGATGAAATATAAGATTTTATTATTACGAGTGAATGTGGCAAACATGGTGGTCGTAAGCTAAATAAGATAGTGTGTGTCGAGGTAGATCACTTGAATTTTCTATGTGCCATCTGTTGGTAAAAACCTACGGTACCTTAGTCCAGAAAGGAATTTCCGCAGTCCAACATTATATATACATATATATATATATATATATATATATATATATATATATATATATATATATATATATATATAATGCGTATCAAATTATTAACGAGTTTACATTTTTTTTAAATATTTTAGGGACGAGTGAATAAAAATGAATAAAACTTTGAGAACATTCTTACAATACTATTCAGCTACTCTAGTCAGAGAACAAAATTATTTTAAGCTGTATTATCGAAACTATGGCTGAAGTTATAAATATCTGCTTATTTCAGTATTTCAAGTTATTAACGAGGTTGAGAGAAAAAGCTCAATATACCCAGAACTAGTTTATTGAAATACTTTTGAAACATTACACTAGGACTAAATGCTTAGAACACAATAACTACATAGCAATTTCTATGTTGACATAATTAGTAGGGCATATGTGATCCATTTTTATGAATTATTTGTATAAAAATGTTGATCCACAGAATTAGTAAAATTTGTGAGTTCGTCAACAGGTATTCCCCGCCATACCTCTTGGAGAGCATCCCACAACTCATCTTTGCATGCTCATGCATGGCTTCGCTTCCTAATACTCCAAAGTTTCTCATATTGGTTCAAATCTGGTGAATTTGCAGATCACTCTATCTTCCGTAGCCCAGTGAACTCCAGTTGTTAGAAATACTCTTTGCTTTGTTTTGCTGCATACGAGAAAGTCTTATCCTGCATAAAAATATTAGTTTTTTTTTTTTTTTCTGGACGTAAAACTTTGCTTCTTTAGCCATGGTTCAAAGTGCTCCTTCAGAAAAGCTATGTAAGCATTGACGTGATTGTTTCGCCTTCTATGGCTCTCCATGGGCCCAGTAAGTACCTCCGATAATCTCAGCCCAAAAAATAATACAACTACACCTACGTTAGGGACATGAACACTGATAAAAATTTCGTCCATCTTGGCCATCAAGAGTGACACGCACTTCATCCGTGAACAAAACTTTAGAAAAATCCGTTTTAATGTTTCCTCTACCAATTTCAATCGGTTTTCTATGTAATATTGCTTTAATAGAGGATTTGTCACATGTTTAACAGACAGAAGGCAACATCGCATACTTTTTAAGACATTCTTCAATCCGGTTTGGTCAAAGCCTCCTCGACTTGTATGCCCAGGTTCTTAACCACTCCACGTTTAATTTGGAGTTGCAAACGGCGTCGACTAACAATAGATTTACCTTTATTAGCTCACTTACATACAAAGTTCTTCACAGTCTGATGGTAGCTTCCTTTCATTTTCGATATTTCGAGGGGAGTATTTCCATATGCCAGCTCTTCTGTAATAGTACTCTTTTCAGAACTACTAAAACCACGTTTATTAAGGAAACAAACTGCCTTGTAAATAATTAGACACACCTCAACTATTGTGGATTCAGAAATTACGATGGCCAGTTGTTTACATTGCACGGAAGAGTACGAAAATTTCATAGGATGCGCAGCTCAGCATTGCAAACGTTTCTAACGCTTTTGATACGAAACTGGTAAAACAATGTCATCTCGTCAATAATTTGGCACGCTATATATATATATATATATATATATATATATATATATATATATATATATATATATATATATATATACAATATTTATTATGACACTATATATACATATTTCAAGGTCGTACCATTGGTTTCGATACACCGAAAACAGTAATAGTATACTGTGGAAAATCGGTATAATCTCTTCGGCGACAAAGAAAAATCTGAAACTAATGCAAAATGAACGAACATAGAAGAAACGCTAGACGAGCGTTTAAGACTCAGAATTTCATATTTAAAAAAATATCGTTTTAAACCGACGTTAATAGATTATGATTATAGAAGAAAGAAAGGAAGAATGTGTGTGTGTGTGTGTGTGTGTGTGTGTGTGTGTGTGTGCATGCATAGCGGGGAAGGGGGTGCGATGGAAAACTCTCTAAAAAAATATAAAGGTCCTGTTAAAGCCATATTAATAAATAAAAGTAGGACAATTAACGGTAATAAATAATGAGAAAGGCATGAATATATTAATATGATTTATAAAAAATTTAAAATTATTTAAATTAATTAAATTAAATAAAATAAGGATAAAGATAAATAAGGTAAATTTAATAAATAAATAAAAAATAAGAACTTTAAAAGAATTTTAAATATTTTTTAAAAATATTAATATTTTAATTATGAGAGAATAATAGTGAATGGAGAAATTTAAGATAATTAAAATAATTAAAGGAAATTAATAAATATTAAAAGACTATACAACTATCAGATGCGAAGGTCGTGGGGGGAAGGGGAATAGTTTCTCTATAAAGGTTATCCTTATTATTGGGGGGGGTTATATGGTAAAGTTAAGGATATTAGGTGGTGAGAAAGGTTGAGATATGAGTAGAAGATAGTTGGTTTGGAGATTAGAATGAGAGGTGAATGTGGAATTTAGGTGTCTATACGTGAATAGGGTGTCTTTGTGTAAATAGGGTGTGTGATAGTAAGGAGGTAAGGTGGCGAGGAATGTTGAGGTATGATTAGAAGAGAGATGGTTTGAGGTTTAGAGTGAGAGGTGAATGTGGTATTTAGGTGTCTATGTGTGAATTATGAGTCTTTGTGTAAATGGAGTGTGAATCGGTTAAGTTATGCTGTTGTTAGGCCATTTGGTGAGGAGGAATTTTCTTTTGTGGGGACATTGTCTGAAGATTTCGTTTTTAATATTCATACAGGCTATGGATGGGTTATTGATAGCCTGAAGGATCCTAAATTTTTCAGTAGTGCAAAGTGAGCAGGTCTTGGAGGTTGGGTCGTAAGATTTTTTAATATCCATGATTGACCATTTTATTTTATATGGAGTATTAGATTCTTTAAGCGACCAAATCTTGACAAACAGACAGACAAATACACAGACACATACACAGACATGTTAACTTTTATAGATATACTAGCATGGGTGGCCGGCGTTTCCCGGGTTTTTGGAGATATATGTTGACCAAAAAAAAGTGGTCAATTTCTTTTAACTTTGAACCCTATTATCACCACTTAAAATTTATTGTTTTGGGCTCAAATGAAATTATTAAGTTAGATCCATGTCTAAGGAATCTATATCGAAAATGTCAAGTGTTTAGACCCAACATTCTCGAAGGAGATTGGTAGTGTTCTCAAAGGTCAAATGGTTAAACTTTAACCCCTTAATCACGAAATCTCTGGCCGAAAACCGATCACATCGATGTTTCCAAATTTCCGTACTCTTTATATCAAATTTCGAGTATGTAGACTTAAAATTGACAGAGTTATTGCTTAGGGAAATGTACACACAGATAGACACACAGTTACACACACAGACAGACACTTTAACTTTTATAGATATATAGATTGGTAAAACTGGTTATTACTAAAAACTTGAAGAGAGTGTTCAATACTATTGCAGAGCAAATATGTGTTTTATTTTTTAGTACCTTTATATCTGTTTGGTTACATATGTTTCAGATGTTGGACCATGTTTACAATCCAACAGCCTAGTCAGATCTTACAGTCATCTGTAAGGTCTGACGAGGCTGTTGGATCGTAAACATAATCCAACATCTGAAACATATGTAACCAAACAGATAAAACGGTAATAAAAAATAATATATATATATATATATATATATATATATATATATATATATATATATATATATATATATATATATATATATATATTAGCATGGGTGCCCGGCGTTGCCCGGGTATTTCGAGGTTTATCGTGAGCAAAAAAGCGGTTAATTTTTTAAAAGTTTTACCCCTATTATGACCGCTTAAAATTTATTGATTTGGGCTTAAATTATATTATTAAGTTTGATCCATGTTTAAGGAATCTATATCTAACATTTCCAGGGAGTAGACACAAAATTGTCGGGGAAGTTTGGTAGAGTTCTCAAAGGTAAAATCGTTGAACTTTGACCACTTAATCGCAAACTTTCTGGACGAAAACCGACTACATCGATTTGCTCAAATCTCAGTACCCTGTATATCAAATGTCGAGTATGTAGACTAAAAATTGACAGAGTTATTCCGTAGGGAAATGTACATACAGAGACACACAGATACACAGACACATAGACAGACCCTTTCACTTATATATATATATATATATATATATATATATATATATATATATATATACATATATATATATATAATTACATTTGCATTAATTAAAAATATATTTGGTAGATTTTGCAGTTCTATAAGATACAAACATCATCCCTGATTTTGACGCAAGATGTACTGTCGTATTACATGGCAACGTTAGTGGACATGTATTTTCATCCGATTAACGAAAATATTGCATCGGATTTCATAAATACTATTTAGAGATTTCATGATATGCGTTATTAACAGCTTATCTAAGTAAATTAAAGTTATTGATTACCAGGTCTAATTCTAAGATCAATGTTGTACATAAACAATTGTTTTCCCCGAAAAACCAAGAAACGCACTTGCAGTTTAGTTTTCTTTTAATTTAGTTTTCTATTTCATTTGCAATGGGTCAAGCTGTTGATGTGTTCCCTGATACTTCGGTTAAGTATTGATACTTTGTGTGAATAAGAAAATATTTACGACTGAGAGAAGGGCATGATTGGGAAATGTACAGCTTCTCATTAAATAAGAAAATAGCGTTACCTTACTTCAAAAACAGGAAAACTCTTAAAGAATAAATGTATAAATATATATATACACACACACAAACACACACACACATATACATATATATATATATATATATATATATATATATATATATATATATATATATATTGCATAACACTAACTCCAAAAATTATTATATAATCGGAAATTCTCTTTATGATTAACTTTTGAACATAATGTCTTGCTAGAATATACATAATGTCAGAAAACGAACATTTCTTCTTTCTGACAATTTTAAGTGTGCATAACGCAATTGCAAGTCTCCCAACATTCTTAGATCGGGTTGATTGACAAGTAGAGAAAAGAAACGTGTTGCCTCCAGTCTTACAGAGGGCTTATCACTCGTAGATTCGGTCAAAGGGTTGGAAGAAATGGAAGAACATTGCCTTAATTCGTTGAACCCTGGGATACGGTATTAAAATTACTAACAAACTACAGCACCGTATATAATACACATGTATATAATTAAATAACATTTATAAGTTTGAAAAAAAAAACACCATAACTAGGGCCTGCAAAAAATCGTATAATATATCATAACCCCCCCAAAATGTATCCTAGAATCGCCGTATCCCGGGGTACTACTGTATACCTAAATCAATGCAGAGCAGGAAAAATCAGAGTTTTGCAGGTAGTTTTGCAGAGCGTGTTTGCAGAGTTTGCAGCGAGTTTTTAATTCGGTGGAATTTTTTACCGGTTCGCTGTTCGATAGGCACTCGCTCTTTGATCGATTGAAAGCAATAACTCGGTTATTGAAAAACTTGCTAAAGCCCGTCTTTCGACTGTTGTAACTACCCGAATGAAAAAAAAAATTGAATCGATTTTTTATTTCTTTTGTTTTTGATTCTCATGTGAAACAATATTGCATTGAAACCTTTACAAACTAACCCAGTAACATTCAGTACACACGCGGGGTTGCGAAAATACCTGGACTAGGACCCAGGCGCGGAGCAAACCCTCTCGGTTCTGATAGACCAGGAGATCTTCCCTGGTAATTTGTCTAGGAGAAGGAAAACTCTAAAGGTAAACATTAGGAGAGGGAGGTGTCTCCAGTCTTGGATGACAACCTTTCTAGAGCTGGTAACTCAAACAAATTACCGGTTTGCAAACCTAAACTGCTTAAGAGAATAGATAGGTTCTGTGTATCGTCCGGCTTACATACTCCTTCTTTGCCTATTAGCCAGGCGCAGAGGTATTATAACAGGGATTTGACAAAAACACTCAGTGTTAGAGCTTGTTTCCCGACTAGGGCAATGAACGCCGTTTTCCTTGATCCCGACACATCCCATCCATCTAAACTGGGCACTTGACCGTGCTTGAGTTTAATATCTGCCAGTGCAGTTAGATTGAGGTGACCTTCCTCTGATAGGTTGAGAGTACCGGATTGATAGTTCGTGGCTGCTGTTTTCGACTGGTAGTACAGTATCCTTAACTCTTTGGTAGCGCTTAGAGCGATCGATCCATCAACATATGTATAATATCGAAATTATTGTAGTCCCATGTACCGCATGAAAAGTGACCCTGAACGCATCCCTGTGGGTTTTCCTGAGGTCACGATCCTAGTAGAGTCAAGGTCAGCTGATGGTCTACTTGTGGTGCATGTCGGGTATTCTGCATAACCAATGTTCAGCACTCCTTACTTAAACGGACACTCTTTAAAAACGACAGTACAATAAAGAATTAAGATTAAACCACGCTCAAACTGAAGCAAAACCAACTTGCCTCCTCCCTTGATGCTGGCATTTATGGATATCCGTGGGCTTAGAACTAATTTAAATGATGTTAAAGCATTTCTCCGAAAAACACCCCGAATATCATAACACTAAGTGAGACTAACCTATACTCCTTCATCCCCTTATTACTTTAACATGTCTGGGTATCTCCCACTCTGCCGTAAGGACTATGACAGACATATGCACAGACTCGGAGTCTATAATCGAAACACCCCCCCAATGTCTTGAGAAACAAACCTAAAACTGGACGATCAAACTTTTATATGCTTTAGACTTAACATACAACATAACATTAGCTACTTTTATTTTCTCTACCGTTCTCCCTCGACCAAGGCTTGCACCCTAATAACCAAAGTCTCTGTCAGCATGGATACAGCACTCTCCCTCGTCACTACCGCACAAGTGCATGTATTTGGTGACTTCAAGTCCACCAGAGCAGCTGGCTTGGATGCTCTACGTACACAGACGCAGCTGGTAACGCAACACATAGCTGATCTATATCTCACCCCCTATTACAGATGATTCCGTTTCCAACTCGTTTTCCAGACCAGCAAGATCCACACGCATCATTCTAGATCTGTTCATGACCACAGTTATCGACGATTGTATAAAAAATGCCCACAGTCCACTTGTGAACGCTGATCATGCAGTGATAATGGTCGAAATCTCGCTAAACTCTGGAGCAAAAACTGAAGAGTCATTGCTCAAAACGAGATATTATAAAAAGGCTGACTGGGAAGTAACCAGGGATCTCATCAGAGATGCCCCGTAGGGAAATATATCGTCTCTTCCTGCTGAACAATGCACAAATAAGACCACTAAATGATTAAAACAGCAATTGAAGCACATGGCTCCACGCGAGAATTTTATAGCAAGCTACACTCTCCACAATGGTTTACTTCTACTTGTGCAAATGCCATTGCGCAAAGGCAACATGCGTACTGCAGATTCGTCCGACATAAGTCAAGTTCAAAAAGATAGACGTATAGAGAAGCTGGAAGTAACTGTAAGAAAGAAATATCGACAGCTACGAGCGAATTTACTGAAACCATCAAAAAACGAATGGAAGCACAAAAAGTAGGAACCCATGATTGACAGCCGCCACACTACACGATGTGAAAATCATCCCTTAATAGGTGCATGCTATAATAAAAAAAAATCGCACTTAAATAGCATGTGAACCTGATCTCATCCACGCTGCGCTATTCAAAAATTCTCCTACGAAATAGCTCCTGTTCTCTCCAATTTTTACTATAAATGCCTTAATGTGTATTACTTTCCGGACTGCTGGAAAACTGCTTATATATATATATATATATATATATATATATATATATATATATATATATATATATATATATATATAAGTGAAAGCGTATGTCTGTATGTCTGTGTATTTGTGTGTCTGTGTCTGTACATTTCCCTACGCAATAACTTTGTCGATGTTAAGTCTACAAACTGGAAAATTGATATACAGGGTACTGAGATTTAGGAGAATCGATGTGATCGGGATTTCGGCCAGACAATTGGCGATTAAATTGCCAAAGTTCAACGATTTGACCTTTGACAACTCTACCAAACTCCCCCGACAATTTTGTTCCAATCTCTTGAAATTTTAGATATAGGTTCCTTGGGCATGGATCTAACATATGAATTCAATTAGAGCCCAACTCACTAAATTTTAAGCGAGCATAATAGGGGTCAAAGCTAAAAAAAAATGACCGCTTTTTTTTTTTTTGCTCAACATACACCTCCAAATACCCGGGCAACGCCGGGCAACGCCGGGCAACCATGCTAGTATATATATATATATATATATATATATATATATATATATATGTGTGTGTGTGTGTGTGTGTGTGTGTGTGTGTGTGTTTTATTTTATTTTTTTATTACCGTTTTTTTCTCTGTTTGGTTACATATATTTCATATGTTGGAACATGTTTACGATCCAACAGCCTCGTCGGACCATACAGAAGTCTGTATGATCTGACTAGGCTGTTGGATCGTAAACATGGTCCATATCTGAAACATATGTAACCAAACAATAAAAAGGTAATTAAAATAAAACACATATTTGTTCTGCAATATTATTGAGCACTCTCTTCAGGTTTTAATAATTACTAGTTTTACCAATCTATATATCTATAAAAGTGAAAGTGGCTGTCTGTCTGTCTGTGTATCTGCGTGTCTGTGTGTGTGCATTCCCCTACGCAATAACTCTGTAAATTTTACCGCAGAAAATTTGTACCACAGAGGCAGTTTTCCAGCAGTCCGGAAATTTCTTTAAATAATTACAAGAAACCTTCTCTACCACCAATAGAAATGGACAAAAACTCATTATCTGAAAGTACTTTCTTATAAAACCGTCGGCTTAACGTTTACAGGAAACATGAGTTGGAACAATTAGGTTCTTTGTACTCTGCTAGAAAGCTACTAACGCCCGAAAGTATCCTCTACTTCTATAAGGCCACTTTTCGCCGATGTATAGAGTATTGCTGCCATATTTGGACTGGGGCATATGCTACTAGTCTCTCCCTCCTAGAAAATCGTGCTTACCATATATACATATATATGTATATATTGTAAGCTAAATGGAAATTTGTGGATACATTTCGAATTGCGTCTCCGTCTTTCGGACTTGTATACATACATACATACATACATACTTACATACATACATACATACATACGTGCATACATATACACACACAGTTTCCTTGTTAATTTTTTCTTTGTTCAATGTAGCTTTAAGGGTAATAAAATGTACACATTTGTTTAGCCTATATTTTCCTCACGACAATATATATTCATATATATGTATGAGTGTGTGAGTGTGTGTGCGTGTGCATAACACTATCTCTATTTCTTCTATAATATCAAAGTAACTTTGTGTGTGTAAGTTCCTTTCTTATATGTTCTGAAACGGTTGCTCATATCTTTTGCAAATTTCACACAAAGCTAATTTATATGCCTGCCAGTGTTTTTAGATATGTTCAATACAGGCATTCATCAAATACGTATCGAAAATAGCAAAAATCCGATCTTAACAATAGTATTTCTTTCTTATAGATGAAATTATTTTATATAAAATTATTTTACGCTACACCTTTTATAGGAAAATATGCTCAGCTAATCAAGGGAGATTCAGCTCTCATCAAATTATTTGTTTTTATTAAAAAAAAGAACTGTTATCTAGAGATATATACCAGTGGTAGTGTATTCAACTACAGATAAAATGCCCCCCCTGCTCAAGACCGAGTGTACCCCGGCACTTTATTTTATTTTTATTTTTTTTATTAATGAGTTTAATTAACGATAAAAGAAGAAATGTCATTTAAAATCGTCCCAAATTATTTCTTCGTTTGTAATATTTTAAAACAAATATTAATCACATGTGACTTTTCCAGGGCATTCATCGTCAAACTGAAATATCAGCTGACATGATATTGTAAACAAACACATGCCAAATTTAATGTATGAAAACTGATTCCCCGTAATATATATATATATATTCTTCCACAGTAATATGATACTATAATACATACATACGCAATCTAAATGAATATAAGCATGATATTACAGCGTATTGTACGGCCGTCCAGCTAGACAAAATCTAAAATAAAAAATAGAACGATTCCATTTTCAAAAGTAATATTATATGTCACAATCTTAGAAATGTATTTAATTTGAGTTACTCTAAATAAACGCGGATGATTTCTGAAATTAAAATAGAAGAAAATACAATATCGAATTTACTTTTTCGTGCATTTTGCATCTCATTTAGAATATTTGAACATCGATATTATCTGATTCTGTTTAATTATGAATGTGTGAATCTTCGTTGTAAATCTATTATCTTTAATCTACATATATCCACGTGTTCCTTGATTTGCTTGCTCATTTGTTTTTTGTTTTATTTCCATAAGTTTGATCTACCGTTTATTTTGAGAAAACCTGTGTTTACCGGAGTTTTTCTTTTTATCTTTCCGTTTTCCTTTTTTATTTACTGTGCAAAACCGTCCGTTCGTTTGCGATTATCTGACGCCATTATCCCGACATCTGTGGGAGTACGCAATTGATTTCCGTTAATTCAAACATCTTACAAGGACGTAATTGACATTCGAAACTGTAGGTTAAAATGACCTAAGAAAATTCATTCATTTACGTCACATAAACAAGGTCAGTATTGTACTTACTACAATTAATTATTAAACAATACTATGCATTTTTCACGTAGCAAAACTGAAGAATACCGTTGGGGAAGTTATAAACGCGCAATTGTACAACAAATATGCATGAACTAGTAAAAACATTCATATGCATTGTATATATATATATATATATATATATATATATATATATATATATATATATATATAAAGTAATAGCGTTCGTGTGTGTGTTTGTCTGTGTGCAACTAACTATGATCAAAGTAATATAAAGTGTCTATAGTGTGTGTACACCGCTCCGGGTCAAGAAATATTAATACCCATTGTAGCGTGCGGTTCATCAGGAATTTGTTTATGTTGGACTTGAAGACATGCAAGTTGTAGTCAGGTGGGAAACAGGCAGGCGGAACAGAGTTCCACAGGTGTGCACTTCTAAGAAAGAAGCTTTGTTCATGGAATCTATGTTTTCGTTTTGGCACAGATAGAGTTGGGAACTTTTTTGACTGAGGTTTCAGCTAGACGGGTATTTTTCGTGAAAGATCGGCGAGGGGAGACTAGTTATGACGAGCACCTGCCATGGAGGTAACGATAAAACAAAGGCTCGCAACGTCTCTCCTGTGGTGCTGAAAACGAATATCACATTTAAATTTGGAGCATTCTATGAAGAATTTACTTTTTCAAAAAGTAGGGGATCACAGTCCTATATAAATTTGACGTAAAATGAGCACCCACTTTCTGGGTACCTAATAATTTCTTCATATCATGAAACAAATTTTACTGTGATTTTCGTTTTAGCTCCCCCGAAAACCGGCGCTGTTTTTTTTTTATCTAAGAAAGTCGTTCATTTTTTATGAGGTAGGACGCTTAGGATGCCGTAAGTCAGCTTACATGAGCGTTTTTTTTTAGGTGGGTATTGAATTATAGAACTTGTTTATAACAGGTGCTTCTGTAGTTGAATTAACCGTTTTTCCGTAAGTAACGTGCAGCCATTAACCATTAAACCATTAAAGCAGAATCGTTTAATATTTCCCATGAATTCTGTTTACATTAGGGGGCTCCATAACCTCCTAATGTAAACAGATTTTTTGTTAAATATTTAACTGCTAAAGCATTATTAAAAACTATATAAGTTGTATAATAAAAAAAAAAGTATGTTTTTTGTAAACTTACTGACAGCATAATTAGCGTTCTAAATTATGAGATGAAAAAAATCTTAGTAAAAAAAAATAAATAAATAAACAGCGCAGGTTTTCGGAGATGCTGAAAACGAACATCAGTTAAATTTATTTTGATATGAAGAAATTACTACATGGCCAGAAGGTGGGTGTTCATTTTACGTTAAATTTATAAGGAAAGTGATCCCTCACTTTTTGAAAAAAAATCCTTATATCATGAAAACTACTAAACTGTCCCAAATAATTTAAATGTGATATTCATTTTCAGCACCACCAAATACATTAAAAAATGTTTTTGAGGAGTTGGAAAGAAACTTGACATTGACCGACTTCTTTATTCGAGAAAAGGTTCAAAGGTAAGTCAAATAAACATATTTTTTTGTAATTTTTTTCAAGAAAAATTGAAAAAAAAATATCTTTGTTTTTTGCTGTGTCATTTTTTTTTATTTTACCCTCCCCCCCCCAAGATAAAACCTTAAAACTAGAAAAATTGAAACAAAACTGGGTGGGAGAGATGTTTTTGTCTTTTTTTTTTAATATTAAAACAGATATTGTTGTTGTGTCCTCAGACCGTCGTTTATTTATGGTGTGTGTGCATGAATAGTATTCCGCATTCGTGCTGGAGGTCTTTCTGTGTTGGTCGCGCAAACGCCCACAATGGAAATTGTAGGCCTAGACTTGGCAAAAAATAGTACCAGTCCGCATGATGTTTAGGTTCGCCATGTGGTAACCTGACACCTCCACGCATAGCCATAACTTACCTTTCATTGTCCACATGATGCACAAGTTTTCGTCTGTGCCATTAATTTATTTTCTTGACAAAAGTCGAGGACTCCAGCTGGTGTTTCCAGCTGCTCACTTAAGGCTTAAAATTCATGTTTTTTTGGTTTTTTCTGACGTTAAAGTATGAAATGGTGTGTTTCTAATCTTTTTACTAATTTATATTCTTTTCTTCCTCTTCCAAATTGTCGTCTGCTTCTTTGAATTTTCAACTCGCGTGAATGCGCGTTGCGTTAAAAACCGTCGCGCTACACTGTCATTGGTTCAGCTTTATGTTTCAAATGATGGCTTAATTTTCTCGGCGACGCTCGGATTACTCCGACTGTTGACGTCATGTTCCGGAGAAAGCCGGGCGTGCGCTGAATTATGTCTGGATCAGTCTCTGCATTAGTACACACCTGTTTTATTTATTATTCAGTAGTTTTATGCTGATATAATTCATCGTTCTGTTTGTACTTGTTTACTGTTGATAAAAAAATACAGCCATTGAACTATAAGTGGTTTGTCTGCCATACTTATGTGCGCTGGACAGATAGCATAATGCTTAAAGTTAAATTCAAATGTTGAGATATTTTTTTAATTTAAACGCGACAAAAACAATTGGGACGCTGAAAACGTACACAGTAAAACAATACGTTGCGCAATGCTCTTATGGTTGTCAATGGGTTAATATAGGTTTATTCGTAAGAAAATTGCGTTAAAATAACTTAAACGTAATACGGAAATGAACGATGTAAAAAAATGCAGAAAGTATTAACAATTTTTTATTTGGATAATTTAAACGCGAAAATGAACAATTGGGACGTGGAAAACATACACAGTAAAACAATACGTTGTCAACGGGTTAAAGTTGATTTATTTGTACGAGAATTGTGACAGTATAGTTGTAATACAGAATAGTTGCAAAACATCCCCACGCTTCCCATGTTAAATAATAAGTTCTAAATAATAGCCTTAATATTTTAGTGCGCAGTTCAAATTCTGAAAAAGTAGCGATTTATGTGTATTTGTTTACGTTGTTATGGATTTATGTTCATGTATGCATACACAACCGGAAGTTGTAAACGGGACGTAAGGTCACAATACCCGTTACAAGGTCATTTGAGTTTTATAATTATATAGATTTAATATAAAATATATTGTTTCACCATATATGATATCACATACATCGCTATGGTAAAATCATTACCATAAATCGTTTTTTTTTTTTAGTTTACCGTCCCCTCGACGTTCACATTTGGATTGTCGACTTTTATGAGTTTGGGCGGGATTCTGAGAACGAATATTGCATTTATTTTTTGCGCAAACGAGTAGTTATTCATATTTGAAGACATTCAGTATCTTATGTAATCACTACAGTTTGGCAAGCAAGTTGGTCGCCCGTGCATTTACTAAAAACACTAAAAAGCGCCAAACGAGCCAAAAAAATGATCCCAGCTCTCCTTTCACTTTCTAATTATTGGACAAATAATTATTTTTATGATAAAAAAAGACATTTATTTCGTTTTTTGACACAAACCGATTTTTTTCTTCTGACACCAAATCTGATAATCCAACTCGTCGCCAATTTACGGTTTACATGGTATGGACTCCTGGACCCTGGGAATTTCTGAAGTTTTAATGAAGTGGGCGATCACTTTTTCTATGATAATTTTACCCAACATAAGCACCCACACGTTGACCCCACCCCCCCAAAAACATTTTGCTTCTATTTGGTCGTAGGGATATCGGCGGCGGCCGGGGGGATGTAGGGGCGTTGTTATAATTGTACTATCTAGAAAATGTTTCCCATGAAGGTGTGTTTTGCAATGAGCATAAATAAAAGACAAGGTCAGACGTTTAAAACCTTTGGCGTAGACCGGGCATCAGACTGCTTCAGTCACAGTATATTCTACGTCTCCATCAGCCGAATAGGAAGTACAGAAAACTCTACATTCTGACTCCAAATGAAAGAAGCAGAAATGTAGTTTACCACGAGGCTCTTCCATGAAAAGTTCTACAAAAGGATATGATGAAAAACTGATATAATCTGATTGTGGTATGTTTTCTAGTATTCAATGCGTTGGATAAGATTTAAGCATCGAGTTGAAATTTACTTCCCTCTTACAACATCTATTTAATCGCGTACCTAAGCATGCAGAAGTGTCCCGTGCGATGCGCGGGTATCTTTGCTAGTATATATATATATATATATATATATATATATATATATATATATATATATATTGTTTTTAAAATATAATCATCCACCAAAACTTGTTTCGTCGTCTACGACTCATGAGAGTAGCTGAATCTAGCGAGAATCGAAATCGGGACCTCATGGTAAGAAGCCTACATTCTTCCCACTGGACCATTCCGCACGAGTGTTTGGACATATCGGGATTTACGTAGATGTTATTTTATTTTATTTTGTTTTTGCGATACGTTCCAATGAATTCAGTTATTTATACTAAAGCGTATTTTTACGTAAATTCGAGTTGGAAATAAGTTTCTCTTTGACCAATTTGGTACCGCAAAATGGAAAGCGGAATATATAAATATAATTATCCATTGACACGGCTTTCGTCATCTGCGACTTATCAGAGTGTCTGAATCTAGCGAGATTTGAAAGAAGTGTTTTTACATTTTGTCAAAAAAAAATAAATAAATAAAATAACTTCTACGTAAATCTAGACATATCCAAAAAGTCGCGCGGTGTGCTCCAGTAGTAAAAGTTTAGGCTTCTTTCCATGAGGTCCCAATTTCGAATCTCGCATGATTAATACACTCTGATGAGTCGTAGACGAAACGCGTGTTACTGGATAATTATAGTTTTAAAAACAATACATATGCTGCTCTCCATTTGGGGGTACGAAATTGGTCAAAGGGAAAATTATTCCCAACTTGCATTCAGGTAAAAGTGCACTCCCATATAAATAATTGAATTCATTGGAAACGTATCGCAAAAACATAAACAAATAAAATAACATCTATGTATATAATGCATTGTTATCGAAAAACTCCGGGAATCAGTACATTTAATGTATTTTTCATTATTTTTCAGTGAAAGTAGCATTTAAATTGGAGTAACTTCCTTAAAAAATTGATTTATTTTTAAAGTTGTTAGGGATTCCTCCTGTTTTTACAATCTAACTTGATTAATCACTAAATATTGATTTACGTTATAGAAATAAGTATTAATTTGTCTATGTATACTGTGTTACTTAGTTAGTTATGGTGTACAGATACATTTTATGTTTGCTATATTATTTTATACGCATTTCATTACTTATACTGTACAAATAATTTCAATTATTTTATTGGCAGATCAATATTAGAATTGCTTTAAATTATGCCAATCGTCAGATGAAGTCTGTAAATAGCCTGGACAATGATGTTAGCAAACCATACTTTTCTTTCATTAAGCCATTTCAGGTATAAATTATTTTGAGCATCTGAATTGTCAATTTCTGCGTGTCATCTATTCCAATCATTATAGTTTCGCCCAAATCATGGTCATTAATGATTATTGTACGTTAATAAGTCTGTGCGTGCATTGAAAACGGGGGGATTGTATAGAGCAAGGAGGAAGGGTTTGCAAATTTAATGTTGCTTTTGGACTTCAATACATTATATTCAGTCCATTAATTTAGACACATATAGTTTATTTATAAGGATCAAAGTCTATCAAATAGACAGTACACAGCGTCATAGCAGGTAAAAAACTATATAGATCATTCTGTCTCCAAAGACATAATATACCAAGTAAACAATGATACAATAAAATGAAATCACTTGGTTTTGTGGACAGTCAAATTATATCCTTTTGATTAAGGTATTTGAAATATAGTCACACAATCTCTAAGCAATCTCATAGCTCGTAGACCGCATGATCTTTATAATCAAATTATACAATCCGAGTAACAAATGAATAGCAATTATCGCAAGGAAACTTTATTTCGACACCTCCTGTTTGAGTTTCGCAGTTCCTTGCGAGAATAATATTGCAGCGTGATAAATATGACTTTGGTTTACACAAATTACAATGCGGTGATATCGTTTTTAAACTAAATGTGAACAAATGTTCAAGTTTATGGATTATACGAACTGCTTTTTTTTGCTCGTGTATATTGTAATCTCACGTTTTCAGTGCGGTAACACCCGGGGATAGTAAAGCGTGTCTTTCTTAACTTGCAAAATTGTATTATAACTTAATACCTTTACTGAATTAGATCCGAATAATGAAATTGATACAAATGATTAATGCACATCTCAAGTATTTTGATCTAGATAAAGATATTGCATTATATTATTTTGCATTTAATTTATATATATATATATATATGTGTGTGTGTGTGTATATATATATATACATACATATATATATATGTATATATATATATATATATATATATATATATATAGATATATAGATATGCGTCGTTTTGAAACTGCTTATAATACACAAACTTTAATCTTCTTGGATTTTTGAACTCATAACATTCTGTGTCTTTACTAAACGTGATAAACTCTATACCAGGACATCTAAATGTGTGGCGATGTTGTATATACACATATTGATTCCGGATAATCGAATTGATTCTGTATGATTAATGTTCATCCCAAATACTCTGAAACTCATTAAAGACTAGCACAACCCTGTAGCTGAAAATTAAAAAATAACACATCAGTATGATACTTTTTATTATATAATCAAGCAATGCAATGAGGTTGGATTTTATATAATTAATGACTTATAAAAACTAGGAAGCTCTAGACTTTCATGTCCTGGTATCTCTGCTATCTTAATTTCATCAAGTTGTTAAACTGTTCTGATCTTATCCTGTTCTTGCAGTATTATAATCATGTGGAAGTGTCGTTTTTTTTTTAAATTCAATTACATAAATATTTGCAAAAGAAATATCTAGTAGATGTCTGTCTTTAATGCCTTTCAAAGGTTCAGGTAGATGTGCATGACACACACTAGATATTAAGTGAGACCGATTTTATATAAGCTTTGATAGACCCAAGTTTATTTTAATGTAAGAACATCTTAAAATACACGTGTATGTAAGGAATGAGTTTGTTTTCCGTATTTACAGAACACTGCTTTGCACTAATTGTTTTGAACTAATTTCAAAATAACATGTATGCAATCATAATTTTACCTGAAATGCGCATGTTTAAAAGAACTATAATCAATAAAAAGCACCTTTTCCGACACGGAATATAACTATATAATAATGTTTTTTCCTGAAATACGTAGGGATAAAAAACCATTAATCACGAAAAGCATTACATTGTTTTACATAGTCCAACGTGATACTTAAGTAGATAATAATGTTCACAGAAAATGTGTTAACTTCGTACTAATTTCAACATTTAAGATTATCATATTGTAACACTTAGAATCTATACATTTAAAAAAAATCCGTAATCAACACAAAAAATACAACTTTATTTTGACATGATATTTATGTATGTAATAATGTTTTAACATGAAATGCGATGGGAGTTGTACTAATTTCAGCATGGCATTTTAGATAAAAATTGTTTCACCTGAAATTAACATACTTAAAAAAACTTTGACTTACGTATTTTGGCATGCCTCTTAAGTTAGGTTAAAATGTTTTTTACCTTAATCGCTTGAGACTTTTTTTACTATATTAAACACATTGAAGTGGGTAAAACAGATTTATACTGAACTGGGCAGGTTTAAAAGATCCATAATCAATAAAGTCATTACATAATTTCTACATGGCACTTAAGTAGCAACAAAACAATCGAATGAGTTTACTTATTTCGACATAAAACTTCAAATGCGTCAGTATTTGTAATGATTTTAACATGCAATGAAAGATTATAATAATGTTTACACCTAAAACGCGTAAGTTTGGAAAATTCCGAATCAACAAAAGCACTACAATGTCTTATATATTTTGACATGACACTTAAGTAGTTAATGTTTTTACTCCTTAAAACAACACACACACACGCACCCCCCCCCACATATATATATATATATATATATACATATATATATATATATATATAAATGTAAATTTGGTTCGTTAAATGTGAATAAAACCATATTTCTACGTTACCAATTTATTTGAAATTTTCAGACAACCCATCTTTAGAGTCGAGGGATGTTTGTTTATGTTATTAAAATAAATTTACCTCGCGAATTATTAAAATATTAAATAAAATAAATATATCTTTTTAACCGTTAGTGCGAATCTGTTCTGTTGATAAAACTGAACTTCCGGTTCGATTAATTTCACAGCCAAGAATTGACGAATGATTTCATTTTCTATTTACTCGATAAGTAAAAAAAAAAAAACATAATTCATTTGTTTATCTTCCAATTTTTTTTAATTTACACATTGGTTCTTTATTATATAAGGCCAAAAAACAAGTTTGTCTCTTGCTTTTTGAGTTTTTTTTTTGTTTTTCGATATAAGATTGGTTGGTACAGTACAGTTTTTTTTGTCCGCGCTATTTTGTATATCATATTACCAGGTTTAATTACAGTTTTATTACATGTTTTTTATTCAATTGTAAGGTTAAAATACACCCTCCCTTTCTTTCTACCCTTGGAAAATCCTTTAAAATTACCTGCTTAAATTGTTTGGAGGGGCGGGGGGAGTCGGCCCCCCACACTCCCCCACACAGACAGAAAAATGCCCCTCTCTCAGCTGGCCAGAAAGTGGGTGCTCATTCTAAGTTAAATTTAAATTGAAAAGTGATCACCCACTTTTCGAAAAAGTAATTTATTCATATCATGAAAACTTTCTTTTTGCGACGGAAACGGTTTGCAGATCGGTTTTTGTACACTGAAATCTACAATACAATATTTCGTTATATACGAATATGAGACGGGCCTTAAAGTAAAATAATACCGGATTTTTGGGGCAGATTTGCCATTTAGTTGTATAATATCCTCAAACCAGGTAATCACTGAAAGGGGCTCTTCGTTACCTGTATCGATCAAAATTTAAAACCACTGATTATATGTCAGCCTACATCACAGTAACATATATTGAGTGATTTCCTTACAGTATTTTGTATAGTTTTTTTAGTTTAAACTCATTTTCCCAAAATTTCCCCAAACTTAACGTGTTCGATACAGTCTGCCGCCATTTGTATTTTTCAAATATACCGATAAACACTGCATGTTTTTGAACTGATTAAACATTATACATTACATAAAAACACTACAATCTTATCCAGTTAGGTAGAACATTTACTTTCCTTGCCTTTGATAACATTTATTTGTTATATATTCATTTTTTGACAACTTCTTTGTATCTGTTAATACAAACCCTTTTCATTTAATGTAACGATTAGTCAGCTCGAAAAACAGTGTTTATCGGTGTATTTGAAAGATACAAATGGTGGCGGACACTGTTGATTATGTTAAGTTTGAGGAAGTGAGATAAAACTAAAAAAAACTATACAAAATACTGTCACAAACCCACCGATTATGTCAGCCTATGTCATGGTAACACATTCGGTGTGTTTTTGACACTCTATTTTATAGTTTTTAGTTTTCAAATTAATTTCCCAAACTTAACGTATTCAACAGTCTGCAACCATTTCTGTTTTTCCAGCCGATTAAACATGTTACCTTACATAAAAACACTAAACAATTATCCAGTTAGGTAGAAATGTATCTTACCTTACCTTTGCTTTCATTTGTTTTTGGACAACTTTTTTCGAATCTGTGTATAGTAACCCCCCATCACTCAAATATTAATTACTAACTCACATTTTTGTATAGAGAAAAAAAAATAGCGTTTCAACGTTAGCTTTATTCACTGTTTGTTGGTCGAGCCCAAGCCATAATTGAAGGTAATCCTGAGGATCAGGATCCAATTCTGCAAGAATACCATTTTTTTTCATGTTTTTCAGTTTTTTTTAGAGTGGATTGCTGTACTAAGAATATAAGAAACATGCATTTTCTCTTTTTATTAGAATTGTCCATTACACCAAATTGAGCCACAGCAACGCGTGGCGGTGTACAGCTAGTATATATATACATATATATATATATATATATATATATATATATATATATATATATATATATATGTATTCTTTTGGAATGTTTGCGAAAGATATTTGCCGAGAAGATTCAAATGCATACCTATTGAGCTTAATTAAATCTGCCAATAACTTTTTACAATATACCTAAATACTTTCATTATGGAACGTACACATACATCCACCCACCCACACACACACACACATATATATATATATATATATTACTTTATTTGATCACCTAAATTTATATACAAGGATACAATTTTCTGCGTAAATAGTTAGTGTTTACTTCAACAGTGTTAAATACATAGGTAGAGCTAGCGAGTAATTTGATGAGGCACACACCTGACGAATTCTCACGAAAATGAACACGGAATATTCGTGTAGCTTAATTGTAATATATATTTTCATAAATTAATTATATATATATATATATATATATATATATATATATATATATATATATATATATATATATATATATATATATATAATACGCATCCAGTGCGCGTGAAAGCCAGATAACAATGCAATTTTACGAAAATAAACATATTATGAGCTGGAAATTCAACGGAACTCCGACCACTTACATATATACAGGAGCCCGACAATATTTTTCGGGCACTTTGACAAAAGTAGTTCAAGGTGGTTACTAGTGCCAAAGACTTTGGAGAATATAAGTACGTAGTTGAGGAATAGAAACCCACTACTAATGTACTCATTTCTTTTTTAGTTTGGCTTTGATAGTTTTAGTTTTTCGTGATTTTTCCGAAAACTTTCTCGACGCTATTTATATATCCTATTTTATTAAGAGCTATGTTCATGTATATGGTGCTGTATGCGCTTTTTCTGCTTGAACACTCTGCTGTCATCATTCGAATCAAGTATCTGTTTTATTCTATTGGCAAAACAATAAAGTTTAAAGAGGGAAAATGCATTCAACAGTAGTCGATTATTTGCACAAAAGAAGCGGGAAGATGTCATCAGCTTCAGAAGCATCGCCATGTATTTGAAGCTATAGAAATCAACGGTCGAATACATGCTAAACACAAACTCTGAGAGGAACAGAATAGTGGAAGGGACGATCAATTGGCAAGAGGACTGAAAGGAGCATGATGATAATTGTGACACGGCTTTTGTCATCTGGAGAAACAGTTAGGATTGGTTTGAAGTATGCAAAGGTTAAGAAAAAATTACACTAATAAAGAAACACAAAGGAGCAAGACTGGAGAGTGGTAAAGGTGGTTAAAAATCATTTTGACATATATAGGTTATATTTACTGACGAGAAGTGTTTCAAGTTTCATGGGCCCGATTGATGGTGTACTTCGTTGAGAAGAGGTGAGGCAGTTGTACTGATCAAACAACAGATGGAATGCGGAGGAGTCTTTGAGTATGATCTTTGCTAATGGAAATATATGGTTGGAGTGGCCAAAAACCGACGGAACAGCGGAAGCTACAAAAAGTTGCTGGACAAGAAAGACCTCCCAAGGATAAGGAGGAAGATGAGGAATGTTTTTGTTCTACAGCAGTTGCAACATTCACGTATAAAAAATCATGAAAGAATTGATGGCTAAAGTGAATATGACTACGTTGGAATGGCGTACAAAAAGCCCAGCTCAACATTTAATGGAAAATGTTTGGAGAATGATTGTGGTACTTGTCTATGATGGACCTGAAATAACGGAAGCGGCTCAACTATAGAAAGGAATACTTGATGCCAAATAACAACTAATAGAAACACGTAGAGATGCTATTGTGCATATGTATTATAAGTATGAAGATAGATTGATAAAATTCATTGAGGGAAAGGTGATATTACAGAATATTAACAGTTTTTCAACGATGTCCGGAAAATAATGTCGCGTGTGTTTTGTAAAAATGATGAAAATTAAGTATGTTTCCTTACCTAATCGATTTTCTTCCATTTTTTTACAGGTATTTATATGCATGTGTACATATAGGCAGCAATGTTTCTATATTCTCTTATTAAATGTTCTAGTATATTTCTGATTGGCTTTGGAATTGCATATAGACGAGTGATCGTATTAAGGGCAGAGTCTCGCCATCAACAGTATTATGTTTTAGAAAAGACTATGTTTCGTTGTATTCATATTTTTTACTCAATTTATCTGACAGCTGAGGAATTGTGAGTATATCGTCTTTATTACACTTTATATTTTATCAAATTTTTAATTGGTTAATACTGTTTATATGTTCGTACATGTAACAGTTATTGTTTCATGACATTTTGTTCAACTATTCCCCCTGCATTCGTCAGAGAAATAATTGGCCGAAAGGTCGTGATACAATAACTATGAAAACTGTCCGGAAATAAATAAATAAATATAAAAAGTACTCATCTCAAAGTATTCAAATAATAAAATAATATAGTATGTATTACTTTATTAATATTTTCTCTGCGTAATGATTTTTGTACGACATTTTCATTATCAATTAATCTATTTCTTCTTTAGACTATCTTACGTTTTATCGAGAAAAATGATTTCGAGTTGTGGAGTACTCTATGCTGATAATGGCCAAAATATGTACTATACGATATCGTACGAATTGCTTAGGTATGATTTTTGGAATGGACAAGCTACTTTCTATATTACAATCGTTTGGATTAGAGTGCGTTTATTTGTATAGTGATTAATTATCATGTTAGGGCGTTAAGATTTCGTGTAATATATTAAAAATGGTATCTATTTATAATCTCTAGTAAATAAATGTATCGTTCTATTTGGTTAGTTATTTGTTTATCATGAATTCGTGTCCATATTGTGTTTCTTTTATAACCGGAACGTGTCGTCTTTGTAATGGTTATTTCAATGTGTTATCTCGCATACATATACAAATGAAATTATATATATATATATATATATATATATATATATATATATATATATAATTTCATTTGTATATGTACAAATATATAGATATCAAAACATCGTCAAACTCACTACTCGTTCAAGCAGCAACCAATAGCATAATGGTTAGGAGCCTTGACTGCCGTACAAACGGTCGGGTTTCAATCCTGGCTTGAGGTAGTTGCCTGTCTAGCCGCACTGATGAGCTGTGAAACAGCGAAACAGTACTGTATGTGGATGACTGTAGTGCTCCTCACCTTGAGTTGAGCATATTGAGAAGTGAAACACGAATTACCATTAGCATATAAGCGACGCTCTTTGTGTAAACAAATCAAGCGGAGGTATTTCGGACGATATCAAAACATCGTCAAACTCACTACTCGTTCAAGCTCGTACAAACGGTCGGGTTTCAATCCTGGCTTGAGGTAGTTGCCTGTCTAGCCGCACTGATGAGCTGTGAAACAGCGAAACAGTACTGTATGTGGATGACTATATATATATATATATATATATATATATATATATATATATATATATACAAAGAGAGAGAGATAGAGAGAGAGAGAGCGTGGAAAAGAGGGAGGGTAAGAGAAAGACTTTATTTGATTTGGGACGGTAATCTACATGGCTCATAATTACTATTCTTAGCCCAAACGTGTGTGCATCAAAGCTAACCAATAAAAATTAAATACGTTGAGTTGATATTTGTTTTATTTCATGGATGTTTTGTTTTCTCTTACACAGAGTAACCAGGCCAAGCGGATTAAAACTCGTAAAACTCGATGATCGAATCATACGTTCTGGTGAATTCTGTCTATCATTCGGACGACTCGGATATACGAGCATTCTCAAAGTTGTCTGTAAACAAGTTTGAAGTCATAATAATACATAAAAAGACGCGAACACAGAAAAATAATCGTAAGTACTCTGTGATATACATAAAATGCTATATAACTTAATGAGTGCTACGTTGGTATCAGAAACTTTCTGCTACATTAAATAAAACTAGAAACGTTAATTTCATTTTGCTAATTCATCCACTAATTTCAGGAATATATGAACTTACACATATAAAAATACATTAAATACGGAATGTGCAGTTATAGCCACAGAAAAGAACGCCTACTTGTTTTAGCATGCCTTTCTTTTTAATACACAGTTGTTAACTATATTAGAGTGCTCGTATTGGTTGTTACCTGTCATTTAACACCGCAAAGCTTATCATAACCACTAATATGTTTAAGGTCATAGCAATGTGCGTAGGAATGAGATTAACATAAGATTAGTTTTATTCAACAATTGTAAAGATATATGTCGACGTTTCATCTAATATGAATATGTAAAAACAACAATACTAATACATATACATGAAATGTTCATGAACGTAATAAATAATTCGGAATAATTCGGAATAATTCGGAATAATTCGGAATAATGTTAAGCGGAAGGGATGGTAATTATCCTGTGTATTGGATGTAGTAAAATACTCCTGACATCAATTTGACAAAACATATAAGGAAAACTGACCGTCTATCATATTTTGAGACTAGCTTCTATTATATAATATCAGTTGTTTGTATATCTGTCAACTGCCTGTATGTATATCTAACTAAAATTAATATTAAAATACAAAAAAAAATATCTACGATGTTTGTATATTCTTTATCAGCGCTGCTACGGATATATAATTTTATGAATTTTAAAAGAAATTATTCATAGATTAGATTTTAACTAAGCCGGTTTCCGGCGGTGTGAGGTTGGTTTTAAGTTAATTTCTATGTCCTATATACTAAATAAGGAAGCTATTTGACTAATTCCTCGGGGAATCAATGAATTAAACAATAGTCTTTGTTTATGTGTGCGCACTCCAAGGACAAAAAATGGATTAGGAAGTAAGAAAAGGCGATTGGACAGATGAGGAAACGTAAGAGTATGAATCAACAAGATAGAGTTACATAAAGAGACGTTGAAGTGTACGCGTATTCAAATAAATATTTAGCACAGTTTCCTCTGTTTACTGCCGGGTGTCCTTGATATTAAACATATACAACAGAACAATTTAATGGAAATATAAGGGAAATACTGCAAACATACCTAACAATAAGCAGAAACATATATTTATAAACTATTTTAGGTCATTTTTTAAATGATATAACACTAATCGTCATCGATATAAGAAGTGATAGCCAAATAAATTAACTAATTAAAACGTAATGCTTAAATATATTAAAAAAATTGCCGCGTCTTTGTTTTTTTTTTATTTCAAAGCAGCAATATGAAATATTTATCAATCGAGTTTACATATAAGAAAATGCATTACTGAGCTCCACAATGGTATAATTCTTCATGAAGAAGAGTGGAGATCGTATCCAGACAATATAGGATATTATCAATGATTATCAAAGAAATGATCTTTTGTATGGTTAACACGATATGATTATTTGAAGATAACGTTTGCTATCTCACTCTCGATCTCTTTATCTATCTATCTCTGTCTCACTATCGCACTTACTCTCTTGTTCGCTTTCTTGTACACCCTCTCTATAAGCATATGTACCCACGTATATTAGCTTCTGAACCCACTAAAACAATCGAGTAGCTGCTCAGACACACATACACACTTAATTTCTCACTCTCACCTTCCATATAATACAATAAAGAAGATGAGAAAAAACACTGGCATGTTCGTATTGTCTTTAGAACATCGACCGATTAAAATGTAAAATAATTTGTTTTTGATAGTTTATATTTGCATTCAACCCCTTACAATAAAGAGTGATTGATATAAAGCGTAATCTAACCTTTATAAATGTGATTGGTTGTCTGTATTGCTGTTCATATTACAACCCCTTTTCTTTTTGAAATCAACTATAACGTTGTAATATATGGGTAGGAAAATTGAATTCATTTGCATATTAATTTAAACATTCATTTTAATCAATTCCCTATTATTTTTTTCTCTATGGCTGACTATCTGTAGTAAACTCTTACGTGTAATTATATTCATGCAGATATTTTACACGATGTATACTTGCTTAAAATTTGCGGAAAAAGTTTATAGTAAATACAAATCTTTTTCTATATATATTAATATATACGTGATTTTTTTCACTTTTACCTACAAAGATCCTATGTCACATCTTTGGGGAAATTGGTGCAAAAGTGTAAAAAAAAAAAAAAAAAAAGAGTTTGCCAGGTAAAGGTCGAAAATCAGCATTACGAATATGCATGCGTAACGTAATACCTATTGGTTCATTTTTTTTAATTTTTAGCCTTGCTGCAAACATGTTTTCATAGCTCAGGCATACACGTAAAAGGAAAAATAAATCGTAAGCTAAACGTGTAGGTTTTGATTCTCGGTGGTGGCTCACGAGTCATTTTTAATTTTTTTTTTAAATCATTACTATATATATTGGGTTGAATATATTATTATAATAAATACGACGACTGCATTAATCAAATATCATATTTAAGCGTATTTGAGGAACGGCCAATTTTGGGCGGCATGCAATTTTTTACTATAAAAAGAAATCGGATTGTTTTTTTTTTAATTTAATAATCAAAACTATATATTAGGTGCTCTCTATTTTAAGACGACACACACACATATATATATATATATATACATGGATATGAATTTAATTAAGATAATATATTATTCAATATGCAACTAGTCAAATAAGAAGATTATTTAAAAGTAAAACGTAACACATCGATCGATTTATTCTGTTAATTTCATCACAATGACAGGCCAAAAGACAAATTTATTGATGGTGGAGACAATCGTATGGATAATTAATACTTTAAATTATAGGTTATTGCATACAATTTATTAATTGTATGCAATAGCCTATAATTTAATAAACGTATATTACAACAATATCAAGCAATTATATGAATGGGCATTTTAAAAACATATTCGACAATTATGTGGCGTATAAAATGTTTTAACATAGTCTATCACTGTTGTATGATGAGCCCTATGGTTTTTATGAGATTTTAACATTTTAGAAGTTATATTGAAAAATTAAATATTCAAATGTATGTTTATATTCTTTCTAGAATTCTAATAAGAACGGGTAAATTATGCAGTGAAAAATATGTAGTCACAAAGTGCCAGCATTTGAAAGGAATGTTTGTATGGAAATCCATGATAACATGTTAGAAACATTAGCAGTGAGTGTATCTTCATCTCGTAACTCACCCGTGGATGATCACTGAATAAAATGTATCAGTGACAGTCAATTAGACGACCAAAGGTGAGAACAAACCCAAATTGCTTATACGATCGTATCACTGCAAATAGCTTTTAAGATATTTTTGAGCTGTGAGACAAACCTTTGACAAAACACTGACGTATTCAAAGGTTTTCGCAAAGTGTCTTCATTATTTAACAGCTGAACAGAAATGCAACATGATCAATGTGTCTAGTAGAAACCATGAACTGTTTATAAAAATCGATAATCTTGCTTGTTTTTTTTACCGTTGATAGATCCTGGTCAATTACTTTGGACTGAAAACCAAAAAATAATCATTGTATCTACATATCAACACTGACTCGAAGTAGTCGAAGATTGTTTCATCAGCTGGCAATATCATAACTTCCATTTTCAGAAGTGTTGATGATGGTTTATTAATGCAATACGAACAGTTGATGTGCAATGTTATGATCAACAGCTAATGTGCTTACTGGGGCATTCCAAATAAATATATTCCATGGATACTTATAAGATAAATCTTCTTGAACTATGAATATGCACAAGCCCAGACCAGAATATGGCAACAATTCACAATTGGAGATTTGATTCAAGACTCATTCAACATATTCGCTAGAGCTGATCCTCTAAGATTCTAATATTTCAACCAAATAAAAACGTAATTTTCTACCCATCGTTGTCCTTGTTATGAAAATTTCAGAGTAGCAGTTTAATAGATACTCGTGCATCAAACGAAATAGTTCTTCTGCAACAGGTAAAAGACGCTTATGCGCCACTAGAGCATGTGTTACCAAAACTATTTAATTTTCTCCATGAAAAATCTTTTTTCTACAACTCCCATCCGATTAAACGAGATGTAACTGAAATAGATGTTAAATAAGAAGAGAATCCTAAAACTAATGTCTTCTTTTTTATTTTGAAATTATTTTTAAATCCGAAATGGTTGCAAATTTCATTCTTTTAATAAGTGAGCTTATACATTCATAACCTGAATTTTTCTTTTCAATATTGCAAATTTCAGCAGTGTGAGTCGCGAAGAAAACAAGCTTTGTTGTAGAGTGTGTCAACAGCAGAGATGCATCATTTAATTCATGTAAAAATAATAATTCTAGAGCACAAAAGAGCATTCCGTCTTCATAGTTCATCAACGTTAGAATTTTTAGAATAATAAATTACGTTTGTACCGAATCTGTATGACTAAGCATTTCTAGACGCTACATGCACAGCTACAATTTATCTGTGAAAATGTGCTTTGGAAATTGTGCCGACTATGTAGAAAAATATATTTTAGAGCACAAAAGTTACTGGCATTAATAGTATTACTAATCCATATTCATAGCTCCGTAAACTTTTTAGTAAAAAATACGATATTTTAATTTTGAAACAAGCTTCGCAATGTTTATGCAAAATTTATTCAAATTTGGTGAATGACGCTGGTCTACCCTATTTAATAAGTAGATTTACCATTTTTCTATTGAAAATTACTATAATAAATATTCGAGACATTAAATTAAAATAATATCATATTCATTAGATTCAGTAACAGGAACAATGAAACTATTTAATTCGTTGCCATACTTGAAATATCTCGGCACAATCGAAACCTACTCTATTATTGCATTAACCTTATTCATATTTTAATATAATATATATTTATAGACTGCAGTTTCAGAATATACCCCCGTTAAATAGATAATAAAAAATCGTTTACGAGTTGTGACATATGTCCATATTATGTCCACTTAGTGTGAATACAGACCTAATGTTATAAACATTCACTTTTGGGACAAAACTGATAAAACACTTTAAGCTTCTATTGAAAACCAAGAAGGTCAATTTTAGTACGATATCCCACACTTATTCATACTGATAACACATTAGATTACATAGAATCAATTAGCTCTCGGTGGTAATTATGTTCAGAAAATGACAGTTTCCCGTTTATCATCCTAATAATCACGGGCAGATTTTGGTTATATTTGCGTGTACAAATCACACTTGTACAATAAATGGATTAAGGATTAGTTTATTAAACATTAGCTGGCTTCGCGACGTTGCTCACTCATAAAATATTCTCAAATATTATATTTAAATTTATGAAGATTCTCTATTATTATAGAGTCAAATTCCTATTTCTTGGTTTATTATTTATAGTATATTATGCTCGATATATAGTCGTGATTTTAAAAGAAACATAAATAATGACATAGGTATCATAATCTATAATCAAAATCGAGACGTATAGCCCTACTTATGTGGTCATTTCTTTTTTGCGCTACCGTTAGATAGATAGAGCATCGTTTTAACTGAACCAATTTGAACTTATATTAGCACTTGCATTTGTCGACACGCTTGCTAAATTCGATTTATTTCAAATTTGACCCCTTAATATCTTTTGTCATTTTTTTCGTCTTTATAAAATAACTATCTACAAAAATTCATTAATTTGATGCACTTAACGCAGCTCTGCGACCCTAGGTCTCTGAGGAGACGCTGCTAGACAATATAGACAACGAGAGACATAGAAAAATAATGCGTTTTATATATTAGATTACATAATTTAACCTTATATGTTATAATTAGACACTGAATAAAATTTTTAAAAAATATTTTATATTTTCTGGTGCTTACAAGATGTTTGAATGTAAATTTAGATTATTTAAATACTGTATGAAAGTGTCTGCATTCCACATATATATTTCTTCGTTATGCTTCATGCATGATGTTCTTAAATAATCGAACACATAACAATGCAAGTCTTTAGAATCGGTTCGTCCTGACCTTTACAAACTCCGCTAATATAAATAAGATTTAGAGATGGATAAAAACAATTATTGATTTTAGAACAGAAAACACAATCATAATCAAACTATCCACCTAAAAAATTAGATTAGTTCTTTTTGACATTTCAAACACACTTGAGTCAAATATTTCATTTAACAAGTAAAAATACTACAAATTAAAAAGAAAAACTATATATATATGCTTGTATAAAACAGTATTTTATATACATGTACATAAATACCTGTATTATTCTCTCTCTCTCTCTCGATATATATATATATATGTATATATATACACATATATATATATATATATACATATATATATATACAAAGAAAGAGCGGCGATTGGAGAGAGTAAAGAGATATATAAAGGGCGCGGTACCGATTGGAGAGAGAGAGAGAAATAAAAGATAGATAGACATAGAAATTATTCCGCATACCTGGGAACAGGCACATTTTTTAAGCTCGTTTCATTAAAAGTTCGATTGTTATTTTCCATACATGCGTACGATTTATATTTTTTATGTAATAAATGTATGACCCTGTTTTATTAAGAAACGGAAAAAGTCGTTGTGAAAGAGAGTAAATGTGTTTTTATAGTCAGTAATGTATTTTAAAACATGTGATTCAATTCCCATTCTATTTGGAACAGATATATCCGTTAAAATTCAAATATAGATGTAAATTTGTAATGAAATGAGTGTATTTTTGTTATGTAATTAATTGAGTGATTAGATATGCTAATTTATATAGGAGGTGTTTTCAATTAAGCTATGTCTAAAATTAAATTATATTCTTCTAATAGAAGTGTAATGTTTCGAATCTACATCTACCTGCAGTATGCTCAGTTTGTAACAAATAAGACCGGAGAATATTAGTGTTATTTTTAATTTAAGTTAATAGCACCTAAATCTTATTTGTTTTGTATTGCATTTTGAAATTACTAATACATATGTATTTGTCTTATAATAATAAATACTAAATCTGTATCTGTAAAAATATCATATTAATGTAAGTTTTCCGCCCAGTCGCATTTACAGGTTACCTTATCTGTTTGTCCATCAGTTCGCGGAATCGCCTCTATCAAACTACTTCTTCAATTTTTTTACTTAGAGTAAAAGAAATATATGTTTTTCTAAATGATAAAATAAAGAACAATATATATATATATTTTATGACTAATGTGTTTCCTATATTTTATGAAAAAATGAATTTGTATGAATCGGAATATGATAACGAACTATCAATATTAATAACACGTATATAATATTTATTTTGCTTGACTGTGAATGTAAGTATATTCTGTATTGTGCTACTGGAATTAGGTAATTACGCAAAGTACATATATCATCATCATCAGCAGCAGCAGCAGCAGCAGCAGCAGCAGCATCATGTGATGTCCTTCGTGTCCGAAGACGACTTCCTATGAACCATCATTCTCCACTTGTCACGGTCGCGACTTAGGGTCTGCCAGCTTCCAGTAGGGATAAACCTGTTCTTTACATTTCGTTTGACGGTGTCACGAAACCTGAGCTTAGGTCTGCCTATGCCTCGTATCCCATTCTCCAGTTGTGAAAACAGTATCTGTTTTGGTAGTCGGGAGTTCTCCATTCTGTTTAATTGCCCGGTCCATCTCAGGTTTTTTCCGGATGAACAGGTGATACATGCATGGGAGGTTGGCTTGTGATAGGATCTCCCTCTTGCTGGCAAAGTCATACCACTTGACATTTAAAATCTGCTGGAGGTGTCTCATCATATAGGTATTGAGCTTGGGGGCTACCAGTGTGTACACTGGCCAAGTTTCTGCACCGTATAAGAGTGGCGAGAGAACGATGGCGCGGTACACCAAGTATTTAGTTCTGAAAGTTTTCCATAGGATATGGAGGCGTTAGCCATTCTTGTAGAAATCTCCTCGTCCATTGTGTTGTTGTCCATGACCGTGGTCCCTAGGTATTTGAATTTGCTGACATTCTAAAGCTCCTGATCTTGAATCTTAATTGGTTGGCTTGTTGCTGATGATCCAGGGGATTATTGGTGCGTCATTTCGGTTTTCTTGATGTTAATCTTCAATCCGAAGGCATTGGCTGATCCTGCGAAGCGAGTTATTATGTCCTAAGCATCCTTGTGACTATGGGTTACAAATGCGGTGTCATCAGCAAACATGAACTCCCGTACGAGTATCTTTGTTGTTCTATTTGCGGATTTGAATGTATTGACATTGAAAATATAAATAATATAAACGACTTAAATATTAGAACGTAATATATTTAATTTAGCAATATATATGTTTGATTATACAAGTTAAAGTTAAAGCATGTGAGGTAAGACAAGTTTTTATGCAATTTTTGGATTATTGCTGTGCCTTGTTATAAATTGTATTATTCGGAATAATGGCCTGGTCTTCATTCTAATTAATTAACTTCTATTCTAATCTGATGTCTAACTCATTTAGAAAACATTTAGATCAATGGAATAAATAGAGAATAAAAAAGCATAATAGTAAAGTGCTTTATGTAAAGTTCCTATATTATATTTAACGATTTATTCCATGTAAAAATTATCTTGTTTAAGAAATATAAACCGATTGTGGGCAATGTTGATTACTCCTCATTACTTCTATATTATTAGCTCATCATCGATAGATATTTCAGATCTACATTATATTTTCGTACCCTGTGAATACACCTTGCTCCAAATAAAATAAACAAATTAATTGTAAGCTTAATATATTGAAACAATTCTCCATCTCCACTACGAAAATAGCAACTGTTATAAGAGTAATATTAGTAAGAAGTTGAATAATAATAGGAATAATAATAATAATAATATTAATAATAATAATATTATGATCATTAATACTAATAATGATAATAATAATAATAATAATAATAATAATAATAATAATATGAATTGTTACCGCGCTCTTCAAAAGCACTGCATTTGCAGATGAACGATACGAAAATACCGTATCAAGCTTTCCTAAAAGATACGTGCATTCAAACTCATAACCAAAAAGTAAGTGTAATGAAGGATAGCTCTAATAATTTTTAACATGATAACTTTAAAAGAACTTAGATTCGATAAATATTTTCAAAAATAACTATTCTAGAACAAAGCTGTATTATTTTTGTAAGATAGAGTATGTTGTCATTGCTTCTTTATTAAATTATATATGTCTGACATTTCTAAAAAGTAAAGGCGATGCGTCAATACTTTTGCACGACAATAAGTATTGTCATCGTTTGAAATCCGTACAACGATAAATAGAGACAAGCCCATAGTCAATAGATGACACTAATCAATGACAGACAAGGAAGACAAATCTTTCATTACGCGCCACGATAATATATATATATATATATATATATATATATATATAACTACTTAATTTACTCACATAAAATTAATATACGAAAGTATAGATTTATGCGTAAACTTTAAGCATTTACTTCAAAAGTGCTCAATACGTAGGTAGAGCTAGTTAGTAATCTATAAAATATATATGGCTATTAAGCTACACTGAATGTTCCGCGTTTCATCCCACTCCAGGACTCTTCATAAGCCTGGACAGTCCTAGAGTGGATGAAACGCGGAATATTCAATGTAGCTCAATCGCCATATTTTTATAAATTACTATATATATATATATATATTTATATATATATATATATATATTTATACATATATATATATATACATATATATATATACATATTGGATGGACACTACGTGAATGCACCATGGAATCCCTGTTGTGTGATCGTGTAAATGACACTCGTAACCTCCTCTCTCATTTTCTCATTTGTTTTATAACAGCAGCATCTAAGGTTTTCTTTAACGTTAGGGAATAACAATAGGTCAAAGGGAGCAAAGTCTTCCTGGTGCCTATCTTAGTGAAATCTTCTTTGACAGGGATAATGTTATAACCGTTGCATCTTACTGGTGTAAATTACACTGGCCTGATTTTAAGATTGTTGATCTATTCCAGCGGCATTTTTACGGAAACAACTTAAAATCTCAACATATTATTCCTTGTTGCAAATGCTGTCAAAAAAGGCAGCGTCATACGTTTCTGGGTTGATTTTCTCCATCTGCATTTCTAAGTGTGGGAGTGCCAGCGTGCTTGCACTGGGAAATATGTCTATTTTGGTTTAGTAGCAATGAATCTAGCTTCCATCTCATGTCAAGAACTGCGGGATTTTAATTGATCAGCTGGACCATCTTCCTACTATCATGACAACTTTATTCTCTCTTATCTTCTATGAGGACGCTTTGGGACAAACGTCGGGTAAACATCCCGCATCCTCAATCCTAGTAACTTTCTGTACGTTTCCCACACTCAAAAACTACAATTTCCGGACAACAAAATATATCGATGACACCAATGAAGTCAATCAATTTAAATGTCCCTTGGAAGCATGCATCTCCAACACTAATACCTACATTGGACACACGACTAATACATTGTACAGATGATTGACCCTATATCTTGCCGACACAAATTGAATTTCCCAACACCTAAAACAACATGGCTGCTCACATGCCCAGTTTACAAAGGTCCCAGTGGAAAATACAAAAATCCTCCATCTGGATTCACACGTGAAAAGATTAAACATATTGGAAGCATTTTATATAAAAACTAAACAATCAACAATACATTATGTAAATTTGGAAAACAGTAAGAACATTCTGAAGTGCCTTGGTATGTGAAATTCAATATATATATATATATATATATATATATATATATATGTATACATATTGTTACGTGTATATCTATCTATCTATATATATATATATATATATATATATGTATATTGTAATCTAAAGTGTATAAATAATATTTTTTTATTAAGAATAAACTGCAAATTCTATGCTATATTGTAAATCACACTTTACAAACGTTGTACATTTATTTTAGCGAAGTCCTAACACCTAAAAAACAAAAAAAAACATATATATTTCCACACGACAAGTTTCACTAGTTCAGGAAATTTAAATATAATTTTAACTGATGCATATAAAAGCATCCAAATTTTGGACGAACAAGAGTCAAACCTTCCTGAAGACGACTGTTGAAAAACTCAGTCGAAAAACAATGGACCAGGACAAGTATAGAACTTTCACACACAGATTCAAAGAAAAACAGAAAGACAATTAGATAAATTAAAAAAAAAACTACTAAGAAACCTTACTAAGTCAGAACACTCCGTGCTGTTTAACAATACTTTTCTGAATATATATATATACATATATATATATATATATATATATATATATATATATATATATATATATATATATAAAATAAACAATGATATGAATTTAAAATAGAAGGGAAATAAAAAATGGGCGACCATTCGTCCGTTTAATGGATTTTATTAAAACGAATATTTTCAAATGTGTATTTGATCAACTTCCAGTTAGTATTGAGTATTCAGGATAGAAATATGTATCGATTTTGTTATCTTCTATTGTAAAGTAATTCTATTCGTAAATTCGTTGTGGGATGTGTTTAATACTTCGGTATCAAGATAATGTAACGTAAGCAGTGAAGAATATGCATTGTTTCATGGCCAGCCTCTTGACAACATATTATGCGTACCTGACCCTTCACTTATGTGAAACCATGTTATCTGAATTAAAAGTAAACGAGCTGTTCAGATTAATAAAGAGTGTACGTTTGATTATGTGGTGGTTTCTATTACGCGTTTAAAGTTTTACATGTGCTTCTATGTATATGCGTTGAATTAAGACGCGTATCTAAAATAAAGCATTACATGAAATTTCTATCTTCATGGCTACTTGCTTACATTATAACAGACACAAAGATATGGATCTTATGAAATTTGTCTAAATTATTATCCGCCTTGAACCCGCTGAATACTTTTGAAACGATACTCACCGTATTCGTTTTGTCTGAAAGTTTATTGTTTATATGTAATTAACAAGACGCGTGTATATAGTCCGCATAAGAGATGACGGCGTTAGGATTTTGAAGCATTTTCTGGGTTGTGTTTGTGTTGGTTTTACATACATCGCCTGTTATTTTTAAATGATGATCCCTGAACTACTAACGACGCTCAACGATTTTAACTTTGGTTATAAAACGGAAACAGACCTGTATAGATTAAAAGAGAAGAATATATATATGTAAAATATTTACATGAATGAATCATTTGACTAAATGAATTTAAGATGACGTGATATGGCCACCCAACTTTTTATAAGTCATTAATCAACAGCATATGTGCTTTTATTTTCCCTAATATGTTATTAATGTATATTTTGAAACTAATTTTTTTTTCAGTTAAATACAATGCAGTGGTATGATGTGAATAATATGATAACAATAGTCACAATAAAACATACAATATCAACGTTAAGAAGAAACCCTGAATGCATTTGCATAGAATATCAGTGGGTAAATCTCATGTAATTTTCATTTTTGAATACTAGGAAATTTGCCTAATATTGTTTAGCTGGTCTATAGCTAAAACTGAAACATTTTTGTAATTATAAATGAAAAACATTTTTTTACGAGTAAACAATTTATTCTATATATAAATGTATGAAGAAATGTTTAATTATAACAGAAATATTGCTGTATCTGAAGCGTTTTAACATATATATTTCAAGGAACAAAACAACTATCTCAAATTTTCAGGATATAAGCGAGTACGACAGATACGCCCCATATTGCTTAAGGTAATGCTAATCAAATTATATATATATATATATATATATATATATATATATATATATATATAAATATTTACATTTTTTAATATAAATACAGGCATGTCTTGCTACGATGTGCAGACCGTTTCAATATTATTTGATATCATCAGACAAGAAATATTAAGTTACAAAAACTGAAAAGTTTCAACAAAGGTAAACACTTTAATTTCACCTGTCGCCACACATGACGAATGTTTTGTCTCCTAAAAATTTGAAAAGGCTTTGAATCTTTTCAGTGTTGGTAGCTAAATTTTTCTTGCCTGATGATATCTAATATGATTGAAACGGTCTGCACATTGTATCAATATATCACTGCATTTATATAAAAAAAATTAAAATATCACTTGCTCTCTTATGATTTAGCACTATCAACGACCCTTGTTAAAATTCAATTATTTTCAATTGTTGAATATCTTTCTACCGAAAAACAATACAATACTATATATATATATGTGTGTGTGTGTATGTGTGTGTGTTAGTTTACCAAAATTAAATATGGATGACGTCAATTATATGTTGTCATTCTGTTACAAAATAATCAACACTGAAATAAATTATCCATGTTTACACGCGTTGCAAAAATCATATTTATTAACACAAGCTAAACAGTTGACACATAATGTTAATCCTCAAGACGAATTTCCATCAAGCCCAATATGATTATATGACAATAGTAATATTCGCAATAATTTAAGGGACAAAAAACAAAGTCTGGATGTCAGAAAATTGCACAACATTATCATCTGAATTCCATGTTGCAAAAAAGGCAAATACAGGCTAGGATCGATTTTAAATAAGTTGAAATAGCTTGAACACATTTTGTAATTTAGCTTTTTTCCGAAAATACCACATTCATTATAGTATAATCAACTAAAATAAAGTTAGTCTTCAATTGTGTATACAACAATTACGAAAGATGGTTATCGTTTCATGGATCATGATTTTCAATAAACAATAGATATTTTCAAAGGGAAACACCTCTTATAGTTTTCTATACAGTACCTTACTCAGATGGTTAGGAGAATCTAACAATTTAATACTAAATGATTAGAGTTCGATTGTCTACAGCACCGACATCATCTTATTTCATCTAATCATATATCTTTATGAAAATGAGGGACACGACGAGTAAGCGTATTTGATTCTATTGAAATTTCAGTTATGTATTTAGTATGGAAATTCCTCAAAAGAAGCACATCTTTAAAGTGCGATATAAGAATTACAATGCAGTTGCCCATGATAATTTTTATAGACGATCAAATAAGATCTTGTTAAAATTGAATAAAATTATTGTTATCTGTCTATTTATTATCCGTCTATTTATTATAGTTCTACCTGATTATATCACAGAAAGGATAGATATAAATCCAAACACACACACACACACACACACACACATATATATATATATATATATATATATATAGATAGATAGATAGATAGATAGATAGATAGATAGATAGATAGATAAATTAATACCGAAACAGTAATATTAGAAAATACTTAGCATCAAACACCGGTTATTAATGCCGTGTCACCAGTAAAATTTCTCCATATTTTTACCACTGTTTTACAAAACACAAATCGTTTTTCTTATTTAGGAAAGTCATAAAAGATCCTCATAATGTTTTATTTGGCCGTGTGCTTGGTTGTATGCCGGATTATTAATTTGTTTTATACATTGAATATGGTGAAAAAAATAATAAATGCACATCTCCAGATATTCACCCCCGTATTTAATAAATACTCTGTTGGCTGGCATGTCTATCATCAGCCGAATTACAGACCATGTCATACAAAAATTAATATAAACCAATAAAGCTTGTATCACCTTGATCATCGTAGTTCTGCTATGTTCCTCGTTAAACACTTACACAGTTTTACGCTCCTTTTTCCCCGCGCCATTAATTCGTTTGTTATTCTGCTTTGCATGTTCTCTTCTTTCCTGAGTAGAAACATACGACAATGGAATACCTAGGTAAAAAGTGCATATTTCTCCCCAAAATAGAATCAACAATAAAAAGTATATGCATATATATATATATATATATATATATATATATATATATATATATATATATATATATATATAAGAATAAAAAAAACATTGGAAATGCAAAAGGATATAGGGATGGTATGCCAAAAAGTATACAAACAAGATAGCTATGAATGGCTAGGCACATGGAAATAGAATTGCATCCAAAGTATAGCCCTATAGCTTTTCTCCAGTCTTCATTCCGTGCCATCATTACGGTTGTAAAAAGCTATAGGGCTATACTTTGGATGCAATTCCATTTCCATGTGCCTAGCCATTCATAGCTATCTTGTTTGTATACTTTTTGGCATACCATCCCTATATCCTTTTGCATTTCCAATGCTTTTTTTTATTCTTGTTAATTAGTATTTTTACTTACACTCTTATTTTTAAACTTACATTCATGATAGTATTGTCTTTTTTAGGAGGCGGCCCATTGCCGCCTCCATTAGTAGCAGGTCGCTTCCTGCTGGGTTTTTGGTATTTGGGTTTTGGGCCTTAAGAGTTGCCTCTTGGTCCTCCATCGGTTCTATATTACATAGAGAGTGCTACCGCCTCTCTGATAAAACAGTTAGAGTATTATAAAGTTCTAAAATGTTCATACCTTCACTATTAAATTTTTCTTGGTTCATTCTTTGGCGTTTTGGCAAAGTTTTGGCAGTTTTTGATATTAATATTATAATAGTTTGTGCATGAGGCAGCTTTTTTCTCCTTGGGATCCCTGTTATACCGTGCTTTTGAGTCAGCACGTGAGGCAGCCTTCTTTTTTTCTGGTTCTTTTTTATAAAGAGCACGTGAGGCAGCTTTTTTGCCTCGGAATCCCTGTTATACCGTGCTTTTGAGTCAGCACGTGAAGAGCCTTCTTTTTTTCTGATTCTTTTTTATAAAGAGTACGTGAGGCAGCTTTTTTCCCGACGGAATCAATGTTATGCCGTGCTTTAGAGTCAGCACGTGAGGCAGCCTTCTTTTTTTCTGGTTCTTTGTTATAAAGAGCACGTGAGGCAGCCTTCTTTTTTCTGGTTCTTTGTTATAAAGAGCAAATGAGGCAGCCTTCTTTTTTTCTGGTTCTTTGTTATAAAGAGCACGTGAGGCAGCTTTTCCCCCTCGAGATCCCTGTTATACCGTGCTTTTGAGTCAGCACGTGACGCAGCCTTCTTTGCCTCAGGATTTGCATGATACTTCATTTTTATTATTTCAGCATTTTTCTGATAGTATTCTTTTTCCTCAGATAATACCTTGACTTTGTTTTTTTCATAGTCTATATTTCCCTGAGCTTTTTTACTACGTGCTGACTTTAGCATTTTTATTAAATGTAAACATATAACACTTATGTGTATCTTACTATAATATCACTTATCTTATAGCAAGACAACTCTCGTAGAATTGAGATACTGCCCCGTCACCAATAGTTAAAGTGTGGAACGGTATATACACGAATAGTGTAGTTGTTATCCATATATGAAGTCCTAATCAGTGACAGTGTGAGGTTACTTGGTTAATTTATTGTAGTTTATTTTAGAAAACTTACTTGTTTTATTAGTAGATTGTGTATAGTAGCCACAATATCTAGTTATTTTTGTGGCTAGGGCTTGGATTTTGTATTCTTTTTGGTTAGCTTCCAGTGAGTTCTTAGAAGATGACTTTCTTGCAGTTTCTTTTGCGGTTAATTTAACTTATTTCCTTTGGCGTTGGTGAGTTCTTAGAAGAATTGGTCTGATCTACTTTTCTTAGCGAGCGAAGAGATTCAGCTGGATTTAACAATGGTTGCTATAGTGTATTTTTGCGCATGCGTGAGAATTTCAAGTTTCCTCCTTATTTTTCAATAGTTTGACAGTAGTCATGTGTCTTTCTGCCAAGAGCGACAGACATCAGTGTTAGACGTGATCGTCTAGAGGTTAGGACCCCACGTTGTGGCCGTGCTAACCTAGGTTCGAATCCTGGCCACAACATTGACATTTTGTACATATTTTACAGTCAAAAATCTGAAGAATTATTTGTTTTTATAACATTGTTTTTTGACGTCGTACTTGCTGATAGGTTACTCTTATAACAATTATGATCAACTGAGATAAAGATTTCGTGGTTTCATTAACGCTGGTGGATTACTGTTTAAAGAAAAAACCTTAACGTTCACCTCAAATATTCAGCGTCCAAGAAATATAGGTCACTGGCAAACTGGAACGTCTGTGAGCATCCGGTGTATTATTTGGAGCTGTCCCTTTTGAGAGAAGTTCCGTGTTCGAAGTGGATTGTATACATTGGGTATATAGTGTTTAAAACTTGTTATTACACGTAATATTATTTAATTATGGAGTTAGCAAAAAAGCTATGGGTCACTGCACTTCTCCGTGTAAAGAGCAGTCGATTGATGCTTGAACTGTTGTCAAAGACCGTTCGAACACCGAGATACATCGTCTCAAAAGAAAGAAGAAAGCAGAAGAAGAAAGAAGAACAATTGGCCATTTTTGTACCCTTTTTTTTTTGCTCTCTTTTGACATTTTAACCGACGTTCTGACACTCGCTGGATTCGTAAGACGCTGCTCTGTAAGAATATGTTCTTTTTTAAACTTATCAGTTGATTTTAGCTGAGATTTGGATAGTTTTGTTTTGTAGGCGTAGATAGGCGTGTACGGGCCATCCCTATATAGAGAGTGCTACCCCCTCTCTGATATATGTATATATATATATATATATATATATATATATATATATATATATATCGTCGTTTTATTATTTTTCTCATCTATATTAGCTCCAACTCAATTATTTAGCATTGTATTACCTGATAAATCTTCTCGTAATCTATTTATCTAATTGTTTTTGGCTTATGCATATATATATATATATATATATATATATATATATATATATATATATATATATATATAATTCTTTATGTATATACAGTTATATCTTCCAACTATGTGCTGAACGTTTCAATCATGTTTGATTTTTTCAGGTAAGACAGTTTTAATACAAAAATTAAAAAGCTTCCAGACATTTTTAAATTTAAGGGAGAGAAAATATGGTACGACTGGCATTGATCAAACCTGAGGTTCTTATGAGTTAAATTAATTATAAAAATTAAATTTCTTATTGGATCATATACATTATTGGTATGTGTATATAATATTTCCTTGTATGTGGCCAGAGACATATACGCATGCATTCATATATGCTATGTGTGTTTATATTTATATTCATATACGTGTATATTTATTTATGTATTGTACAAGTATTGCTATCGTGTCAATATTTATAAGGTTGTTTCAATGTGTGCGCTACGTTTATAGTAACATGCTTAATACAAATATATAATTAAGTACCCCATTTGGTGACTACAAGTAAAATCGGAAATCCTTTGGAAAACCATTTTAAAATGATTAAGATTAAAATGCAACCTTTATATACCAATTGTTAAATAACAATCCAAATCTCACTACACTGTATACAGAATTAAGAGTCTGTAGACTGAAAAATCACAGAGATGTCTCGTGATGGGGGGTTCGAATCGTTTGACTGGTATTAATCGTGACACCCTGCACTGAAGATTCCCGAAAGGATGAAACACTAATGTCTGTAGGAATTTAATTTTTATAGTAAAAAATAATTATGACAGCCCCTTTAAGAAATTCGTTTCTTATCGTTGAGCACTTTCAGTTGAATTAAAAGTCGGTCAATTTAGCTCTTATGCGTAGATCATCGTATAACGATTAGATCACTGTCTGACTGACGTAAATGGACATTTAAAATCAAGATGTTTAAAATTCAACATTATTTCAAGCGGTTAATTGTAGCCGAATGGATTAGGTCTCCGCTAATCGAGCTAGAGATGTCTCGTGATGCGGGGTTCGAATCGTTCGACTGGTATTAATCGTGACACCCTGCACTGAGGATTCCCGAAAGGATGAAACACTAGTGTCTGTAGGTATTTAATTATTATAGTAAAAAATAATTATATATATATATATATATATATATATATTCTAGCATTTCAGTCCGGGTGTTTGGATGTGTATGTTGAGCAAACAAAAAAAAACGGTCATTTTTTTTTAAAAGTTGACCCCTATTATGATCCCTTAACATTTATTGTTTTGGGTTCAAATCAAGTTATTAAGTTAGGTCAATGTCCAAGGAACCTATATCGAAAATTTTAAGTGTTTAGACCCAACATTGTCGGAGGAGTTTGGTAGTGTCTTAAAGGTCAAATCGTTGATCTTTGACCCCTTAAAAACCAAATTTCTGTCCAAAAATGGATCCCAAATGTTTCCCAAATGTCAGTACCATGTATATCAAATAGCAAAAGTAGTATACATTTATAACTTAAAATATTGCAGCATAATAATTGATTTTATAATGTTGAATTGAATTTTTAAAAAAAAATGAATGCTTCAAAAATTTTCACTTATAAATTTTTAATATCTTTTACTAGAATATCTTGTCTCTTTCTTTTCCAGTTTTAACACCTAGTCCTATTACTGTTCTAAGCTTAATCTTGACAATATTACCTTTCATGTTTGCATTTGTCTTTGTAATCTATGATTGTACTAGGCGTTGCTTTGAAATAATATTTTTTTGTCTGGAATATCCCAAGCGTAATAAACAACCCATGAGGAAAATTATTCCCAAGCTCTTAAATTGAGTAAATAAAAAAACAAATAAAGTCGTTATTAAAGAAATAAACAGAAAAATGGACTAAAAAGATAGAAAAAATTAACGGGCGACGTCGTATACGAAAGGTTATCAGCCCTGACAGATCAATGAACATCACGTTTGTTAACTCTCTCAATATAACCCAAACATTATGGTATGCGGACGGCATTCCTGCTATAATTTATGTATGTGTTTACGATGAAATATAATATGGTAACCAACAACCAATCAGAAAAAAAAATCTTCGCTAAAACGTCAATGTCCTAAAAGTTTCTATGGTAACCTACAGCCAATCAGAATAAATCGTCTCTTACGTTCCTTACTAATGCTGATTACTTTTGAGCATCAGTAATTCTATCATAACTTTTGTTTTCAAATAAGGCAGGCAATGACAATATATAAACTGGAAGAATTGTTTGAAATTTGCGCGAAAAATGAGTGAGCGGTGAAGATTCAAAGCAGTTCTACTTGGGTAAATCCAATATTTAATAATATATTAAAATACTGGCATGTTTGTATGATATATTCTTTAAGCACCACATGCATTTGGGAACTCTCCCAGTCCGCGAAATTGATTTTAACCGAATATTAATATAACGACTTGGTGCTTCGACTAGCTTCTTATACAGCCGAAAAGATCCTCTCCCTCTCTCCGATCGATGGCCTCTTCTTCAGATTTTTAAAACTCACTCCCGCCACGTACAATTCCTGGAGCGCCAGATTCTCATCCTAGATTGGATGTAGCCAAGAAGCCGGTGCTAACATACGTCCAAGTTTTGTCCTCTGTCCAACGGGCATAAAATCTTGGCTATAGGTTCTTAGAAATTAAAAGGAGCAAAATTCAATCTGAAGAGCTTGCACATGACGGGCGTTTGTAGTTAAACATATTTCCATAGAGGGTTTGGGGCGATGTATCGAACGGTGTTGAATAAACTGCCCAGTAAACACACACACGCACACACCTACTTCATATGCTCCAGATGAGATTAATAAAAGCTACTGCATCGAAAGAATTGGATTGTTGCATACTCACTTAACGGCATGTTCCAAGTCGTTGAGAAGATTAAGTTTGAAGCGATACCTGTAAAAACTGTAATTTTGTTAGAACGTGTGTACAGGGATCGATTCCAACGTGTTATTGTGCGATATGTTTAGTATATATATATATATATATATATATATATATATATATATATATATATATATATATATATATGAGTATCAATGAAATCATCTTTCTCCTTCCAAATCAATCGGTTATATATTTTATGGATATACATTATAATGCAGTCTATAAAGTTATGTACGCCTCTCAAAAGTAACTATTCCTAATGTAACTAACATTTGTTAATAGAGTTTAATACGTATATATATAACCAGCTGGAAATAGTAAGCAGTTTAACTCGAATAAAGTAAGATATCACATAATAATTGATAACTAAATGGAGTTCGTTATTTATAAACATTGTTCAGATAATTAGATGTCCACTATTTAAAATACTAGAAGAAAGATGCATCGGCATTCTTAGCATCTTAAGTAATAAGAATCTAAAATATAAAACAAAATACAAGAAATTTTAGTGTTCTAGATTGCAAAAGCTAAAATATCCATCTTGCTGCTACTACAAGACCAAGCTGCCTTACAGCTCATATTTTTAAATGTACTATGTCATTATTTTCAACTTTCTTTTGCTTAACTCAATTACGCTCTACAGATTAAAAAATACAAACAAAACACACTATTACATATCAAAATATATAATCAACTGAAAGTCTAAAAATATGCCCATTTTATTATGTCCATTTACAAAACAAGTTTAAAGGAGTATATATATATATATATATATATATATATATATATATATATATATATATTATTTAAAATTTACATAGTTAAAAACTGATGAATCCAATCATTTATTTACAGGTGAAAAATGTCTCATATTTTTCAAACTATACAAACATAAATAATTTAGATTTTACAATAAAGCAAGATAAAAATGTGGGGACGCAAAAAGTAACCAGTAATAGGTATGTCATAATCTGTCGAATATTTTATTGAATTATATATCTTTCAGAACTATATTTTCTTTTATAAGTTGTCTACTCAAACGTTTGAAAAGTAAAACTGGAAAATGTCTAAGTAGTAATTATCTACTTTACTTAAAATATGATTATATATATATATATATATATATATACACATATATATATATATATATATATGTATATATATATATATATATATATATATACTCACTTACATGCAGTACTGTTTCGTTGGATTTCAACTCATCAGTTCTGCCAGACAAGCAGCGTTCCCAAGAAAAGGATTCACGCTAGAGCAATAGGTAGTCGCCAGTTCTACACATAGACCTAGGGGAACGGGACATGAAGATGACTTCAACAAATATCTATTTAAAACAAAAACATTCGTCATCAAGTTTTACAGTTCCCAAGCCGCGGTCCTTTTTATTTACAAACGAAGGGTGATTTTATGCACACCCACCCACACACACACACACAGACACCCCCCACACATATATATATATATATATATATATATATATATATATATATATATATATATATATATATATATATATATATATATATATATATATATATATATATATATATATATATATATATATATATATATATACACACGGCATAATCACGTTGATACACCGGTTCTCGTCAGATCACCGAAGTTAAGCAACGTTGAACCTGGCTAATACCAGATGGGTGACCATTTGGGAATTCTAGGCGCTGTATATGCTTTCCGCTTATCTCGGCATTGATTCCAGTTGTCTTGCACCTCAACTTGCCACTGGTATGCAACAATGTAGACTCAGGAGAGGCGTGGTTGGTGATTGCGCAACTTTTGCCACACGAATTTCACGCGCAGGCACCCTTACAGTGGGTATCCATAGTCTGTCAAGACTGAAGGAAGCCTTTATATATATATATATATATATATATATATATATATATATATATATATATATATATATATATATATATGGGGTGTATGCAACATTGAAGCGATGGGACAGAGTTTTGAGCTTTGTTTAAAGCGTCGGACTGAATAGATTAGAGATGTTTCTTTGGAGTATACCTTAATGTTTGAGATATAGATTGATCAACAAACCAAGATGTGGAAATAATTCTCCACGCATGAACCAATCTCAGCTATAAAGAGATACAGAATACATTCGAGTGTGGATAATTATTTAGAACGGTTGAAGTAACATATCTTTTTTCAACCTTTGTAATACGTTGTTACCAGTTAAATAATTGATTATTAAAAGTTAAAATTTGACATCGATAAATAGTGACGAGAGCGATTTCATAAACTCAGTATTAAAACAGCCGCAGGAGGTCGGTGTTTTTAGAGGTGTTAACAACTTTATTGTAGAGAACCTAAACATCCGGTGCAAATCGCTATATTCAAATATTGAGCTTATTTTCCGGTGATTGTCTTACACGTTGTTCATTGACTAAACATTTCTGCTGTTCTACGTAGGTCAAACGATGTAACGATATTACAACAGGAATAGTGTTATTAATTATGTGAAGTTAAATTAACCGGACGCGCTGACATGATTCATTCAGGTCATAATTGAAAAAAACTTTTGAAATAAACTATACGCACCCAACAATATTCAGCCTTAACCATCTTCAGTGATACTCGTTATAACACTTAGAATATAAGGTGCCGTCCCTGTTGGAAATGAGAGATTATCTATGTGGTACAAGCGTTATTACACTCGGGGGGGGACTAATATACAATCTATAGATATAATTATTATATGTATCGCCTCGCCTGTTTTATACATATACAAGTATATATATATATATATATATATATATATGCATATATATATATATATATATATATATCACAAACATATATAATGAAAGAAGAATTACTGTTAAGTTTACGAAAATAATCCAAGATTGTTTTACTGTTTGTAATTTACTGTATTTGATTTAACTTTTTTTTCTGACTGATTATCGAGACTACAATTACGTTATCATTGTTTTTTACTCTTACATATGTATGCTACTATGATGAAATGTGTATCGTATTATTTGGAGAACCTATTCCTCACATACAGACGGGGGAGTGTTTTGTAATTATTCTGTATTTTCACCAACAAGTTTAAAAATGAAAGGTTTGATTCCCCTAAACTCACAAGAAAAATTAGGAAAAATAAAACAACAAACGGAAACAGCCAGGATTATTTGTCCTCCTTTGCCTTTATATTGCCTACGTGTGTGTCTTTAAATTGACCAGAAAGAAAGTGCGTTAGAGCCACTTCAAGAAACAAATGCTTGCAGTATCCTGATGAGAAAACAATGGGTTACTTGAAAGATACTGCCAACCGTAGAAGGGAGCCATCTCCTACTGATTTCGATCACTCTGAAAAGTTCATATACAGTGAGATTCCTTAACATCGAACACTTCTTAGTTCACTGTTTATTATTATGCTAATGGACAACTTTTCGTACATTTTGTAAGTTATACTGATTTACAAATAACTTCGTAATAATGTTCTTCCCTTAAATGCTTTTTTATAGAATACGCCTGTACAGGGAGCGTATCGTCCCACACCAGCAGTAATTTCCAGTAAACAACAGTGCTAACAATCAGAGACAGGGGGTTTGATTAGCTGCAACTGAAAAACAATGCCTGACATTTGAAGCCAGATTATTTCCGTTTGGCCACGGTCACCAGTTTCCACTATTTTCCACGGATGGCAGTGGCCAGCAACAAACAACAGTCAGTTTGTGTGGGCGTGGGTTCTTTCCTCATAGGAAGCTATCTTTTGCAAACTCCTCAGCAAGGTAATTTATATTTCTGGTCGTGTTTTCAGATAAATGTCGAAAACTGAACAGATTTGATCCTAAAAATAGTATATCTTTCTTATAGATACAGAATATTTTTTACAGGGGAATATTTAACGTTACACCGGCCAGGGAACATAATTTTCAGAAAATCAATGGCGATTAAATTCCCTGTAAAGCGTTTCTTTAAAAAAAAAAAAAACAGATGTCACATGGAGGTATAGATCAGTAGAGCAATCGAGTAATAATCGAATAATCCCCTTTTCAAGCCCGGGTGTATCGCATTAATTTTTATTTTTATTTTTAATGGGTTGATTTACGATAAAAGAGGAGGCGCCATTTAAAATCGCTTCAGATTATTACTTGCTTTACATATGTTAAAATAAAGCATTAATCAGGGATGACTCTTCCAACTCATTGATCCTTTAAGCAAAATATCAGATGACGTGATATTGTAAACACATACAGACGGAATTTGTGAACGGAATTATAATTATTATTATTAGAGGATTTATTCTACAATAATCCATACACAATTTACATAAATTAAAATATCATTTTAAGCGTATTGTACCACCAGGGATGGGCATATATATATATATATATATATATATATATATATATATATATATATATATATATATATATATATATATATATATATATATTACAAGTATTTATATCATAATATCTGTATGAATCAAATGCAGTGACTTGCTGTGATTCACTAATATTTGAGTTTTTCTAATTAAATCTAGACTAAGCATATTTAACAAGCCACCTCCCATATAAATTATATAAAAAAGAATTATTTAAATTGGTTTACATTACTTCAGTTAACTATTCATTATTATTATTATTATTATTATTATTATTATTATTATTTTTCATATATATTGCTGTTTTTTTACTTATTTATTTAATTTATTTTATATATATATATATATATATATATATATATATATATATATATACAATTTATATGGGAGGGGGGTTGTTAAATATGTTTAGTCTAGATTTAATTAGAAAAACTAAAATATTAGTGAATCACAGCAGGTCACTGCATTTGATTCAAGGTATAAACTAAAATATATAAATATATAAAAAAAAATCATAAAAAAGGAACAAAAAATATGTTAATTACATAAACACGCCATACATATAAACCCCCTCGTTACATTTGCTCCGAGGCCCCAGACAGTCCAAAGATATTGTCGGGCGGAGTAATTGGTCATATGGACCGAATATCCGAACTGCTTAAGGAAAAGTGGCAAAATACTAGGTTTCTCGAAACATAAAACATACCTATATTGGTCTATTTATATCACTCAGGTTTTTTCTTTGAGGGGATATTCGGGATGTAGTTGGCCGTGACCATATAGATTTGAGTTTACTGCAAAATTTTTATCAAATGGTTAGTTTTTGTAAGATTCTGACTTGATCACTTCGGAGCCGTTGATGATTGTCTGTATTTGATATGCGAATCTATTGAAGCTATTGTCTGTAATACATCAAAATTCATGGGATGCCTACCTTTATTTAAAATTTGGATGGGATGGGTTGTGCATATGGCTATTCAAGGCTGTTTATCATTCATTTTCATTGATAGCTGACAGTACTAAAAACGACTTTAGTTGAAAAAATTTATTATATGGAAAGCCGCTGTAGAAGTGGATGCTTTGAACAATTACGGCAGAACGTTAAGGCATGTATAGTAGTTGGCTGTTCGGTTTTAGGTGAAATGATTTAGATGGCCGGTAGTAGAATATATCGACAATTATTAAATCACTTGAGTAATACCCTATGGTAGACGCTTTCTAAATATACAACGTAACGGAGTTTCAGATATGAACGTTTCAATTTCGATAACCTATTTACCTCGATTGATTTGTAGGACTTTAGTTGTGGTTTGTGTGTATTTTATTGAGACTACTCAGTGATTGCAAGTAACTAGCGAAGACATGGCTTAAAATACTAAGCTTAATTAGACTGAATTTCTATTTGTAAACGAGAACTATTAAGACGAGTAAATAAAATATTATCGTGTATTTTACCGTGTGTCGGCAGAAATGCATCTACGTTATTTTTCGTATTTTATAGAAGCATACTTTTAGTCATATCGATTGTCTATGTTTTAACGTTATTCAAAGTTTAACATGTTTCAACCGTTTAAAATTTATATATATAAAAATCGATGATATTTACCACAGATGAATGGACATGCAAAAAAACTGGGGCTGAAACATCTATGCATATATGTGCACAAGATGTTTGTATTAATGAAAATAAAACATTAAACTACAATACATCGGTTCAGTGTAATGTAGAATTATCTATACACACTGCAGCGTCATTTTATTTAATGCCTGAGGCGGATGACCATATATTTTCAAATAAAAGTACATGATATATTAAATTCTGATTCTGATCACATGAATTCATATGTATATGGCATGAATATATGTATCCATATACATAGAAATCTATATATATATATACACACAAACACACACACAAACATGTAGTTGTGTAAGCATTTGTGTGTCTATTGACATTAATAATTGTGTGAGTGTTATTCTGTGTCGCCACAAGTCTGAAATATAGCGCTACTTGAGCCGTGTTTGAGGACATCCCTCAAGTGTCGACGTTCGTCCTCGACACCTGAAGACGAATCTCTCCATTGACAGGCATATTTGCTTCTTCCAATGTGCACACGTCACTCCCCGGTGACGCGCGGACATTCGATAGATCTCCATTTCCATTTTCGATCCGTCAACAATTATTCTCATTCAGTTTTATTCTTTATCTCCTTTTTCTTGAAGTTGTATTTGTTAATCTCCATACTTGTTGCTTATTTGTTTATTGTGTTTCTTGTCATTTTTGTTGTGAGATTTTGGCTTTCCCCCCGTCTTTACATTGAGGACTCGCATAATTCGCTTTTATTCAATCGGATTTCCTTTTCTTGTACATATGAATCAAGTAGAGATACTTGACGCCATTACCACTTGATATTAATCACATTCACAATGAATACACGAGTACTAACATATAGACCCATTCATGCAGATACATATATACACATACGCAATTAACATACGCTCACTAACTACACACAGTAACATTCAATGTATGCGTGTTGGTGTAAAAATGATGTCATCTTTATAGGTATCGTAGTATTATATACGTGAATACAGATATGTATTTTTATATTTTTCCAGATTTCTCCTCTTCCCTTCTACGTGTTTTATCTTTCTTCATATTTTCTGTGTATTATTCTGCATGTATGTGCATGTATGTATTCATATTTATATATGTATACATGTATAGTGTGTTCATATATGTACGTATATAAATATATATTTATAAATATGTGTATATATACGTGTATAGATTATTGAAGAATCTAAATATGATATTGATCAAGAAATCTAATTCTAAAAAGTAATTTATCTATCTATATGTATATCTATATATCTATATATATATATATATATATGTATATATATATATTCTATTTTTACATTTCTTTTTTATTTCTTGTATTTTCCTATGTAACAATATTTATAATTATCTCACCCCATATATCTCACTATGTATATACTTATCTCTCCCAATGTATATATATATATATATATATATATATATATATATATATATATATATATATATATATATATTAAAGGAGATTAGAACAATAGTCTAAAGAGCAATGTGTATTTTAATGTAATATAAAATTACTAGTTTAATAAAAATACAGGGAAAGAAAAAGTGCTCATTGTAATTTAGATATATAATAAGCTCGATAGGTAAATATCTTAGAGCTAATTTAATATTTATTAATGTGATTGATAATTTTAAAATACAATTATAATTAAATTAAAAATCAGTTTCATACGAAGGAACAACAACAAAATCAATTATTTGTACGATCGTTTCGGAAAACAATGTTTTTATTGTGGTAGACATCAAGTTACGGACAATAATTATTACATATAGTTTTTTTATTAAACAAGGTTTCCTCATCAGCAAATATTGGAAAGGGTTTTTATTAAATGTAAAATACACCATAAATAAACCTAACATTAAAGTAAGGCAGATGTATATGGAAAAAATTAAAATAAAGGTATGGATTTAAAACTTGATAAGAAAATTAATATGAGTTAGGGATAGAAATAAAATAGTGTAAACTTATAAATATAAATTTGGTTTACGTACAATATTATACATACATGTAGGCATTTGTATATGTATGTATGTATAATATTGTACGTAAACCAAAATTATGTCTGAATGTTTGTGTTGGGTTCTTAATGTGTATGTGTTTCCTTCTATTATTATTTCACATACTCCCAATCGCGGGTTGTTGCATTTTGTAAACCCTATTGTAGTGTGTGGAACGAGTTTGGAGGAAGTTAGGATGTGTTTTAAGTTTTTGGGTTGGCGGTTGCTTTTAATTATTTTTGTTGTTTTAATATGTTGTTTAGTTGGGATTCTGATTAAGGAGGATAAGGTTTTTTGTTATCTGTGTAAATAGTTATGGGTTGTTTGTGTAGTTTGTGGAGACGTATGCAAAAATGTGTTCTTTGTTGTGTTCTTTTGTATTCTTAGTTGGTCTATTGGAATTTTTTCAGCCATAAATTGCTAGGTGAAATACAGAAATGTTTCTACCAAGACAACCGTTATTTTTTCAGCCATTCTTGCCAAGGGGAGGGGATGGTTTTTTACCATTATTCTGTGCTTTCAACTAACAATTTATTGAAAAAAACAAAAGGTGAATTTTTACATTAGTTTTACCTCCACAATTTTTAATATGAGTAGGTTGGGGTGTTTATTCCGAAATCCGTTCTTAACATGAGTAGAATGGTGGTATTTATTGCAAAAGCCGTTTTAAACAGATGAAAGACAGGTAAAAGGTTAAACACGTGGTTAGGCATGGGTGTTGTTTATTCCGAAAGCCGTTTTTAATATAGGGACGTTGGGAGTGTTTATTCATGGCCGCCAGTGAATTATACGTCTTTATATCTTGAAAACTACTTGCATCTGCAAATTTTAAATGTGATTTTCTTATTCAGCATCGTCAAAAATTGTGGAGGTGAACGTAATGTAAAAAAAATACCCCCCTAAAAAAAAATATCGTGTAATTTAAATTTAAGCGCGGTACCAAAAATAAAATTAGACAGAAAAATACCACCCTTCAGGTTTGTACTTGCACAAAGACTTGAAAAAGTTGTCAACTAAAACAAATATATAACAAGTAAATATTTTAAAAGGCAAGATAATTACTTTTCTACTTAATTGGATAATTTTTACTGTTTTTATATGGTTTGTACTACTGTATATATACATTCGAAAAAGTTGTCAAAAATATATGTATAACAAATATTACCAAAGGCAAGATATGTTTCTTTATTACCAAAATGGATAATTTTAGTTTTTTTAGTGTACAATGTTTATTCGGCTCGAAAAACACAGCGTTTACTGCTGTATTTGAAAATTACAAATGGTGGCAGCCTCTGTGTTGAACACGTTAATTTTGGGAAAATGAGTTAAAACTAAAAAAAAACTATAGAACATACTGTTTAAAACAACCAAATACATGTCTGCCTATGTCACGGTAACATATATTAAGTGAGTTCCTGACAGTATTTTGTATAGTTTTTTTTAATTTTTTCCCAAACTTACCGTGTTCAACACAGTCTGCCGCCATTTCTATTTTTCAAATATACTGATAAACACTACACGTTTTCGAACCGATTAAATATTTTACACTAAATAAAAACACTAAAATCTTATCCAGTTCGGTAGAAAAGTAACTTATCTTGCCTTTGATAACAGTTATTTGTTATATTTATTTTTCAACAACTGTTTCGTTTCTGTGTTTAATAATACACACACGTTTTATTTAATGTAACGTTTAGTCGGCTCGAAAAACAGTGTTTATCAGTGTATTTGAAAAATACAAATGGTGGCAGACACTGTTGATGATGTTGAATTTGGGAAATTGATTTAAAACTAAAAAAACTATACAAAATACTGCCAGACACCCACCGAATATGTCAGCCTCTGTCACGATAACCTATAAGCAGTCGGTGTCTGACACTGTTTTGTATAGATTTTTAGTTTTTAACTGATTTTCTCAAAATAACGTATTCAACAGAGTCCGCCACCATTCGTCATTTTCAAATACATCGATAAACACGGAGTTTCTCGAGCCTATTAAACATATTACATTAAATAAAAACACTAAAAAAAATTCCAGTTAGGTAGAAACATAATTTACCTTACCTTTGATTTAATTTGTTTGTTTTTGGACAACTTTTTTCGAATCTGTGTATAGTAACCCCCCCTTACCCAAATATTAATTAAAATCTCACAATTTTGAATACAATAACAAAAAAAAACTATTAGCGTTTCAACATTTTAGCAACGTTCGGCGTAATTCCCTGAATGTTAGTCGACCTCATCCCATAAATGACGGTAACTCCCGAAGATCCGGATCCAATTCTACAAGAGTACCATTTTTTTTTTTTCATTTTCGCCTTTTTTTTTAAAACTTTTTGGAGTGGACTGCTGTACTAAGAATATAAGAAACATGCATTTTCTCTTTTTATTAGAATTTTCCATTACACCAAATTGATCCACAGCAAAGGGTGGCAGGGTACAGCTAGTATATATATATATATATATATATATATATATATATATATATATATATATATATATATATATATATATATATATATTTATATATATATGTGTATATATATATATATATATATAATCAGATACCCGATTAGAGATAGAGAGAGTTAGAAGAGATAGAAAGAAGTTAGAAACATAGAAGTATCAAGGAGAAAAAATAGACCCTACTGTTATTTTGTATTTATTACTCGAATTGTTCGTCAGTGCGAATTTTCATATCTGAAAACACCTTGCTCTGTAGCATATCTATATAGCTGTATTCGTAGTCACTTAAATGCTTAGTCTAAACGGTATTCTAATGTACTTGAGTACCAAGCATTGCAGGGTTGGTTTCGCTCATGTAAAGACTGTCACTGTTGATGATTCCTAAACAATCAACTGTGCTTCAATTATCTTAGAAATTTTACCAACAGGTGTTCATTCTGAATCTTATTTTCGCGATAGTAGAAGTCTTTGTGTGAACACACAAGCTGCTTCAGCGCTGTAATAGGCGAAACCAGATGTAGTTGAGTTATAAATGCAAGGAATTTAACGCAAAAACATATCTTTGCAAAGTTTATGATACGCGTGTATATATTTAGTCTGATGCTTCTAAAGTCATACATAGATGACCTAAATTTGTTATATCTTATATAAGCACGTATGAGTGTATTATTAGCAGGCTAGTGATGGATGGCATGACATTGCTTTAGCATCAGAAGCAGTGTTTAGACTCGTATGGAAATTGTCAAGTGTGAAGAAAAATATATGCCACCACGAGGTCGGTGTGAGAAACAAAGGCGACACAGAAGTAGACGAACGTTTAATGTGAAGGCGAGAATGGGTGGATTGTGGCGTGTTTAAAGAGGTGTCAAGATGGGAGAGTAACGGTAATAAATGTTTTTGTTAGAAAATAAAAAAAAAACGACCAAAATTTATTTGTTTATGTTTGTTCTGTTTCAATGGTATCGGACCGTGTGGGTGTTCGAAAGAGGATTTTACTGTACCGAGCACGGTTCGAGTGTACCGACCATAGTACAAACTGATATCTGGCAAACAGTAAAGGAAGTTGGCTTCGTTCAAGTTTCTGATTGGATCTTCACTAATGACGAAAATAACTAAAATCACTATTCATTGTGCTATTGTATCTTATTATGGCTAATAAAATAACAACACCATTCCTCTCGTTACATGAATCCAATTCAAAATGTCTGGTTACGCGAGGGGACACACCATTTGACTATAAGTTTTCCATGTTCTAATATATATATATATATATATATATTTATATATATATATATATATATATATATATATTTGAAAAAGGTCGAACTGTGAATCAACTAAAATGAAGTGAATATAAGAAAAGAGGAGAATAGTAGATGAAATATTCCAATTAATAATTGATGTGTTTTTTAAATCATCTTCCTTTGAAGATTGTAACGCGGGGCATGGGGCAGTGAAACCAGCCGCCAACATTGCCCTGCATTTTATTGAAACCAAGCGAGAGCTCGTTTTAGTTGCCTCGTTGTTCCCATAAGTGCAATTGTCTTAGTCCATTTGCACTTGGTTCACCAGGAATATTAGTAAGGTAGGACTTCAGGTTCTTTTTCATAAGCCCCGTGGCACCTATAATAACTGGTGTGATAGATATCTCTCTAAGATTCCAGTTTCTTTTCATATCATGTATGAGACCTTGATATTTGGTCTGTTTCCTTCTTTCGTCTCTGTTCTAACCTCTATCATCAGGAACACTCACTTCAACCAAGGTTGTAACTCTCTCTGACTTATTCCATATAACTATATCAGGTTTCACAGCAGTATTTTCAAGGTACGTGGCTGTAGGGATTACATAGCCGTAATGTATCGTATATAAGTAATTTCCAACTGTTCGTTCAGGCTGATGTACCCAGGATTTGTTGCTATATTGGATGTTTATTTTTTTACAGATGGTCCAGTAGATGTACTTACATACTCCATCATGCCTCGTGTGTAGTAGCCATCCTCTAAAAAAGATTGCAATTTGATACTAGATGACTCACACTTTCCAATTCCGATGGAATTCCGATTTAAATGATGATGTTGTTTTTCAGTATTATTAACAGCTTCAATGCACTTTATTTATTAATTTTTAATTTTTCTGCGTTTTGTAAAGAGCTGGAAGCTCTTTTTGTTACTAAAATTTCCCTCCATCTTTCTCCCCTTTCCTCTCTCTCTATTTGTCTCTCTCTGTTTCTCTCTCTCTATCTCTCTCAATATATATAAATATATATATATATATATATATATATATATATATAACCCTTATCCCTGAGTGGCTTCCGGGCCTTGATAAGTGGTGAGCTCTGTGTAAAATATATATATATATATATAAATATATATATATAAATATATATATATATATATATATATATATATATATATACATATATATATACGAATATTACTTATTTTTTATTTTTTTATTATTACAAAAGTGATTAAAAAGCCGGACTCAAGAATAATTCTTACTCTCGGTCATCATCAGCATCTGTTAGAGCGAGGATCAAACTAAGGACCCTACATCCATGGTCGAACGCTCCAGCAATGAGCTTGCACGACTCGCTGCTTTAATGCAGGTTTTCTTTTTATCGCTTTCTAATTTTTTTTTGTGTTTTTTAGCCGTATAACCTTTGAAACCTCATATTATTATTTATTCATTTTCCCCGCTACGTAAGCGTTTATGATATAAATATATCATGTAAGTAATGCTCAATCATAAATCAATTATTTCGTTCTTTTCTTTCCCAGTTTCGCTGTTAACTTCGACACTTCTATTCTCTTCTCTGTTCTCTTTTCCGTTTATTAGATTTTCTATATTAATTAGATATGATAAATATTCGATATCTGAAAAGCCTAATAAAACAACAAAATGCCACAAATGAGTTATGCATTTACTGGCATCAAAAATATATATTCTTGTTATCTTGGTATATATATATATATATATATATATATATATATATATATGTATATATATGTATATGTGTGTGTGTGTGTGTGCGTGCGTGTGCGGATGTATAAATACATATGTATTCATATTGATCAACCTCTTTATATATATATATATATATATATATATATGTATATATATATTATTACAGTTGTCGAATTTTTACAATATGAATATTAAAAGAAGTTTATCCTTTTAATAATAGGAGGAGTTGCCTCCCCTTGTCTGATTTGTGATAACGTGGGCTTAAAACATTGTGTAATCTGCCCTTTGACTGTTTGAATATGAAAACGAGTCCATGACGTATGCTTTTTTTTCGTTTGTGTAACCATGTGAATAAACAGTCATCTGTTTCTACTTCCCTCTGTGTAAGGCTGAGAAAATGTTACGTGTTAATTGATGTGGGTTTTTTTTCAGCCGTGGATCTACCTTTCCCAATGATGTCGTTTATGGAAGAAAATACGTTTTCTTTATTTACTTCATAATGAAATAACAAAGATTATTAATAAACCTACACACACACGCGCTCATATATATATATATATATATATATATATATATATATATATATATATATATATATAAATTATATATATAAATTATATATATATACATGTTTTTTCTGATAAGCGTAGAATTATATCATTTTTGTAGCTTATTAGAATATATACAAATACTTTTTTATAATACAGAATGTAATAAAAACTTAAATAAGCATCGACATATAATTACTGAAACATTTATAGCATTCACTGTTCAGTAAGTCGTTTTTTCGCAGTATATATATATATATATATATATATATATATGCTATTACATAAAATCAATATTATATTTTTGTGTGTCTGTGTGCTTGTGGGTTCGTTCCTTATGAACTCGCTAATGGCACATGAAGTTTTTAATTATATTTAACACGAACGTACCTGATATTTATGTCAAGCTTTGAATGATGGTTTCGTATCGAAATGCGATAATCGAAAAACACGATAAAAGCCGGACGTCAGACTTTGACAAATGCTTACAGTTTAATACAATCTAAGACCAGAAGTTTATTTGAGAATTTCATTCAATGCACAAGCATAAATGTCCAACCAATGGAATGAACTTGATATTAATTTTTAAGAACAACTATCTTTGTTATAATTCAAATGTGCATGTGTAGCTTAAATAAATTGAGTGTATTTTTGTTATGTAATTTATTGATTGAATATATGTCTTTATTAGTATTATAGTATGCATTTTCTATAGCGTGAGAGTAAATCTATGTTTATAATTAAATTCATTCTACATACTAGATATGATTTTAGAACTGTTATAAGGAAAGTTACAGGCACGGATTGCTTCTCACTTTAACCTTCTAAAGAGAGACAAAGAAAAAAGTTAGAAATGTAAATGTTGTTTATAACATTCCAATCTGTTTGTTAGTTGCATTTATAAATCCACTCTTTTAATAACAGACAGTATAATTTTCGTTTTTCTCATTTATATAGACCTGCATTTTGTGTGTGAAATTATTATATCGAATTCAACTTCAATCGTCACCAACGCACGCAATAGTAACACAATAACCTCGTGACAGTAAACGATAATGTCCCTTCCTCTCACTGAAGCGTGCTTTTTATGTAGTTTTTTACCCTGTCTCATTTGCATGTGCGCCTTACGTTTTCTCGTGATCTCACGACCTCGCGACCTCGCGAAACCACAGGATATAAAAACCAGGCGCCATCTTTTTATCTCTTTTCCCACTCAAAACTTCCCTGCGGCAAGTCCACCCCTCTACCGTAACACTACTGCTCGCATGCACATCCACACATTGCACAAATACGCGGACGCTTGCTACTCTGGTGAGTATTACAATTCTCTCGCTAAAAAGAAGAACGGTCAATCTACAGCATTTTTAATAGAGTTTAATAATATTAGATGTAAAATGACACACCACTGATCATGACATATAGACTTGTCATCTTCATATTTGTTTTTGCTCGTTATTCCTGATTTTCCTACGCATGTGACCGTACAAAATTTACATTTAAATTACTTGCAATTATAAGGAAAGCAACTATATTTACATGTATGTCCGGTGTATAAAAGTCCGTTGGTGGTATGGAACTTAATTCCGGGAGTATATACACCCCCTTTTGAAAAAGAAAAGAAAAGTATATTCAAGAGGCCTCTATTTACGCACCCACGTGGTCTATAACATGCAATGCACTAAATGCAACAAATCTTACATAAGGAGTACCACTAGACCACTACACAAATACATTAAAGAACATGTATTCATAAGAATCTCCTCATTCCATAAACATCTTATTTCATGCAACAGCACACAACGTAATATTCGCGTTAGTATGGTTGACTCAGTCAGACACGGTGGACCACTTAGAATTACTGAAGTACTCCTTATCTCCACACACAAAACTTTCCTGAGTAATTGGCTGAACTGAGCTCTCCCTTTATACTTTGACCCTAACAACAAATATAGAAATATAGAACATAGAAATTATAATAACAAGAGAACCCATAGAAATTATAAAATATAAAAAATATGTATATATAAATAAAATAATCTAATAAAAAAGAAATATAAAAAAGAAAAAGAAAATGACCACACACAGTAGCATACGCATAGACTACGTGGTATATAGGAAATAAATCATCCACATGGTACATTACGGAAAACTTAGAGGGGAGATAGTAATACGAACATTCTTTCCAAAGGCATCACCACTTATCAAGACCCGTAGGCCAATTGATGATAAGAGTTAAAGGGTGTACAGTAGACAATTGTACAATAAAGTATTCGTTAGTAATGGAAATTCGGTAAATTTGTTAACATATGGAACGGCTTCTTTAACTTTGTTTACGTTAGACTTTAAAGCAATCATATTGTAGCCAGCTGGATAGAATAAAAACGGAAGACAATCCCATAGGCGAGCAGTTCTAAGAAAGAAGGTTTGTTCATGGAATCTACGTTTAGGTTTAGGCACAGATAAAGAGTGGGGGCAATTATTGATAGTGTTTTCTGCTAGATGGGTGTTTCTTGTGAAAGTTGGCGACGGGGGACTATAGATTGGAGCTCCGTCAGTCAATTGTCATGAAAATAACAATAAAGCAGAGACAAACTCGAAATATCTCTTCTGTGAGAAAGAGGTTAGGAGGAAGAGAAAAGGGCATCTCTACAAGGCTACGAAGTCTATTTTGAAATCTATCAAAACAGGATTAGTTCTCTCTCGCGTTTTCTGCCCATATGTGGCAATAATACTCCATCCTTGGACGTAGCTGGCTCTTATATAGATAGAGAATTGCATCAGCAGGGAGCTATCTACTGGATCGATAGATGGAGACCACCATTTTTCCATCGGCCTTGGAAACGGATTTAATGTATGGGTTCCCTTTAAGATCAGGAGTAAAGGTCAAGCCCAGAAGCTTCTCAAAACATGAGATAACCCTAAGACGAGATACATTCATTTCAATTAATGCCAGCTAGGTATCCCAGCGTTGAGGATGCAAAGATAAAAAAAACTTTGTTGTAGATGCATTAAATGTAATAGGCCATCTTTTCCCCCATTGTACAACTCTCTCCAGATCAGAGGAGAGAGAATTGGAGAGAACTTGGTCGTTTACGGTCTTAGATGTGCTAAGTAGTAGTGTTTTCAGCATAAATGTCTAGGAATGATGTAAGGATGTGATTTGGAAGATCATTAATATAGTTCAGGAAGAGGGTTGGGCTCACGATTGACCTCTGAGGGATTCCAGCATTAATACTGTGCGCTTCTGATTTCTGCCCATCAGACCCTACTCTCATTAATCTATCAGACATAAATTATTTAATAATTAAGAAGACATTTCCAGCAATACCATGACGGGAGATTTTGTGCAGTAAATTTATGTGCAATACACTATGAAAGCTCTTTGATATGTCAAGAGCAATTACCCTAAGAAGGTAGACTCCGTCGAGAGATTCGCTAATCCTAACTGTAAGTATATCTGCTGGAGATCAAGAAGAATGGAAACTATATTGTCTGCAACAAAGAAGGTTTATTTTGCTGAGAATGGTGATTACTTCTCACAGATTCCAGCAATTTACTCATGTCGCACAGTGGCCTTATTGGCCTGTACTATCAGAAAGAGAGAGAGAGAGAGAGAGAGATATGTGTGATCACCTGAATTCTTAAGTAAAGGGCTTTCTGATGAGATTTTCCAGGGTAGTGGGAAGCAATTCTCCTTGACAACGTTTAAACAGTTTTGTATGTATGAGCGCTACAAACGAAACTGCAAATGATATGAGTTAGAAGGTAGATAATAATAATATACATATACACACATGGACAATATATATATATATATATATATATATATATATATATATATATATATATATATATATATACGAGCAAACAGTTAATAAAACATGTTAAAACACTTTGAAATGAGTTACAAACATATTTAATCTGAAGAGAAAACACTAGAAAAGTAGGTACTCCTTAATCCGCGGAGTTTCTAAGAAATACTTTCCTTCTCATCAGAGGGTAGGAATTAGCAAAATGTGGGATCGGATTTTGCATGCAAAAGTATTTGATGAAACAACAAGTAAGTCAAATATCTTACTTGATAAGAAAAGAAGTGAAGCAGAGGGAATATGGTGAGGAAAACGGTGATTACACATGAATGGATAGTCTGGTGGAAGATAAATAATTCAGTGATGGTAAAATCCAACTTTTTAAATTCCATATATGTACACACTGGAATATATTACTGCATGCACTAATAACAATAAACACATTCATATTTAAGCATCAGATTTTAGATCACCTCATCGTATAAAAACATTAATAATAGATAAATTATGAATAAAATGAGAAAAAAAGAGAAAAAAGGTAATGGAGACATGACAGTGGATGAGTGAATATTGATCGAGTTAGACGTGAAGGTCATCTAGACAATATCAATAACAAATACGAAGAAAAAACACAGGAAACAGTAAATATTTATATACATAATCAAAGAACTAAAATTAGACACAAAGTATTACAAATAATACATGAAATTAAACCCAGTTATCCCCCTTACACATTAACGAAAAAAAAACAAATAAATATCCATAAACCACGATAATATATTCATAACATGTCAATAAAATTTTAAAGACTGTAAAAGAAAAAACGCTAAACACAGTTATCTCCCTTATACCATAATTTACCCGGAGTTGTACTGCGACACTATTATAAAAATGTGTATATACATAAACAAAGAAAGTGTATTATAGCCACAAAGAAAAACGAAAAAAATACATTAACTTGAGCCCATTTAGCCCTTACAACCAGTACAAATAAAACATAGAAAATTAAAACATGAACAAAAAATATTCATAACAAGTTAGTAAATAATAAAAATAATAATAATAATAATAATAATAATAATAATAATAATAATAATAATAATAATAATAATAATAATGTTAAACACTTTACTCTCTCTTAAACTATACGTTACGCGGGTTTTACTGCGATACTATAACAAAATAGAAAAAAATCTTAGCTGCATCGCTATTTGTAAAAAATACCAATAATACTAATAATAATAGTAAGAAGAAGAATTATAATAATAATAAGACAAAGAAGAAACAAATAAACAAAATACATTAACATAACAACTCTTACTATGAGGATATCTACTAATAGAAAAATATAAATAAAATAATAATAATTATGATAGTAATAATGATAATTATAATAATAACAATAAATTAAACAAGATTAATATATATGTACGTATATATATATATATATATATATATATATATATATATATATATATATATATACAAAAATAAATCAATAAGTAAAATAAAATTACACCGAGCTACCTACGGTTTTAATTAGTTACATCTTACTGCGATTCTAACCTCTACCGGAATTCCTGTCCTCTTCCGCCATCTTGAATATATTTTTGTTCTCTTTTTGAAAAGGGAAGATATTTTCTCCAGAAATTAATAAAAGTTCAATACCACCAAAGGACTTTATGTATATACCGTACATACCAACAACTTGGTTGAAATTAATTATAAAACGAGGAAAGGAACGATAGATGAAAAACAGTTAGACATTTCTCTACTCGAACATACTCGCTTATTTGTTTATTTGTTTTTCTTTTCTTTACCCTTGTGATTCCGGTCCTTTCTGCATAGCGTTTGGGCGTTAAACACACACACACACACACAACACGCACACACACACACGCATATATATATATATATATATATATATATATATACATATATATATGTATATATGGGGGCAAAAAGAAAGAAAACATTAGTGAGAAATCATTTGTAGAATTAATAATTCCTAATGCGATTGTATATAGCATGGTTTAAATACTGAGAGCAGGTATTTTATCTAAATTACAATGGTTTTTATAAAAGACGATTTATGTTCTTTAGGCGGCTTTATGAAATTAGATGTTTCGGAGATATGAATACGTAAGAAAATGGTAAAGCCATAGTTTTCGCTTCTTTGGTGTGAACATTCAGATTTGATTAATACACGCACAAAAAATACAACACGACAAAAGGATCATGGAGTTAAAAGCAATTTCACTTTGCGCTTTGTTTTCTTTATTGATCTTGATAGAATAAAAATAAACCCGAATATAATAGATTTTACTTCAATCTAATCAAATGTATGTTTATCTAATAATAATAATAATAATAATAATAATAATAATAATAATAATAATGATAATAATGATAATAATAACAACAACAGTAAAAGGTTAAAATAATCGAGAAATGATCATTAATCATTTGTTTGAAAATGTTCAGATATAAAATTTCAATCCATTTAAAATTATGACTGAAACCCCTGTCTAATCTGTTCTTTTTCAGACTATTTTAATGTAAATTCTATGAAATGACCAAGAAGATGACATTTATCTCATTTATTATTATTAGAAGGCCAGATAGAACCACGGCAATCCTTGTGAATGATCCAGAATGGCCGAGGAAAAAAGAGAGGAAGGGAACAGGGGGAAATGTGGGAGGGGGTGATTGGATCGTCGGTAATGTTTTAGTTTTTGAGTTTAAGGAACTTGTGGGGGAGGGTCTGGGAAGTGCATTTCTGGTGTGGCTGAGCGCATAGGGATACATGGATGTGGAAGGGGAATATGTGGGCGTAGGAGGAGGGGGTTACTTTAAAATTTGCGTCTTAATGTTAAAGTTTTTGGCGTCTCTTTGGTGAGATGATATCTTGATAACTATGTCTTGACCTGTTGTGGTTTCGCTTAGGTTCGGAGGCGGGGGGGGGCTATGATTCGGTTTATTTAGATTTTATTTGTTTTAATTGTTTGGAGAGGGTAAGCTAGCGGCCAGGCGCACAGGCACCCACATGCGCACGTACTCACATATATACTTAAAGAAACGTTCACTTGTACAAATACATCTCCGCCCTGGCGTTCAAATATATGCACATATGTGCGCATGCATGCATAGACACCCGCGTCGCTCCCGCTTACGTCAAATTTTCCTTAAGTTGCTAAAATTGGATACGTGTGCGCAAGCATGGATGCGCTCATACACAGATGCATACACACATCGACGCCCCTACTCCCAAGAAACCGTATACATGGGCCCATGTGCGCATATTGATTCAGGCATACCAAGCACCCCTCCCACCTTTCCCCCTTGTTCCCTTCCTCTCTTTTCTCCCGGTATTCTCGCACCCCTCCATGTTCACTCTTTCACTCTTTCATCCCATAAAAACGAACATTTCTGTAAAAGTCTGAGGAAGCTACAGACGGCAAAAAAAAAAACGGCCGAGTATCTGATCAATAATGTAACTTTACAGAAAGATACGGTAATAAGAAATAAAACACATATTTGCTGTACAACAGTATTGAGCACATTCTTCAGTTTTTATTAATTACCATTTCTACTATATATATATATATATATATATATATATATATATATATATATATATATATACAATAGGCTACCCGTGACCCGTATTATTTTTACGCTATCGATTTTTTCCTGATGAGATGATAGCTGAAAGAGCTCTAAAGAGACTTCCGCCCATTATATTTAAAACTTTATATACATATTTATATATACAACTAATCTTAGCCATTTAACTACTCTCGTGTGTAGTAAGAGGTCGTAACGATTAATCCTTATCAGGTCATTCCTCTAGTAACTATTATTATTCACCTTTAACGTCCTATTTTAAGACCGTATGATTTCAGATTTTTCCATTAGTTAAATTTCTTAATAGTAGAAAACATGTTTTCAAATGTGTTTACATTTTTGTTACTGGTAACATAACGGAAAATGTTCATATATGATTGGCGTTTAGTAGAACAAGTATTTTTCCTGTATGTGAGAATCTAGTATATAATCATATATAGTGATATGTGAAAATAAATTTGTGATGAGATGCAATGACATCAGTAAATGTCGATAGATTATGAAAATAATGTCGATTACAGATGTCATGATAATAAGATTTCACAATGCCCTATCTAATAAACTTATTTCAAGTGACGTATAGTTTGTACCTCTTTTAGAACGTAAAAAAAATGCATACATTTGATTTTGGAAAATTATCGGAAAGGGAAGGAAGCCATATTACAGCATTGGCGCCGTCCTTGATAGGATTAACTTATATTAGCCTCTCCTTAAGTCAAATCATTTCATTTAAGTTTTCTACCGTTTCCTCCCGTTTAATATACGCTTCCTTTTCCCCAGGTAAATTTATTCGTATTTATTAAATTGGAACGAACCAAATTATTATCAGTTTGCTACTGGAAGCCGTGGTGAGAGTTACCCTAAATTGATTTCACGCGTGTTCCGTTACAAATATATGTAAAAAGGAGAATTCATATTATTCAGATGATTGAGGCGATGATAAACAAATTCGTGAGTAAAAAGATGATTAAAATAAAACAAAAAACATTCATATTTATTATTTTGAATCTATTATAGAATTACTCATATATATATATATATATATATATATATATATATATATATATATATATATATATATATGTGTATATGTACATAGTGAAAGTTAGAGCGAGAAAGCGAGGGAGAGATATATACATAATGAGAACTATAGATAAAGAGATATATGGATACACCTTTGGAACGATATGAGTAATGTGACAGCCAAACTATACAAAAATAAACAACTAACACAGTTACACGATGTTTCTGATTTTTTTTTGTGAAAAGAGAATTTATAATGGAAAAATTATTCATGCATAGAATCTATGAATATAAATAAACTCAAGAATTTTGAGGCAATGAAGCGTTTTAAATGCTAAGAGATATAGAGAAGTATGATCATAAAAGGTGGAAGCTAGTGGGATAAGTGGTAAAGACACGTATACGGTGAATTTACAAATACAGGTTTACTCAGGATAGTTCTAGTTTAAAGTACGTCGAGACTTGGGATGCGTATTATGGCGGGACGGAGATAATTTTTGTTAATAAAAATTAAATCCGCTATAATAATAATTATCATGGAATCGTTCTTTAATTAACATATTATTTTTGATAGAATAATGAGAGGAATTGTAGACAAAGCCAAACTTAAATTTCTAAAAAAAAGTGTATTCAACCATAGCTGGGGGGTCTTCATGCCCCGTTGTATAAAATAAATATATTTTATTTTATTAATATTTCGTATTTATTATTACAGAGACAGTTCTCCATATATTATTGTATATCAATATCAATATCAATATATATATATGTATATATATATATATATATATATATATATATATATATATATATATATATATATATATATATATATATATATACAGTGCCAGGTAAAAGTCTTCGATACATTACATTTTTCTTCATAACCTTAATCAGGGTTAAAGATTTTATCTAAAATTTGGGCAGTATATTCCTATTACAATTCTAACTAACATTTGGGGTAGTAATTATAAAAGTAAAGTTTAGAAAGTTTATATTAAAGGAAAATATAAATCAACGAACGCAAAAGTATGGGATACATTGGTTTAATATTTGGTTGGATAGCCTTCATTGCGTTCAACAGCGTCCAATCGCTTTCTGTAGTTGCAAACGTGTTTTTTTTGCAAAGATATGTAGGTATTCTGCGCCATTCTTCTTTGCAGAACTGTTCTAGTTGTTGAATATTTTGGGATTCCTCTTGTGAACATTGATCTTCAATATTTTCCAAAATTTTCGATTGGGTTGAGGTCTGGAGACTGAGTTGATAAAATAAGAATGTCAATTCCATTATTTCTAAGCCATTCGTTGGGGTGTTTGGCAGTATGTTGTGGATCATTGTCCTACTGAAACAGGAAATTGCTATTATTTCCCAACAAATCAGAGGATTTCTAGAGGTTGTTCTCCAAAATCTCCCTGTATATACGTGCATTCATTCTACAATTGACGATTTGTAGTTCACCAGTATCTTTGGATGAAAGACTGACCCATACATTAATAGAACAACTGACAAACTTTACCGTATGAATGGTATTCTTTTTGTTATAGGCGGTGCCATTTTTACGCTATGTATGTGTTGTGTGTTTCTTCCAAAGATTTCGATATAAGTTCCGTCTGACGAGATTATCTTGTTCCGAAATTTTTGGTGTTGTTCCCCATATGTTTTAACATAATTGAAATGTGATCTGTCATATTTAAACTTCAATATTGAACTTTTCTTGAGGATTTTGATAAACAAAAAACCTGCACGATTTAGAAGTCTTCGGATTGTAACCTTGCTCATATTAAATCCCAGTTACTCTGAGGTCGGTTTGAAGTTCACCACGAGTAAGAAAAGGGTTTTTGTATACCTTTCTGCTTTCCAACCTTGATTATGTTTTCGTTTAATTTCCTTGGCCGACCACGTTTTGGAAGATTTGCAACAGCTTCATCAGGGGTTTAAACGTTCTAATAACGTTCTCAAACGAACTAATGCTAGATTAAGTTCCCTTGATATTATTCGATACCCTTTTCCTTTTTTGTGCTTATCAATTATTTTTGACGAATGCCCATTGACAACTATGTAGTTTTAGATATTTTTATGAATGGACTGGTTGACTTTGAAGGAGTCAGCCAAAACTGCATATATTTTATAAAATTATTTCAATATAAAGCTCTCTGGTTGATCAGTGATAACTCGTTTGCATTATTGCAACACGCTAGGAAAAAGTAATTTAAATTTATTTCAGAAAAAATATTTTTTTAAAACATATCATATACTTTTGCGTTTGTTTATTCATATTTATCCTTACATATAAACTTTCTAAACGTTGATTTTGTAATTACTACTCCAAATATGATTAAGAATAGTAATACGAATATACTGACCAAATGTTAGGTAAAATCTGTAACCCTAATCAAAGTTATAAAAAATATTGTAATGTGTCTCATACTTTTGCGTGGTACTGTATATATATATATATATATATATATATATATATATATATATATATATATATATATATATATATATATATATATATATATATATATATATATATATATATACTAATGAAATTATGTATTTAAATTTATAAGGGGAAAATTTATTTTCATATATAGAATTATTATTGAATGAAATCAAATAATACAACTGAATAAATCTATTACGTTAACCCATGAGTTTCCGACGCTTATTTATTTTCTCAGATGAAAAATATAAGCAAATGTTTTTATTGGTTGTCACTTTTTTTTTGCTAAAAGCAATAACCATAGAACATTATTTTAGATACATAGAATAAGGGAATTGGGTATTGAGGTAGGAAAATCCGAAATTAATGTTGAATCTTGAAATGGAACTTCCTACTAGTATGGGGATAGAGAGGTCCATCGCGCCTTGTACTTTATCCAAGGTATAAGTTAGCAATCAAATGCAAACGTATTTCATTCGTTTTACCGCTGTTTATACAAGATATCCGCCGAGATTTTGATAATATATATATATCTGGTGAATATTTGGTTTATATAAGATTCAAACCTTAAGTCCAAGTGGGGTATTCATGGTTTATTAAAGCATAATATTCATCAAGCATATTTATAAACGGCATAAATGAAAGCAGTTATACTTTCTACGCCTGAGACCATCTAAAATTTAAATTCCCTTCTACATGCTGAACTAAATTCGATGATAAGAGACACTAGGGGATAGGGATGGGAGAATATTTTGTTGGGAAGAGAAAGGAAAGAAAGAAAAAAGAAAGACATTTTGCGAAAGCTGGCGCGTGTTATAAGTCGAGATATGTATAAACTATATAGGACAATGGTTTATTCGTGTGGCTAACGAAATTAGTATAGACAAATGCTAATAGAGAAGACAAGGAAAAGAAAAGCATAAAAAAGGCGAGTTATGTTATATGTATCTAACAGGAGGTTATGGAAAGGGGTGTCTATATATTTATATATCGCCTTCATTCAAGAAATTACATGATGTCTTTAATAGTTCCGGCCACACCATAACTGTCGAATCTATCAAAAAAACTTCTAATCTTCTAGACATTACATTAAACCTTAACACTAAGGCGTATAGCTCCTACCACACACCAAACTTTACACTCTTTTACGTCCATAAGTCTTCTAACTAACATAATTAAATTATAAAATCTATTGTCTCACCTGTCTCCAAAAAATATCTGCTGAAAAACGTTTACCTCAAATGCCACCTTCTTCAATAATGCCCTAACAAATTATCGATTAAAAGAAAAAAATAAATATCACCGCTTACCCAATCTGACGGTCGCCTGTGATCCGCGATCCCCCACACCATAACGAGTTATAAACCACCTACAACTACAAAATATAACCGAATAAAGAAAAATGCAACCAACACAATCAGAGCTAACATTTTAATCCTTATACTCCTAACTCATACAAGTGCCTCAGGAGAAAGTAAAAACAGTTGGTTTAATCCTCCATTTCGCTCAAATGTACAAACTAATATACCTAAAGATTTCTTTAGCATTGTATAAAATTCCTTCAATGCACAAAGCTATATAGCTTCGTATTTAAGAAAAACATCAATAAGGATTCCTACTAAACTATGACTTATTAAGAAAAAAGAATATTACAATCTTACAATAAATATATCAAATCAGCTCGAAAGATCATTTCCCTATTAAGCCTTTAAATAATTGCAACTGCAATAACAAGCTTAAACGCCTACTCAACAATGATTGTATTTATATGGATGTTATATATTCCTGTACAATAACTGAGCTATCCCGTAATTCCCCAACAATAAACTCTTATATTCTGTCGACTAGTGGAGTCTGCCCGTTCCAAAGAAGCGAGAACATTAGACAAGCCAATACTGCTAAGAGGCTCGCAGGCAGGGGAATGCCCACAGTCTGACCAGGATCAGCAGAAAGACTAAGTGGAGAACGCCTCCGCCCTACCTTTAAATAAATGTCCCTTTCGGAGCCAACTCTTCACAGACGCTCCTCATTTTTCTGTATCTCCGACCAGTTCTTTTCTAGCTGGAAGCCTGGGCCGAACCATACGCCAACTAGGCAGACCGCGTCGTCGTTCAACTAAAGCTGCATGTAAGGCTACGGCTCCCTGCAGACAACCAACCATTGGATTTGTTGAGATTGATCCCGGCCCCTGTAACATACTCGTACATTTTTAGTGACTTAATCACCGCTATTTTGTCATGAAATCTCGACAGGCATATGGTGACATCATCGGACTACGCGGTATCCCTGGCTAGCGCTCAACTAGGATGAGCAATAACGCAAGGGGCAGTCCAACCTCCCATCCTTAATTCACGTGAGAAAGGCTCTAAGAACGTAGAGTAAGGGTGTCAACGGACCACCTTGACGAATTGACCAAGAAACAGCGAACGGCGCCGACGGCATTCCGTTTACCTCCACCACAGCCGTATGCCGAGTATACAAAATGGAGATTTATTTGATGAAGTCCGAACCCAAATAGGCGGTCTGTAAAACAGACCCAATAGAACACTATGTCCAACGCCTTGAACTGATCTTACTTTATTCACGCGCCTTCCGTGTCGCTCTCTTTACCCTCTATAATCGTACAAATTAAATGCAGATTGTTTTAAATCGACCTTTACTTAACGGCGTAATTCTGATCCAGTTCGATCAAGGCATTGATTGCGACGTGAAAACAATTGATGAGAATTTTGGCCCCAATCTTTTAATCTGTGTGTAACAGAGCTAACCCCTGTAATAATTCAGCCCCCAATATACCCGTCCTTCTTCTCCAGAAGTTGGAACACGTCATTGGCAACCTGACCCAGGACAGATCCCGTGGCAACCCAGTTGTTAAAACACCCGTTGGAATCGAAATGAATATGTGCAATATCCTCAAGTACAGCTCCTACGGCAGACCATAGAGCCCCGGTGATCTGTTGTAGCCGATCTGCTTCAGAGACGAAATTACTTTACACTCCGCAACCAGACCATCACAGCTAACTACTGGGGCGGCTTCCAGGCGGAGCGAGCCGGCTAAATAAATTCCTGGAATGAGAGCCTGGACAAGTGGCTAAATCGATCCGCGAAATGCACTAGAAACCGAGTCAATACTATGGTGTCATTCTACGCTTTTAATCTGACGAATGTAATCATCCGATTTGCGACCGAGTGAAGAATTACGCTCACGAGCGTCGACGTTCACGGTTTCGTTAGACACTTTACTAATCTAGATCTTACTAGCTGACCCCCATACCGCTCGCTAGCCGAACGTTCAAGGTCCTTTTAAGTTAAAGCTATCTCTCGGGAACCTCTCCAGCTACCGCCCGGGCCACCGTATTCTCTAAGTGCTTTTCTGCGTTAGCCCTCGATAAGGCGATGGGCTGGCTGTATTTTACAGACAATCCCTAATGCCGCGGTGGCGCTCCGCCACCACTTTCTTCCCGTTAACCGCTACCACTGACCCCTTTTTAATAATGGTCTTTCTAATTCTCCCGAGCGTTAGATATCTCGAGTGACGAAATGTTCAACTTCCAGTATACAGCTAGCTAAGGATTCCTATCGAAATCAATCCTGGCCACAAGCAGTTTGTAGTTACAAAGTTCCAACCAGTGGAACGTGGTACAAAATATGTACTCTACGTTGCCTCTTGTATCTAACAACCTATTCAGGTACATAATTGAACCGGCCACATCTTCCGCCTCGGCTAATCGACATAAAACCTGTCGACAAAATCGCACCGAGTTATCAGGTCAGACAAACTTGTCTCATAACATACATCGAAATTCCCAGACAGCAGCCATCGAATCGTAGTGAATCTCTTGTACCGCGACCACATCTAGGTCCATAAGGTCCCTAAGGATTCCAGATGTTTTGCTCGGCACCTTAAGACCTGACATCCAAGTTCCTATTACAACTAGTTAATGGCAACCAGCGGCCATAAGTTTAGTGGAATAAGACGCCGAAGGACTTAGATTGCCTTTGAGAAATTCGGACGTAACCCGTCCGTCTTGAATTATTCTTCTGACATTCGGTGGTATAGGCGCTCTGCTGTATCTATGCCGGATCCAGACGTTCATCCGATGTGCACGATTCTTCCTTCTCAGTGCCTCCTTCTGCAGCTCCTTGGTGAAGGTGTTTCCAGTATCACTCGACTTTTGGGGGAATCTGCATTCTCCTTTTTTCAGGAGGCTGTGCCTTCTATTTTCCCACCTGGCTTCGTCCCTATTTTATGCAACTTGAGCTGTGGGTGCTGGTGATTGTGGTGTTGCTGTTGCTGGTGTTAATGATCTGCCTCCTCCCGTCTTCTTAGCAGGTCCGGATGGTGCATTAGTTTTCCCACCGGGAGCAGCAGATTCTTCTGTCACACCTGAGCCATACCTGTCCAGCCTCATCTTAATATTGTAGTCTTCTACCATGACGTTACAGGGAACGGGGACAAAGATTACGGCTTCGACTTTTTCATACGAACTCATAACAGTACTAAGAGGTTTAGAGACGATGTAGCAGTAGACGCCAGAGGTGGATATATTAGATTTTTTTTCTGGCGGATCAGATAGTCCGGCTTGAGGCGTAAACTTGTTTACGTCATATCTGACCTACGCAATAATTCGGCACCATCCTCAGTAGACAGCAGGATGTTCCACGTGGCGTAGCTTCTATAGCATATATATGTGACGGGTATATTTAACTCGCAAAGAAGCTGGCCCATACATTCCTATTGACCCTAGTAAGTTATTACTTTCTTTGTGTGTGTAATGACTACAGATTCTATTCCTCTAGCTCGTTGTTTCACCGCAACTTGGGCGGCTGTTATGATAAAGCCGTATGTCAGTTCTTTGTAAGTAGAATTAAAGAGACAACGGTATTCCTCGGGTACAAACTTGAAATGTGGTCCCCAATTATAGTCTTCGTTCCTACTACCCTTATCGCTAGTCTTTTTCACTGAAGTCTATTGTCCGTGGGGGATGGCTGCTCCAGAGGGTGTAGGTGATAATGCTGGTCATTCAGCGGGAGCTTCCGCCGGGAGTGCATATGTTGAGCTGATTTCGAACCGGTCGCTTTTGGAGTTGCTCCTTTCTTCTATCTAGACCACGAAACTCTAGCTATCGCCAAGGTTTGGGGATGCTAGCCATATGCGTGCTGCTGCTTCATGCATTGTAATGGCTCCCTTCCCAGTCCAGGAGTCTTATGTGTTATTTAGCAAATTCCAGGTCGCGCGGCGTATGATCCGGATCGGTGGTTTCTGTTGTGCAGAGTTGCTGGTCTAAATCCTGCCAATACGAAGACGGTTTTCCAGCGAGAAGAGGAGTAACAGTTGAGGACTTCCGAATAGTAGGTAGTCGGCCCAACCGATCCAGCCTGCATAATATTTTTTCACTGCTCAGAACAACAATTCCCGGGGTCTGTGACTTTCCACTTAAGGCGAGACACTCCAGTGATGAAGCATCTGGGGCCATGACTACAGTCAGTACTTTGGTATTCTCTAATCCTGCTCCAGCCTCCATATCTGTGATATGAAAACGAGAGCCCGGGCTAGGCGTATTACTTGAGCTTGGACCTGTTTCTCTGAAATTCTGCTGGGTGGTCGACGAACCTTAATGTCACATGGAGTTAGAACTCTGGTTCGGACGGACGACGTACTACAACTTGACACGTCATTGTGTTTGACATCTCTTACTTCGGACGGACGTGAACTTGGAACGTCGATGGACTTTGAAAGCAAGGGGGTACCATCCGGCGTTGTAAACTCCGGGACAGACGTTTACGGCATACAAGGGATCCTCGTTACGGACACTGGGGGTCGACTAGGCGTGGTAACCCTTGCAATGGACTTTGAACGCATACCAGGAACCCTCGATACGGACACCTGTGTGCCACCACGCTTAGTAATCTCCCCAACAGAGTTAGACAGCATACCAGGAACCCTCGATACAGACAATGGGGTCCCACCGGGCATGCACCCCAAATCTTTCTAAGGGCGATACTGAAGCTAAAGCACCGGCTGATTCAGAGTGAGGGGACAGTAACCAAATTATCGGTACTTATGCCTTTCTTAACATGCCAGCTTCTTAAATTTTACCAAAGAAAGGAGTGACCTTAAAAATAATCGAAATAAAGAACAGTTAATAGGTCACTTACGAGATTTTACTCCTAAAGAATAGAGTCAGTCAAACAGGGAAAGATGCTTGACTTCAGCAGAGCTGAGGAAGCAGAATAAATAGAACATCAATGGCAGATAAAACTGCACTATCTGCAGAGAAGATTCTCCACTTTGATCTAATAAAAGGTAGTGTTTGTATTTATATTTTTAATTATTTTTTTGTAGGTTAGGATCCATCGTTATTTTATATAAGACTTTATTAAAAATATTTTATAAAGAATGAGGGGGTCCTTAAAGCAATGTGGCATGATGCAAAAAACGGAAAGAAAAAGTGGAAAGGGTGTCATTTTTTTTCTTTTTTACATAGGCGTCACCACTTATCAAGGCCGATCGGCCACTCAAGGATAAGCGTTAAAGAGTGTAGAGTAGTCAAAAGGGCAATATAGTAATCAATAGTAATGGAAGTTCGGTAAATTTGTTAACTTAAGTGGAACGGCTAATCAGAAACTTGTTCACGTTGGACTTGAAGACAACCATATTATAGACAGCTGGAAAGCAGGAAAACGGAAGACAATTCCACAGGCGGGCAGTTCTAAGAAATAAGCTTTGATCATGGAATCTATGTTAAGGTTTAGCTACAGATAAAGAGTGGGGAAACTTATTGATAATGTTTTCAGCTAGTCTAGTGTTTCTTGTGAAAGTTTGGCGAGGGGGGGACTATAGATTGAAGCTCAGTCGAACACTTTCCATGAAAATAACGATAAAGCAGAGACCAGCTCGCAATATCTCTTCTGTGAGATAGAGGTTGCAGCGAAGAGAAAATGACATCTCCCACCAGGCCACGAAGTCTATTTTGAACTCTATCAACGTAGGACAAGTCTTTTCTAGCAGCGCCTGCCCATAAGTGGCAACAGTATTCCATCCTTGGGCGTATCTGGCTCCTATATAGATAGAGAATTGCATCAGCAGTGAGATATCTAATGGATCGATAGAAGGATCCGACAATTTTTCCAGTGGCCTTGGACACAGATTTGATGTACGTATTCCATTTAAGATCAGGAGAAAAGGTCAAGCCCAGAAGCCTGTCAAAACTTGAGGCCTCCTGAAGACGAGAGCCATTCATTTTAATTGATGCCAGATGGGGATCAGAACGTTGATGATGTAAAGATAGAAGCTTGGTGTTAGATGCATTAAAATATCCAGCCACTCCTTTCCCCATTGTACAACGTGATTAAGATCAGAGGAGAAAGAATCGGAGAGAACTTGGTCGTTTACTGTCTTAGATGTGCTACCATAGATGGTAGTGTCGTCAGCAAAATGTCTACGAATAATGTAAGGATGTGATTTGGAAGATCATTAATGTAGATCAGGAAAAGAGTTGGGTCCAGGATGGACCCCTGAGGGACTCCAGCATTTATACTGTGAGCTTCTGATTTTTGCCCATCAACTACTACTCTTATGAACCTATCAGAGAGAAATGATTTAATGATTGAGAAGACATTTCCAGCTATACCATAGCTGGAGATCTTGTGAAGTAAACCTTTATGTCATACCCTATCAAAAGCCTTTGATATGTCAAGAGAAATTGCCCTAGAAAGCTTGTCTCTGTCGAAAGATTCGCTAATCCTATGAGACATAACTGTAAGCACATCTGCTGTAGATCTAGCAGAACGGAAACCATATTGTGTGTCACTAAGAAGGTTATTTTTGCTGAGATTGTTGATTACTTCTCTAACACAGATTCCAGCAACTTACTCATGACGCACAGGAAACTTATTGGCCTGTACTGAGAGGGGGGTGAACGATTACCTGAATTCTTAAATACAGGGCACTCACCATATTACCTCATCTACTCTGTAGGCCTCAGTTATTAAAATATCCCCACATGAATGAATGTTTTTAAAGGCGTTATTTACAAAAAAAAAAAAAACAATGTTTATAGACAAATACTCAAAGCATATACTTAAAAACATGAAATGAAAAAAAATAAACATGACAACAAAAGGAAAGGTCGAATCAAGGAGGTGAGATATTACTAAGTCTTAAAATACTCCAAAATAATGAAAATTCTAACTGTTAAATTAGTAAGACCCTCCCAACCTTGTTCTAATGCAAACAGGACGATAAGTTTCCGTCTAGTAATCTTTATTACTCAATTAAGAATTCGACTATTTGTCTACTTGACAAGCGGAAATGCACAGCTTTCATAGTCTTGAATTATCAAGGTTGATAATTCATATACACAACAATACTCTTATAGTTGAAGTTCTCGCTGTTTTCGGCAATAGCCGACAACAAGCAAGACACTTCCTAAGCGGGAGTGCACTATCTATAGGCAACAGTAAGATGGGTTTTGGGCGTTGGGTTATGCGGTGACCTCAAATAAAGTACCATTGGAGTGGGCCGAAGAATGAAGTAAGTTTCTTTAGGAAGGGCTTTCTGTGCGTATTCTAACACCTACAATAAATGGGGGGGTTCTATCACAAAACTAACTCAGGGCAGATGCTTTTGGTCTTTTGCTGGCAGGACCCAATGGCGCCTTGTATCATTCTTAGGAAGGGAACACATACCCAAATTTGTGTCGAATAAATATGCATAAAGTAGAAGTGTGAATCCACCTACATTTGAATATAAGAGAAGTAACTTCCTTCTATCACATCTGATTTTTTGTTTCAGCTGATGATTAAAATGCGAAATCAGATCATAAAGTAAAATCGGCGACATTACGCCCTATCTCTATCCGTGAAATCTACACTACCAGTCTAGATACGCCTAAGATCGCTAGGAGCACGATTTGATTCTCCATAGGCCGCGACGAATCCATGTTGTAGACTACTGACTAGATACAAGCACGTCACATGTTTGGGGACGATGCGAGCCTTTACTCCATTTACATACGTCTAGAATTCACGTAGCTTAGATCACTTTATATGGCGTGTTCAAACATTTCTATTTTGTCATCCGGTTAACAAGGGGTAAAGGAGTCATTGCTAACCTTTCGGCATGTCTGTGGGTTGCCATGTCCGGCATTCTCGACCACCTATCAATTAGACGTTGGGTACAGCCCTTTCCATAGAAGCGAGAAGAAACGCGTCAATGCCTTCAAGTGGTTTGCAGGCAGGGGAAGTACGGACAATCGGTTAAGGATAAGCGAAAGAATGTAGTGGAGAACGCCTGAGCCCTACCTTCTCGAAAAAAAAACCTCTTCGAAGCACAATGCTCACAGACACGTCGATTTTTGCGAATAATTATGGCCAATCTTAGTCCAACTGGAGACCCGGTCCAAACTACACGCCAAAGATTCGAACAAGGCCATATGTCTAAGTGAAACGGATTTGGTAGCATATGCGCGCCCATCCGGGCAGCCAACCTTAGGCCGTTAGATTTGGTTATATTGAGTATGGTCTCTGTAACCTCTTCCTATTGCTAGAGTTCATTTATGACGGTGTAAATATCTCTCAAGCTTAAGAGGCACACAATCATATCATCGGTATACGCGGAAACTTTAGTGCACGCACCGCCGGAATGAGCAATTCTGCGCAGGTCCAGTCAAGTCCCTCCATCCTTAATTTTCGCAGGAAGGATTCCAGCGTGACAACGTAAAGCAAGGGAGACAACGAACAACCATGATGTACCGTCGGCCGAACATAGAAAATGGAGATCAATATGCGAAAGCCTGGATTAAATTCGGCAGCCCATAGAACAGATCTGAAGAAGCCATGGTCGACTCTATTAAAATCTTAGGAATATATATATATATATATATATATATATATATATATATATATATATATATATATATATATATATTAGTGATTCCGAAATTTTTCTTGATCCAATATAATTATTTATTCCATTCTTAATTGCCGATTCCGATACGATTCCCGATTTTGATTCCAATTAAATGCAAACAACTACATCTCAAACGCACAGACCAGTGGTACAAACATAAACCGGCAACAGTACTTTAAAACGAGGATCACAAAGTCCTATGGGGCATGTTCATACACACTGATAAACCATCCAAGCTAGAAGACCGGATATCGTAATAATTAACAAGAAAGAAAATCCTGTCGAATCGTAGACTTTGCTGTTTGAGCTGACGACAGGGTGATTATCAAAGAAAAGGAGACACGGAGCAAATACACAGAGCAAGCCTAAGCGGCGAAAGAGATATGGAAGATGAAGTAAATCAAAATAATACCTATAATAGTAGGAGCACTAGGAGCAGTCCCAAAAAACTTTTAAAAAAGAATGTGAGACTAGCAATTAAAGGGATGACTGGAAAAATACAACGAACAACAATCATGAAAACAGCTGAAAGATTTATTTTAAAAAAAAACCTTGAATGTGGAAACTAACACAGGAGCAAAATGCACGGGTCAGACAAACTGCTGTAAAGGCAAAACATGAAACACTACATGGAACCAAGAACACTGAAACCGCACATCTATACGTTCTCTAACACTACCTTACACCCATGACCTCACCACTGCCCTTCCCCATAAAGAGCGAGACCAAATAACTAGGTACAGACAAGGAGGAAAGAAAGACCGATGAATTGACCAGACCGTAGCTGAATAAATGCGAAGAGAACTGGGGCCTTGGGGAGGCTAACTGCTACTCAAATCCCAGCAAAGACCAATAGCTACTGTAAACGAGAAATCAATAACAAACAGCCGTTGCGATAATGCATTTTTTTGCAAATGTTATCGAAGGATGTGGATAGTATTAGAAATCTGGGGAGACGTGTTGTCACTCAGCTTCCAGGGAACACCATAGGCTGTTTTCAGAGAAAGATATGTTTGAAAGCTCCTTGTGAGCCAATGCTACTAAATTTGTAGATTAACACTCTCAGCTAAATCCGCATTCCAAAATGAAATATTACTTCTATATGTGATAACGTTTGATGCACTTAAAAATCTTAACAAAAAGAAAAGCAATCATTTTAGTTTTAGATTGGAAGATCGTTTTTCGATTTTAAATTTAACGTAAAAAATAAACATTTCTTGGACATTTTAATTCTCTAGGGGTGTTAACTAAATTGTTTCCCACTAACTTAAGTATGTTTTAAAACGTCGTAAAACCATGCGTGATCTCTTAAAAATGTATAAATCCCGCCCAAATAAACGCACATAAGTTATCTCTAATATAAAGAAATAATGTATTTTTGGTTAACATCCTTACACACTACAATATTTCGGAAAAAGACGCTTATTTTACGTTAAATATATGTGTAAAACTGGCCCTGAACTGTAAATTCCTAAATTCATCGTTTTACATCTTTTTTTATAATTATGAATGTTTATAGTTAATGATTTTATTTAATGTTCAACAGTTACGTGTAAAACGGTACATGCAAATACTGAACTTATCGGTGTTGGTTCTTCCGTTTTCATTTTTAGCCAACATCAATTATACATTTTGTTGGGAAAAGACACATTTAATTCTCTATTTTTCAGGCCATTACATTGAAACAATTTGAAAAACAGGTAAAATTTTAGAAAAAGCGTGAACTCGAATTACAAGAAAAAACATTTTTTCTTGTAGATTTCGGTGTGATAAAAAAAGAATCTGAAAACCGTATCCGTCGCAAATTAACTGTTTCGTAGATATTAATATTTTTCCGATGGATTATTTTCTTTATAAAATAAGCTATAATGGCGTAAGTCGGCTGATTGGCCATGCACATAGAGGCCATTTCACTGACTTCATTTACGCTACGCATAAGCGGTAGTCACGTGATATTTCACAAGGCGCATGTATACATGGCGGACATTTTAAATTACAAGAAATATTTCTAAGAATAAAAAAGGTTTTATTTCATTTTATAGTAAAAATAATGTTGTTAGTAAGTTTTCATGACCAGTTTACAAAAAACATATCGTTATGTTTTTCGTTCTTTCGTTTGCGGGAGGTTAATCATATATAGAACTTGTATATGCTTAACAGGTGCTTCTGCAGTTTAATTAACCATTTTTTCCGTGTGATGCCGAAATTTATCGAGCAGCACGAGGCAGATGGGGGGACGGCGGTGGCAACACCGCCGCCGTCCCCCGATCTGCCCCGCCAGTGTACACACAGAATTTTTGTGAAATATTAATGATTACGCTGCTCGATAAATTGCGGCAAATTACTGACGGATAAATGGTTATGTTTTTGTAAACTTTAACAAAGACTCTTCGAATCTATCTGTGGAAGTATACTTTGATAATTATGTTTCAGTTTGAAGAAATATGATATAATAAAATTATTGCGTGTTCATTCGCGCCTGACCTCCATAGAATATAAATATATCACAAAGTTTAACAAGGTTTTTTTTAAGGGGTTAGGGTCTACACTAACACCTTAACTTTAATCTTAATTTACATTAGCTTTTATTTATTTTCTGAGTTGAATCATATTGTGTCGAATAAATTAATCTCATGAATTTACGTTCTTATTAAAGTGAACGCCAAAAAAAAAAGTCGGAACTTTAGACAATTCTCGACACAAATTTTTCATAACTCTGTTTTTTTCCTTCTCCACTTGCACGTGGCACTCTTTCGAAAATAGATGAATAGATAAATAATAAAAAATTAGAACGTTACTTGTTATCGTGTCAAAACAAGGAAAAATTCTACTCACATGATTACGTGTCCTTTTAAAAACATTTATATAACCTTTTTATTTTTATTTATATATCTGTTTTTATGTCAGTGTACTAGAAGGAATTCAGTTCATTACAACTCTTTTTGCGTGTGCTTTCCATTACAATAGTACGCCCCTTAATCCGACGGCGCAATACTACACCGTTTAATACTGTAAAACTGAAACGAAGCTGGTCTGCTTGAGAAAGGCGCCATTTTCAACTTATTCATATTTATATTGAGTCTTTTCTTTCAAAAACTAAAGTAATTACGTGTTTACTTTTTTATACCCATTTTGCTATTTCGGATTATTTTACTAAAGTAAGTAAAGTTTCGTTATTTTTCAAAACTGTTTATGTTTATTTGGTTTTCGATACTTCGTCAAAATATTTTAGTAAAGTGTTTAGCAGAAAACGACTACCCGAAAAAAATATACAAGAAATAAATATTACCATAGTCAATACAGGTCTAGTTTATGTTTTTGTTTGTTTTGAAATAGTTTTTAATGCTCATTACTTGAAACAATTTCAGAAAACCGAAATTAAAATAACATTTTAGGCAATAACTACGTAAATTAATTTTTATATAAACTGCACATGCCATAATCGAATAATCCTCAAGCACAAAATAACATAACATTAAAATATGTTTATAAATATTCCTTACGTTGACGGAACTCTCTTAAATTGTTAACACAGAATGATCAGGTGCCCTCCCTCAAATTGCAAACGGGGCTCTCCATTTCAAAGTTGCTGCCACTTTGATTTTTTAAAAACCGGTTCGTAAATTAAAAAAAAATAATTTTCAAACTTCTTTAAAATACAAACCAATGAACTTTTCTACCATAAAAGTTACTTTTATTGACTATGGTAACATTTATTTCTTGTATATTTATATTATAATTAATATAATATTTTCTCTTTGTAAGGAAACATCATTTTGTTGGTCACTCTTGGCTACGAATGGAAACAAAGTTGATATAAAAAATATATTTTGGCGAAAATTATCCTTACTTTCACCATATTTTTCTAAGGGTAAAATTTTTGAGTATCAAAACCTATCTCTTACAACCCCCTCTTTCATAACCTATCATAATTTCATCAATCACAGACCATTTTCTATAGGCTGTTTTTGAACCCAGTCAACGACAGATACTTCTGCTAGTAGATATATATATATATATATATATATATATATATATATATATATATATATATATATATATATATATATATATATGTGTACGTACGCTTAACGAACTATATAGGAAAGAGTAACGTGCCGAAAATATAAACGAAAGAGGTTGGGGTTATTGTATCGCATTTAATTCTAAACATTTTGGTTATCTTATTTGTCTTTTTGGTAAAAAATATCAAGTAAATGATGTTTTTCTCTCTCTGAAAAATACTAAATTATAAAAGGTAGCATAATTAAAATATGAATTATAAAATTAAATACATATGCATGTATAATGCTCAATCGCATCGGTTACTTATCTACATTGTCTCACTGTTCTGTATAGTCGATAGTTTTTTTTTGAATACATTCCTAATTATAGTTTAATTGTAGTTAATATAAATCCTAAGTAGAGTTATATAAACATTAAATATATATATATATATATATATATATATATTAAACAGGTATATCAATACACACATTCCCATATTGACATAGATATATAGATATTACATATGGTGATATGTGGATGTATATACATTGTTAAATTAGAAAAACATGCTGTAAGCCTTACTGAATTTTCGGCATTTAATAAAGTATGATGACAATGAAAATAAAATACAAAGCGTATAGTATAACAACGTGGATATCTCGTTTAGCAGTGAGATATGAACTGGTTTAGCCCCATAGTAAAAGCTAAGAGCAATAAATAAACACAACGAATAATAATACAAACATAAAGGAGACAAAGTTTGCCAGAATGACGACGTTGATTGCCAATGCACACACTAGCCGGGAGCCAAATCAAACAGTTTGGGTCGACTTAAATGCTTCAAGCAGATAATTCAAGCTGAACCAGCCGATGATGATAAACCTCATCATAAATAGGGGACGGTTGAGTCTTTATAACGGAGTTCCTGTAAATCACTCTCGATTTGTTTATTTGCTATTGTCGGAAGATGATTTATAGGTGATTAATTTGGGAATATTTGGTCAATGGAAACCGTTATAAAAGACAATATGCTCATGGAAGAAAGTTGGGTTACAAAATTGATTTCTATAATCGGAAAGTAAAGATTTATGAATTGCGAGAGTAACAACGCGTATGAAAACGTGTATATATATATATATATATATATATATATATATATGTCTTTATATATATGTATGCATATATATATATATGTCTTTATATATGCATATATATATATATGTCTTTATATATATGCATATATATATGTCTTTATATATATATATATGCATATATATATGTCTTTATATATATATGAATATATATATATGTCTTTATATATATATATATATATATATATATATATATATATATATATATATATATATATATATATATGGGGGTAAGTGCGTTGGCGTGATTGGTCGTGTATAAGACTATAACGCATATGAAATGTCGAAGTTGAATAACTCTAGATCAGTGGCAAAGGTGGAAAAGGAAGAAACACCTAAAGTCATTGTCTTTCGAAGCCGAATGCTTCTTATCAGAATAGAAAAAGCAAAAAGTTTAGATCTGAAACAAAAAAAAAACTGGCTTATCAAAATAAAAAATGAGAATTAATGCATGAGAAAGAAAATGCAGGCAGAGAAACTATAGATTAAAGAAAGATACGTAGAGGAAGCACGGAATGCATGGTGGGAAATTGGTAGAGAAATACTAAATATACATATAATATAAGAAGCAATGAAAATGTCAGTTTTAGCGCAGTACTACGGGACCTTAGAATACTATGCAGATTCGTCCTGCTCATGCTGCAAACATCGACGCCGAGCTTATCATAGCATGCAGGACGATTGCATCAACTTGGAGTCGACTATCATGCCATTTCTTTATAGACTGTTCCTAATCACGCTGCCAACGAAATGTGATAACTAAGGCGGAGCGTGACAATGCGAGCTATTTGTAGTTCTACAAATGATGCCGCAGTGACTAACATCTCGCAGAGCATTACTGTTACATGCCTTCCCTGAACGATGCCGCGAGAAATAATCAGTCATAGAAAAAAACAAAAATCTGCACCAACAACACCAACTTGCACTAACCGAAGAATTCCCAGCAGGCTCTGAACTCACAGGGAAAGGGTAACAGTCAAGCGGGCCCGAGGTTTCCAAAACACGAAAAAAATCTGCACAAGTGGGGCTATGTACAAAGCACTCAGTATCCCTGAGGCATCGAAGTGTAGATTATCGCACATAGTCATAATCCGTCCGCTAAATGAGCATAGCCGATATAGTGCCGAGGGATTTCTCACACACTGCCCGACGATTCCCCCTTTAACAGGATTTACCTAAAAAAAACAAGGACAACTCCGAATCCCCTTTAAATACCAAATTCTTAAATTCACTTGTATGAAAGGAAGATCCCCCCCCATCGTAATTAAAATAATAATTTTGAAATAAATCTTAAGTAACAAATAAATCTTAATGGAAAGATAATTTTAAGGGTAATCGAACTGTAAAATGATTACAAAGCGAAGTAATAACCTTGTTTAAATATTAGGTATATTTTTAAATTAGGTCCACCTCCACAATTTTCTGTTAAATGACGACTTTTATATGTTTCCGACTATGCCGAATACGGAAATCGCATTGAAATTTTGCGGAACGCAGTAGTTATCGAGATATAAAAATTTGTTTTATGTATTGCATTCTTTGGCGGCCATCTTTGTTACGCGCGGAGATGTGTTTATGGCGCACGCCCGTAATACAGAGGGCCGCCAAAAATACAATGCATAATACAACTTTTTATATCTCGATAACTACTTATTTCTGCAAAATTTCAATGAAATTTCGGTATTCAGAATAGTCTAAAACCTAGAAGAGTCGTCATTCACAAGAAAATTGTCGAGGTGGACCTAATCTAAAAATTTACCAAATATTATAAAAATAAACAATGAACGGTCCGAAGATGTCCGGGTGTTTGAAAAACCAAAAAAAGGTTTGAGGGAGGGGAGGTGCGAACTCGAATACTTGAGGCGAAAGCGAACAAAAAAAAGGTTATGAATAAACTAAAAAGTGAATTAGGTAAAATATCCATCCCGTAGTCAAGTTTGCTTTTGTTTAGTTTCCCAACATGTCAGTCCCCATAAAAAATAGGGGGGTCCATGTGAAAGCAATTGTCTGATATAAGGTTTCCACCGGATTGCTCAAAAGCTGATTGCTTTCTGGACGTTCCGGCGCGAAAGCCGAGAATACACCGTTTTAATTTAGTTTCACTTTATTTAAACTAAAAAGCAGGACAAACAGGCGACAGGGCGAAATCGCGCGATTTTTATAAAAGTCGATGTAAATAAATCCTGACCCGACACGCGTTCCCAAATCCTAGATATTATTATGTAGGGGGTATATAAATACTTCTAAGCGATAGCACTCCCCCACGAGAATCGCGACGAAGAAAGCCTTTGCGAGACATGCATTAAAGTATAACACACATTTTGTCTTTTATATATATAGAAGATTTCTCCGAGATGTAAATAAAGATCTTAATAATACATACCAATCTCCAACTACCTAATCTACTAGTATGGAATATAAAGTTATTTTATTTTATCTTATTTTAGTGTACAGATAACAATTACATTGCAGTAGATGTGTAATGGTAGTAGACTTCCCAGATTAAAATTAAAATCGATGTGTAACACCGAAAGAACACATGATAAGAACCCTTTCGTTCTGGGAGAGTCAGAACAGAGATTAAACGTTAAATTCAGCCAAAATTACTTGAAGTTTGCCGTTGCGCCCATCGCCAAACTGGAAGTGACGTAGGTTTTAATGAAAGCTAGTCAATCGAAAAGAAGGGATGACTTTAGAAAATATCGGCGAAAAAAGCGACTCCTCTCTGGAGAAAAGTGTCAAGTTTAGGGTGAAGGAATTACTGTTTTGGGCCAATTTTACGATATTCGTTGTCTGAATGATCGAGCTTAAAAACAATACCGACATCGTTAAAATCCGTTGCCTCTCTCGAAAGTTTTCGGCATACATAATACATATATACATACATAAATTTAAAGAGGTACGATTTATAATATAGACTAGCGGGGCTACCCGGAGTTGCACAGATCTTTGGAGGTGCAAAAGAAAAAAAAACGTTCTAGTAAGAACGTAGGCTCGAATACGAACCGTGTGGTCAACAGCCTGATACCTTATCGTCACGCTACGTTGGCAGTAAACTGAGAATGGCGGGTATTAGAAGATTAAAAAGTTAATCGATTAAAAAGTTAATTGGCAGTTGCGTAAAGTTAATGAGGTTAAACATCACGTCAGAGGGAAATGAAATATATTAAACTTTACCTGCAAGTAAGTTTATACGTATGTTGTTTGGTTCCCCTAAGATGTTGGGGAAAACCAGCTCCCCAATAAAAGGGTTGTCTCTAAATAAATATCAATTTTCTTAGATGACGAGTTTTGTCTGGATTGATCAAACCTCGTTGCTTTCTGGACGTCCCGAGGATTATATATATTCTGAAGAAACTTACGTTACCTTGTTTTATATGCGTTAGTTTCGTATGTATTTCGTACTGCAGTTTTCGTATATATTTCCGAACTGCAGTTATTTATTCCTTACAGGAT
>NC_136498.1:44040227-44205227 GCF_053919585.1 Euprymna scolopes | reverse complement strand
GTGGGTAGGATAAAAACAATTGAGGAACCCCGAATAGAACCAGGAAACTCACGATTATGTACAATGCACTAACTCAAAAGATCGAACTGACCGACTTTCTGTGAAAAGAAAGATGGCAGAAGACGGCTGGTTTACATGGATCACTGTCATAGTAACACAAAAGGAGCATTAGAACATTACATAGCGAAGACCACGTAAGAAATACGTGTCACAGCAAGAGACACTGAAAAAAAACAAATAAGAGAGACAAATAAGAGTGATAGGATGAGAAGGCAATTTACAAGGGTGAGAGGATTATTTATAAGGAGTCCTAATGGTTGATACAAAGAGAACACCTACGCAAAGAAACCGAATCTATAATAAAAAAGGTAACGTGATTAAAAGCAACCATATCAAAACAAGGACTGAAAGAAAACAGCAAATGCACTATGTGGAAAAAGATCCAAGGCAATAAACCGCACTATAAGCGATAGCAGCTGCTTATTTCTGCCCCCAACACCTAACGTTATAAACTTATCAGAGAGAAAAGATTTAGTAATTGAGAAGACATTTCCAGCTATTCTGGAACTGGGGATTTTATGAAGTAGAGACTTGTGTTATACCCTATAAACACCTGTAATGTAAGAGCCTCTTTATGTAGTATAATATAACTAAGAAATTAAGCGTCCATCAATAGAATCGCTAATCTTGTCAGATATCACAATTTACACATCAGCTGTAGATCTAGCAGAATGAAAGCCATAATTAGTATCCCCGAGCATATTATTTTTCCTATAATGGTTGAACACTTCTCTATGCAACACATATTCCAGAAACTTACTCATGACGGACAGGGAATCCATTGGGCTATACTAAGAAGGAGATGACCGTTAACCTAAATTATTTAATACACGATTGGCTGATAAAGTTTTCCAAGTTGTTTATATAGAGGAATCACAGCTTATCCATTCCCGGAGGCAACTCGGGATAAGGGAAATGGGTATACATTAGTCAATGTATAAATAACGTAGTAAACACTGGTAGTGGGAGATTTGGAAATAGGATTAATTAGGGGGACGGTTCATCAAGAACTTGTTTATCTTAAACTTGAATACAATCAGATTGCAGTTAGCTGTATAGCAGGCAATCGGAAGAGAGTCCCACATGCGTGCAGTTCTAAGAAAGAAGTTTGTTCTTTGAATCTGCATTAAGGTTTAGGCGCAGATAAAGTGTGTATTAAATTATTGATAGTGGTTTAGGCAAGACGAGTGTTTTTTGTCAAGGTTTGGATATGAGGTATATATTGAAGCTCAACTTAGAATTTGCCATGGAAATAACGATAAAGCAGACAGGGAAAGAGATCACAGAGAAGAGGGCATCCCACAGTAAGTTACGAAGTCTATTTTTAACTATGTCAAATAGGATCAGCAGCTTCTATCAGCTCCTGCCCAGATGTGGCATCAATACTCTATAGTTGGCCGTACCTGGCTTTTATATAGGTAGAGAATTGCATTAGCAGCGAGATATCTACTGGATCGATAGAAGAATCCCACCTTTTTACCAGCAGTCTTGGCAACGGATTTAATGTATTTGTTCCATTTAAGATCAATAGCAAAGGTCAAGCCCAGAAGCCTGTAAAAACATGAGGCGTCCACAAGACGAGGGCCATTCATTTCAATTGATGCCAAATGGGGATCAGAGCGTTGATGATGTAAAGATAAAAGCTTGATTTTGGATGCATTAAAAATGACAAGCCACTTCTTTCCCCATTGTACCACTTGCCCAAGATCAGAGGAGAGAGAATCAGAGAGAACTTGGTCGTTTACGATCTTAGATGTACTACCATAGATAGTAGTCATCAGCATACATGTCTACGAATGATGTAAGAATGTGATTTGGAAGATCATTAATATAGATCAGAAAGAGAGTTGGGACTAGGATGGAACCCTGAGGGACAGCAGTATTAATACTAAGATCTTCTGATGTTTGCACATCAATCACTACTTTTATGAGCATACCAGAGAGAAATGATTTAATAATTGAGAAGACATTTCCAGCTATACCATAGCGGGAGATCTTGTGAAGTAAACCTTTATGCCATACTCTATCAAAGACCTATTATATGTGAAGACCAATTGTCCTAGAAAGGTAGCCTCCGTCTAGATATTCGCTAATCCTATTCTAATTACTTCAAGTCTAACGTAAACAAGTTTTTGATAAGCGGTTCAATATAAGTTAACAAATTTACCGACTCTCCATTACTAACGGTTACTATATTGTCCAATTTCTACTGTACACTCTTTAAGCTTATCCTCGAATGGGATCTTGGTCTTGATAAGTGGTGATGCCTATGTAAAAAAAAGTAGGCACTATACGATCCGTTAATGTACCAATTCCATGGAGTGATACGGAATTCTTTTGAAACATTGCATATAATGAAATAAATTGTGAGATGGAAAAACGTAAGTTTATGATGTTTAGGGTGCCCATACCTATGAATAACAAAACATGCATGAAACCAAAAAAATAAAAAAACGCGTAGTGAATATGCTGCATTACTACCTGCGTTTTCGATCAGTAAGCTTATTCATATAAATTATTGTTTTATATTGGTATATTGTTTATAAAAGGACACTTTGTAATACGATGTGCAAGATGAATATTGTGAACAATAATACTAAAAATATATATTCTTTAGTTTGATTAAACGTAAAAGAAATAGACGGCTTGGTGTGTATCAAAATAATGGTTCATGGAAACCAAGGCGTAATTTACCGCATTTTTTCCCAAAATATTACTAACCTATGTGTATACATGTTTCTTTTGAAACACTCTTAAAGAAAAAAAGGTTTTTAAGCTAGATCTATTGGATAACACTTAGCTAGAAAAAGTACAATTTAAGGCGTTGCAAAAGTAATATCTATGCAAATATGCAGCGAAAAATCTTTGTAAAAATAAAAAAATAGTATTATATATATGTATTTGTGTTTATATATATATATATATATATATGCACACACACACACACACACACACACACACACACACATATATATATATATATATATGTTTGTGTGTGTGCGTGTGTACGTATATGTATATTTGTGGGTATAATTCAAATAAAAAAATGTAATACTTTATTAACAGGTTAAGCAATTATGGCAAGTGAAATATTAGGTTGTTGCAAAAATAATGCAGTATTACACCAACCTAACACGTTAAAGTTGGTTACGCCTGTGCGAATTAACCTACTATTGTTTTTCTATTACATAGTAAAATGTTGGATGTAAACCTCAGCAATGAACTTAATTAAAACTAAAATCCATTTCGGAACAAAACCAAATTGTAGTATAAAGTTTTCTGAGGGTTTTTTCTTCTTAGAATAAACAAGCTAAACATTTAAGTGAAACTTTATTGCCAGATTTATATCTGTTTCTGAAATTTAACTTCATATTAAGTTTCCCACATCTTGAGATGAAAGGAGGGCTTGTATGATTTTTACTAATGTAAAGTTTTGTGTAGCAGATCCAATAATAACATCACGAAAAGATATAGTTCAGATGGATGATCGGATAATATTCAATGTAACTAAAAGAGAATTTATCACGATCAGCTTTTTTCACATGAAATGCCTTGAATGTTATCGAGGATTTTGCGAAATGTCGCGGAGTTGAAATGATTTCGTTTGTAATGTGTCCAAAGTATAAGGATATTTTTGATGTTCAAACGCAATATTGTCCTGTCTTAAATATTAATTCCTTTTGTGTTGCACGAATCTAGGCCCAGTTAAACATTATGATTATGTCAGATTACATAGAATTAATCTCAACGCACACTAAAACCAACTCACACACACACGCTCACACACACACACACACACACGCTCATATGAACTCATACGCACACAGACACATACACAAACATATATACATACATATTAATATATATATGAATATTTATAAATATATGCATATATATGTGTGTTCATATCTAAACGCATATGTAAATATATACATATATACATATATATGTATATATGTATACAAGCAAATATTATTAAATGCAATGCAGCTATTTGTCTTTATGATTCATTTTTTTTTAATTTTATGATTTTCTGCATTATCAAAATATTAATAAAAGTTTCAAAGTTGTTGCTGTCACGAGCGCTCTCGATTCCTCCACGAATCATCATCAGGTGTTGAGATACAAGTCCGAAGGAGCGAAAATGAGAATTAAAAGTGTGAAAACGAATATATACAGATGAGTTAAAATATATAGAGCGATGAGTTAAAATATATAGAGTCGATGAAAAGTCGATTGAAACTATAGGTCGATTAAAAATTCAAGTATTAAAATCAGCAATTTCGTGGACACCGTTAAGAAAGTTTGTCCAATACGAACAACGCAAGACATTTTAGAACGTTATTGCTTTTCTCGAATGCGATATCATTTATAGTGGGTTGAAGGGTTCTAATATATGACGCTCCAAGAATTTTTTAATTTTTAATATAATATTTATGTTGTATCTTTGAAAAGTCCTCGTTGACAATATATAACATTGCTGTCAACGAGGAACTTTCTAAGATTGGAGAGAGGACAGTTACTTTTTATCAAATGTTTATATATAGAACTAGTATTATTTAGACGCATGGTTATTCGCCTTTACATTGTTCTCGTTGAATACCCAATGTATGTATTTTTTCGGAGTTACATTCTCCCATTGAGCATTTAAAGTTATACCTACATTGGTTTGCTCCAACGTTTTTATAGTCGGTGAGGAGTTGTTTCTAACCACAAAGTTTTGTGTTCTAAAGTTTTTGTAGTAGATAATAAATTTAGTTTTAGAATTACTGTCAACATGCGTCAAGTATCTACGTATGATATTTAAATTGCGTTTTCGTCGATTCGGAAGTTCGGTGTCATTTGATCTTGATAAAATATATTAATGGAGTTTGAATTGCAGTGTTGGCTAATAATATGATTACGGTTTTCAAGAGATTGTACTATTCGTTTTATTTCTTCATCGACAATGTAATTAGGAAAATGATTATTGATGAGTACTTGTTTAATGTTTTTTATCCCAATTAGTAATGCTGTTTTGTGGATGATATCATTTTAGCGCGATTTAATTTTTTTGTTATTATGGCTATTTTGTACCTGATGATAATTCCTGGTCGAATCAAAAGTGTTCCTGACACCAAGCAGTATGAAACTTTTTATTAATATTTTTGATTTTGACACAAAAAAGATTATATAGAAAATCGAACAATTAAAAAGAAATTAAAAGCAAAGTGTCTCCGTTGCATTTAAAAATATTTGCTTGAATGTAAAAATGCTGCCTAAATATAACGATCTCTCTCTATCTCTCTCGCTTTCTATATATATATATATATATATATATATATATGGTAAACATGGTCTGAGTTTCGATCCCTATAAAGAGTTGAACTACGCTGACGAGAGGTAATGACCTCGAAACACGCGTGTACGTAGATTACTGTTTTAACAAATAAATAAATAAAAATGTTATATACGTCCAAACAAATTAAATGGGCGACTTTCTAAGTAAATAAAAAAAATGAGCTCCGAGGCGGAGCCAATATTAGCCGTATGTATCGCTTGAAAAAAAAAACAACAATAACAAATATATATATATATATATATATATATATGTGTGTGTGTGTGTGTGTGTGGGTGTGTGTGTTGAAATATACTTTATTTCCTGGTAATATATACCAATCCTTATTTAAAAAGCTCAATGTAATCACAGAACGTTATCATAAATGAATGGCAAATGCCTATATTTCAATGGGAAAAATGGGTGAATTATTAAGGATTGTATTGACATAGAGAAACAATGGAGAATAGCAAGGGGAGTAAAAGATAATAAAGATTTTTAAAAATATATATATATGTAACTTAATCAATGGATCATTACTGTTGACGCTATTAGCTTGTTTTCTAATATGAAAAATAATGGTAAATGTTCTTTCATTAGAGTTAACACTATAATTATTATCAACCCCTCACTAAGGAATTATTCAATCACGTCATTTAATGTGTCTCTCTTTTTACTAATATAATCACTGACGGGGTTTATATTATAAAACACATATGTTGTTCTTATTAGTAGAAATTAACAACATTTAATATTTCCATCGGGCTCTATTGATTCAGCGATTTACTGATTAATGGGGCTATATATTCTGTATAATCTTACTACAGATATAGAAATAAAAATAGATACGATATTAACTAGTGAAAAATTCTGATACCCCCAAATGTTATCAGATTTAAAAAAACATGAAAGAATTCAAAATAATTAATCTTAAAGTAAATATAACCTAAAACTTTAAAATAGTTAGATTTCTGGATGTAACACTAAACCTTAGCACAGAAATATATGTACCTTATAAACAAGAAAAAAAACATAAACTAATATGCCCAACTTCTCTGAAACCACCCCAAATCTATCATTTCACATGTCCCTAAATATATCAGCAGTTTTACCTCTTAAATAAATGAAATATAAAGTAAACATAATAACTTTAATAATATTACCCTTTTAAACAACGGATATAAAAAAGGTCACTACTATATAATACTTATATATATATATATATATATATATATATATATATATATATGTGTGTGTGTGTGTGTGTGTGTGTGTGTGTGTAATATAAAGCTGAACGTCTGTATGTGTCTGGTCACGGATATGCTCCTATATGGTTGACTATTACAGAAAATTGATAACATATAATGATAGAAGAGGTATTGAGGCACAGGAATGGGTATGTTTGATCTGGCATAATTATGATTCATTTAAATTGTGGGGTCTCCGTACGCGCCTGGTCCACAAAGTATGGAAATAAAAAGAATTGTAAAATTACAAAAAAAAAAAAACGTTTACAAGTGCTTTTGATATAGATGCACATAATAATATTTTGATAAATATGTTTTAACTTAAATAGAGATGTTATAATAAAATTGTTGGGTCTGCGTTCGCGCCTGACCTCCATACTCCATAGAATGAAAATAGGAACAAACTTTAATAAACATGTTGCATATGTATCTGTGTAAGTATACTTTGATAATTATGTTTCAGTTTGAAGAAATATGGTATAATAAAATGATGGGGTGTTCGTTTAACAAGGTTTTTTTTTATATAGATCCACAGAATATTGAATTATTTTTTTTCAGTGTGAACAGGCATGGTATAATAAATTATGGGGTGTATCTATTTTATTTTTACTTTCATCATATTTTGCTTTGGCTTTGATAACCCACAAATTCAACCCAAATTTACAACCCTTCTTTTCATAACCTATCATACTTTCATATATATATATATATATATATATATATATATATATATATATATATATATATATATATATATATATAATGTTAGCTATGTTTACATCGATCTATATTTATATATTTGTAAATTCTAAAAAAAAAAGCGTCAATTATCGTTTTTAGCGGGAAATAATCTTAAAAGATAAAATATTCTATTTCATGCACTCTTATTAAGGGACAAAGAGATGGAAACGAGTTGTGAAAAAATCAGAATAATTGCATATTAGTAAAATTTAAATAATAGTTCTTGAACATTCAATTACACAGTATTATTCAAATTTCATTTTATTTGAAGACATTATAAAGCTTTTAAAGGGCACAATTTGGGGAGACGGTCAGGTGTACGTATTTAACCGTAAAAGATTTACATTGGACTCAATCCATAATCTTTAAATGTTAATTAAACAAGATTTTGTAAATGCTTCTTACTTTGAAGTCTTAGATTTTAGTCACTTTACACAATTAAAATTTACATAATTAATTTTTGATTTAAAATTAAGAATTGTAGACTTATCGACCATTACGTAAATGTTAATCTACACAAATGTGGTAAATATTGTGCGATGATTTTTTCCTTATAAATGTATATATATATATATATATATATATATATATATATATATATATATATATATATTGTGTGTGTGTGGACATGTGTCATTTAAAATTTTTATAATTGGACATCATTTTTTATTTATTCAGCTTCGGTTAAATATAAGCGTAAAACTCAGCATGTACAGGGCGACTCATTTTAAACTAGCCCGATCTTTAATCCGACTGTAATCATTTTATTTTTCAGATTAAGCATCGCACGTAAAAGTAGCGCGATTTATCTTAATTCTCTTATTGCCCAACTGACACCACAGAACAAATGCATTTTTTCCAACAAGATGACGCTACATGCCATACGCCTCACAGATCACCGATAAGAGTTTATCATATATTTACGGAAGAGAGAACAATAAGCAAAGGATTATGGTAACCACGTTCCCCTAACTTGTCATGATGTGATGTTTATCTTTGGGGGACTTTAAAATACAAAATTTATGCAAATACTCCTCATAATCTAGACTAACTAAAACTGACCATTACCAACGTTATCAGGAATATTACGAAAGAAGATTTAAAGGCAGTATCTGTAAACGTTGTTATACGATCACAAAAATACATAGATATCAACACGGAGCACTTTCAGCATCTTTTATAACACCACACGTAATTTCAACAGTGCTACATCTTATTAAACAGTAAAAGAATGTCTCTTCTCAGAGAATTTTCTCGGCTACTTTCAAGTGGACAACTCCATACTTGTTTTGAACATTTTTTTTTCGATATAACTCGGAAAATGTGAGAAAGTTAGCAAGGAATATTGGACGAATCGACAAAAATACATACATAGCTTACCACTGATATTCGACCAGACTTGTATATATATATATATATATATATATATATATATATATATATATATATATATATATATATATGTGTGTATATATATATATATATATATATATATATATATATATATATATATAGTGTGTGTGTGTGCGTGTGCGTGTTGGGGGTGCGTTGTGTTGTGATCATACGCGGTCTTCGTTTCCTATCATGTGCCATTTTCTATTCTTTCCCGCGCTTGTCAAGTTCCTGTCTTTTTACGAATCATGCGCGTACAGGAGCTTGCTATAAATGTACACATTCAGACATCGTTTGATTCATTTATATATGCTCGTTTGTAATGCATTCATGTATGTGCATATTCGAATACGTGTTAGTATGTATAGATGTATGTAATCACAAGGAACATCCTATTCTAGATCCACAAAAAAAATCATAAAATAAAACAAGGTTTACGTTGCTGATACAGCCACGTTAACTGAATTCCTCATCGACCGCATGTCTCTGTCCGATGCTACCCGCGTCAAGGATGTCAATTGATAATATGGATTTTCAAAGATAAGAACAACCGAGCGACACTTGGGAGAGATTGCGATGGGGAAACAAGGCATTTTACTAAAGAAAAATGTGAGTAAAATAGCATCAAAGCAAAACTAGTATGGTATAATGTATAAAATTACTTCTATTTTTTATTTATTTATTTATCAGTTCTTTGCGTTTTGTGTGTGCATAGGAGACAGAAGAAGTAATTGCTTACCACAATATTAGCGATTGTCAGTAGACGAAAAAAAAGTTGCATACAGTGCAAATAGACGAAATTAGCTGACGTTGAATGATCGATCATAATATAAATTACGTAGATATTCATGTCGATAATTTTAATTATTATAATGGAATTAAGGTCACGAAATGGTAAATATGCAAGTTGCGTATTTCTCTTGGAAATATCATCAGGATGTTGGTTGATTGAGTCCGGCGTTTTAAAATCCAATAAAAGAAATCCAGCAGATTATCGACTCGTATTATTTGTTCTTTAGGGACTACACTTCTTATGTGGAGTGTTATTCTCACAACTTTTAAGTGGATTTAACCGCTGACATTCTTTCTATCTATTGTTCAACTCGGGAATCTTTCTGTCAAACTCAGTAATATTTCTCACGGAGGTATGAGGATACATCGAAAGGAATGTTATTAAAATAACACTCAAAATTAAAAGAAGTAGTTTGGAGAATCAAAAGTATACGTATAGTCAATTATCATGCTAAAAGTCATAAACGTAATTGTAATAAGTTTCATTAGCAATGCAGGAAGGAATTGATGACTAATCTCCTTTTTCTTTAAATGTAACTTAAAATTTCATCACGTAACTTGTTTATATAAACGCTATAATGAACATAGGTCATACTAGCAGAGAAAACAGACGACGTCAAGGAGTAAAGAAGATCAAGGGATTTTAGTTGTCATGGAATTTGTTTAAATCATCAATTTCCACTAAAATCGATTGCTCGCCTGCTTTTGCCGGAAATACATCACGGTGTACCGGGAGAAAGCTTTATTGCATATCTTAAGTGATATTTAGCACATTACACTTTAGAGAAAGTATTGCTGATTTTATGAAATTATTCTTATATAATTGACGTAATTAAATTTTAAAATGCAAAAATATGTAACATAGTTTACTTGTGCTATAAACAGAAACATTACTTTTGAACACGTTTCTCTTTTATCAAAGGGCATACTATTGATTTTACAGGCTTGCCTTTCTGCTTGTGTGGTGATAAAACTTCTTTAATACATTTTTGATGTTAGGTTTATGAAAAAGTCGAAACAAAGACTTTCCTTCCCTCATCGTATTTTGTCGAGTAATACATTTCGATACATATGGAGGGATTCACATAGAAAACCATTTCGGAGAACATTTCCAAACACATATGGTCTTATTAGGGTGAATTTTCTAAAAAGAGATCGTCCCAATCGTCTCAGAGTCAATAGGCAATGAATTCATACACGCACCTATACACACAGACATGTGGAGACAAAGTGCCATAAATATACAAGTGGAGATCATCATAGAAATGAAACCTTTTCCGTACGTTCTAGTAGGACTTTTTTTAAGTGGCTTTTGTAGGAGTTTTCAACATTTAACTATAACCCTATACTTAAACTATTAGAATAGCAGATTGCACTCAACAACCTTTATCTATTAGATACATAGTAATAGGGAGAAAGCAAATACAATCCAGGAGATACACCAGTTATGACTAATATAAATCTTCCAGAATGTGTTTACCCAGAGTACAAATGGTCCAAAATATGAAAATATTATGAAGTGAATTTTAGGACGTGTGTTCAAATTGTGTCGAGTAATATTGACAACAGATTCTCGACCAAGAAAGAAACGGGAGTATTTAGCCCGACGAATGAAATAATTAGTTCATCTGAAAATTCACAATCGGTCACCAAAGACGATAAATTGATTTAAGAAAAGAGGACAACAACCGGATCCCCAACAATGAAAATGCAATGTATATGAAAATTTTCTAAACAAATAAAAAAATTAGTTCGAGGATAAAAACAGTCGAACATATAAGTATTGTGAAGTTTATCTAAAAAAATATTAGAGAAGTAAGTTATATTGTGACTTTTATTATACGAAGGTTTGTTATTTTAGTAGTAAGTTTGGATTAATGTAAATCATTAAGCTGCCCGTTTTAAAAATATTTTTATTTAAAAAACATGTTTGTGAAATATGAATATTTTATGAGGTAATGGATCGGACTAATAATATATACGGGTAATTAAGAAAATCGAAAACATCATCTTCATCAAAGCCACCTATCTCAAAACGGAAATTACGAAGTTGTGTTAATAAAAACGTATCCCTATTATTTTAGTTAATTTATATTTAATCCGAAATCTGATTTAATCGTTAATAACACAAGTTATTGTTCATATTTTTATCTTAATGTTGTTTGTAATATAATTATATATTAATACTAAGTATATAGTTAAATAATTGAAAATGTTTTTACAAAAAAATACAATTATTACAAGTATGATTCGATTATTTGTTAAACTAATTTTTAAAAAATGTAAGAAAAGCACATATTTATGTACAAAACACTTCACATTTTATTTAAAAGAAATGTTAATTTGCCATAAGACACAGGTCGAAAAACATTTATTTTATTAGAGCAGGTTCGATTTTTTTTATTTCATATACTGTGTGTCACGATGTTCTTATGGTTTCTATTTAAACTATTTTATATGTAATCTCATATTTTTAATATTAAAAAAAATAAATACAAAGTTAACTCGTGTTATAATTAAGCAGGCTAGTGCCCGTCTAACACTAAAATTGGTAAGTTAATCGTGATAGGCGCCAACCTTTATAAAAAGGAAGGGCATCCACGCACGTTGTAGGTGGAACCCTCTCTCATACTTTTACAAAACCTATTGATCGATATTTTCATCTATCTATCTATCTATCTATCTCCATATATATATGTGTGTGTGTGTTTGTGTGTGTATATCTGTGTGTATCTCTATGCCTATGTTTGTCTATCGGTGTGTCTATGTGTTACTACTTTTGTGTGTGTCCTTCGTTAGACTCTATTGTGGTTTGGAACAAGAAGTCTGGTGTGTAACTCAAATCCTTATTCATATAATTCATTTACCTCGGATTATTATTTAATTGATATTGAAATTAACAACAGCATTTTGACACCCAAATGTCATATAAATCGGGTGGTTGCACAAATAAATACTGCACGTGGACAAGTGACCATCGAACGAAAAAAGAAAACACAACAAAAATATATTTAAGCTCGGAGGCAATTTTATTAAAAAGAATGACGAATACATTTTGTTGGATATATTAGTCGTGTACATAGTTGAGACATTTTGTTTTATTTTTTTCTGTATTTGAAAATTATCATGGAATAGCTGCCGGAATTTTCGAGAAATATTTTATCTCCCATATGCCAACAACGAATGCATTGGGAAGAGCAAAAGAAATCGTTACAGAAACATAGAAGTATTGTAATTCCAGAACTGAAAGAGTTATGGGATAGTAAACACATTTATATTTATTATAGTATGGAGTAGTTTGGCACAATATAGGCGAGACATTTCTCCCGTCGATCACAGTGCACACGTGTAACTCCCCATTCTTTATTTTTGGGTGTTTGGAATATCGTTTCCGTAGAGTCGTAGTTTTTCTGTTCATAATTTCTGAGACCCAGATTTGTCTTTGAGTCTATTTATTTTTCTAAATAGAAGAGCTTTCAAGGCAACTCGTTGAAATGATACGTTTACAGCAGACTAAGACTTTGAAATTGCAGAAACAAAGAAAAGAAGAAAGAATGAGAAGAAGAGAGAAAAGAGGAAAAAAAGAAAAGAAAAGGAGAAGAGAAGAGAAAGAGAAAAAGAGAAGTGGAAAAGAAGAGAAAGATGAGAGAGAAGGTAATTCAGCGAGAAAATACTGTAAATGCAGACATAGGCAAAGAAAAAATGGGAATTACTAACTAAATTACCAGCGAAGAAAGACAGCAAACGCATTAGAAATATTTCACTATCGTCCTGAAGAGGGCTTGATTTTTGAAGCCTATTTTCCCAGATTTAGTGACGTATTCAGGATTGTAAATCATGGAGCCAACAGATAAAAGGTTGCCTTTGATTACAAACATTTGGAACTGCAGAACATAAGTTCCTTGAGTACATCATGACAAAACCGACGCCTAAATTGCCATTTGATAGAATTCACTGTCAGAAAATCGGCTTATAATATAAAAGATGAGATGCGTCAACCTGACATGCAAAGAACACAAAAACACACCACATTTGTTTCAGTTATAAATAGACACAGTGACGACTCATTTACGGCTGACAACTTTAAGCTCCCGATTTTCATTTAAGGCTTAGTGTTGATTAAGGACGCTGAACCGAGACGCCGTGCACTGATCAGATTAGAAAAGGAACCAAATATAATCCTTCAACAATTGGAAAAGGAATGTCAGAGATTCATCTCGGAGAAGCAGCACTCCAAAAATATAGAACAGGCTGGTGTAGCAAACATTAGAAAAGTACTAAGTAACTAAAAATCTTACTCTCGAAACAGTGAAGTGAAAGGCTAACAGAAACCTCCGGGAAAATCCACGAAATAAACCTGACTTACTCTATAACCCATTTAAAGGATGCGGAGAAGTCCACTGTCAGAAGTAATGCTAAACCGACCCCGGAAATATGGTAATTGCAGACGCAACTGACACAAAGCCTCATATTGCAGAGCAAAAATACCCCGTAAGTTAAAACAACTAGGACTCAAGCGGAGGACGAAAATTTGCGGATGTACGTGACGGTGAAGATGAAGGACAAGAATGTTAGTCTTCAATTTGACAGTTTTTCAGATTTATCAATCATATACCATAATACTTGGTGCTAGCTCAGAAAACTGAAGATGATGAGAACTAAGAAAGTTGCTCTTGTAATAACTTGAGAAAAGAAGATTTGAAGGTCAGGTTACCACTAAAGATACGTTAAGTTTAAAACACTAGACCTCAAGATGTTTGTATTAAATTCACTAATAATCTTTTTAGGATAGACTGAATTAAAGAAAAATGAAATCTGCAATGCGCCCATTTTAGTTTTTTTGTAAAAAATCGACAACTTTACAGCCGAATCTGAAAAACTAAAGAAAAATATAATGAGATGTTCCCTGATGTTTTTTCACAAACTAGGCTGATATAGAGGCGAATTTCAAGTTACAAGACAATGCCACCCAATATCAAAAAATAAAGGCAGTGTTTGCCTTCATAGAAAATATTGACGTAAAAATAGGCAGACTTGTCAATGCAGGAATTTTCTCCCTAGTTGACTACTCCCTACCGTGTAAAAAATCATTTAAGGTTATCAGAGACTGTGTCGATTTCTCGACCGGGATGAATACTGCACTTAAAGGTCATCCTTACCCGCTACCCAGCTCCGAGGAAGTTTTTTACCAAACTACATGGAGGGAAAATATTCTCAAAAATACATTTGTGCGAAGCGAATCTACAGATTCTCGTTAAGGAAGAAAGCTGAAAACTTCTGTGCTTTACCGCTCCGAGGGTTTTTTAACGGTCAATAAGTTTACTTTCAGATTAAGTCGCATCACCTATCTGTAAACATATCATGCACACGATGTTGAGCAACGTTGATTTTTTCTATCGGATACCTGGAAGATATATTATGAAATTCGAATCAATACATCAACACAGCAAGCACGTTTTTAAACAAATGTTCGAAAAGATAAATGCGTATGGCTTCACACTTAAAGGCACCAAATGTGAATTTTGGGTCGACCAAACTAAATACATACGGCAGATCATAGAAAGGAATGGCAGAAATCCGACCCACAAGAGTCCTAGCAATAAAAAATATTCCTGAACAACAGTACATGCCGACACTGTAAGGTTTTCTAGGCTTAGCTGATTGCTATCAAACCTAATATGCACACATTAGCGCACATTTAAATGAACTCCGTACGAGGAACTTGCAATAAGTAATGCCCTGCCTCACTTTCCATAGCAGTAGAGCAACGAAATTGGCACAGTTATTAGTCTTTCTCTACATAGGAACCACCCAGAGCTTTGCATTTCTCCCATCGTTTGATGCAACTCTGGACACTGTTTTCGTAGAACAACCTCGGTTGGTCCTCCAACCACGATGTGACTTCAGAAATCAAGACTGCATCATCTGGGAAACGCTTTCCTTTCAAAAATAACTTCATGGCTGGGGAGAGATGAAAGCCATAGTGTGCAAGGTCAGGAGAGTAGGGAGGATTGGGGTAGGCGTTCATAACCACGCACCCGTGCTTCTGATCTGGCGACATACGAGTTGTTGATCGGAGCGTTGTCCTGCAGGAGGAGGGTACATTTGCTGATCTTGTCCCACCTCTTGATTTTGATAGCTTCCCTTAATTTCCTCAAAAGTGAAGCATAATAGGTTCCTATAATTGTGGTACCCTTTGCCAGGAAATCTGTCATCACTATTCCGTCCTGGTCTCAGAAGACTGAGCATGACCTTGCCAACGGAGGGCTGCATCTTTGCCTTCTTTGGAGGTGTTGAGTCCAAGTGCTTCCACTGCATTGACTGTGCTTTGATCTCTGGATAATAGTGATGGACCCAGGTGTTATCCTGTGTAATCAGTCTTTTGAAAAACTGTGTCTCATATTCTTGGCACATCTCCAAATTTATCCTCGAGCACTCGACGCGTTCTCGTCTCTGGCATTGTGTGAGCAACCTGGAAATCAATCTGGCAGACAGCTTCTGCCTATGAAAATGGTCATGAATGATAGTTTCCGCAGATCCTGTATTAATCTTGACATCTTGGGCTATTTGGCGAATAGTAATGCGCCGATCTTCCTAAATGGCAGCCTCAACTTGACGGACAGATGCCTCATGAATGGCAGAAGAGGCGACCAGATTTGGGAGCTGTTTGCACAGACTTCGTGCCAAGTTTGAATTCACGATGCCAGCGTTTTACAAGGTCATAAGTGTCTTCTATTTTATCAAAAGTCTACTATGGTGTGCGTGTTTTCAAATACACAAACCGGATCACTGCTTGACAATCAACAGGCTCCATTTCACTCCTGACTCAGTTCAAACACCTGTAAAACAGAAACCGCAATTAGTTCAGAGCTGTAATTTGCCACATAACCATAGAGACAATAATCATTGCACAGGCAAAATTTCAGGTAGATCATACAACTGGAAGTGGGTCAGGGGCATTACTTATTGCAAGTCTCTCGTAGGAAGGACAAGGTGTGGAACTGGACCACGGAATTCAAGATGTTGTGTAAAAGCTAATAGAGGTGCTCACATCGGAACCATTACTGACCCATTATAACCCAGATTTAGACATTATCGTAGCAAGTGACGCAAGCGCGTATGAAATCGGCGTGTCTGTCTTGCATAAAATGCCCGCCGGTTCTACAAAACCGATAGCACAGGCGTCGAGAACTCTTCTATCTGCCGGAAGGAGTTGTTCCCAGACAGAGAAAGACCTCTCATTTTAGCGACAACAAAATTTCACAGACTTCTCCATAGACGACATTCATACTTAAAAAGGACCACAAGCCGCTGATCTCTATCTTTGGCACGCAAAAATAGAATTACATACACATACGACAAACAGACTCCAAAAATGGGGAGCAATCCTACTGAATTACGATTTTGATATGGAGTTTCGTCGACAACGAATCTAGGACACCAGACGGGCTATCCCAGTAAATACCGGGTATTGGTGAAACACTTGAAGACGGTGGTCGCATCACTACGGTCAGAGAGAGATTATAGTGCGATTCTATGACATTACTAAAATATTCTATTACTCTGAATGATTTAAGGAAAGAAGCCGAAATCAACAATTTCATAAGAGAGGTCATAGAAAAATAGCAGCCTGGTGAACAAGTAGAAGAGATTTCCTCGGCATCTGACCAGGTATTATTATATTAGGAGAAAGTAGTTTTTCCATCCACTCTCCAAACAAATGCATAAATGTTGACAAGAAAGAGAACGATGACTTTATTTTATATAGCTGAAAAGGTTATTCGCCATGTTGGTTATTCAGTATGAAAATGAAAATGTTCTTTAGGACAATATACGTCAAGAACGGAACAATATTGGTCAAGTACAAAGACTGCAACATGCTCTCCAATAGGAGAAAAAATAGTGCAAGGTGTGTAATGGAAAATCAATGCACAAATGATTGTTATTAAAAAAAAACAATTAGTTAATAAATTTGACCGAGACGGGATTAAAGCCACTCTATGCCAGAAAATTATAGGCATAGAAGTATAAATACGATTGAGTCTTAAAATACGCCGAAGAAGTGTATTGTCGAATTTGACCAGCAGCAAAAGGCTTGGACAGCGACGAAAACCCAAGAACCACCCAAACTGCGAAAAGAGATAGCAGAGTACCATGCGCCCGACCAAATGAGGCCTTAATACGAAGAGGAACTGCGTGATTAGATCAAGGAGGTTGGTTAATTCCCTACCCCTATGAGAAACTTGGCCCTCCCAGAGGCCTGCTTCCGCTGATGGTTATCGCTCAGCAGAACAAAACAAAGGTGAGGCCAGTGATCAACTGCCGTGAACTAAACGGTCATATTGATGCGTTCACGGCAGATGCTGACATTTGTTCCAGCAAATTACGAGAGTGGCGCCAGAAGCGTCCCGATGTGTCACTGCTGGATCTAAGAAAACCGTACTTGTAGGTCTGAATCAGTGAAACACTGTGGTCATTTAAAAGGGTCGTGTTTTCTGGCAAGATGTACTACCTTACCAGATTAGGCTTCGGCACCCCATATAATGAAGACCCTCATTAATGCTATGCTGTCACAGTAGGAAACAATAAAAGATTTGACATCGGCGTACCTTGGAGAATGGCGCCCGTGTATTGGGCCTGAACGGCCGACAGGAGCGAGGGACTTTGAAATGGAGGCGCGGAACTGCAGTTCCTGAAGTGCCCGATGTCTTCACGAGGCGAGCAGTATTCTCCCTGTGTGGAAAACTTGTGAGGCACCTACCAGCGTGTTGATGAACTTGTGTGACTACAGCCATCATAAACAGGAGGGCAAGCGCAGTCACCGAAGGCTAGGATGATAAAAGAGCAGACGATCTGTTGGTGTGCATGGTAAGGAGATCATCTCAAGGGTAAAGCAGGATGACCCGGCAAAAGGAGATTGGTGCGTACAGGGAGACAAACTGGACGTGGTGAATACGAGCTCTATTGCAATTGGTGTGATGTTGGAGAAGAATGCGGATGCGATTGAGGAGGCCTGCATGTTGCGACAATCGAATGACGCTGCTCATATCAACCTGGCAGACCTCGATGCAGTGATAAATGGTATCTACCTTGCACTCCAGTGGAAAGTCAGGAAATTACTCATACACACGTATTCGCTATGCGTGTACTATTGGATATCAGACATATTGACAGGCAAGATCACGGTGCGTAATAAGGCAGCCAGCGAGATGCTGATAAAACTGAGGTTGGACGCCATAATAAATCTGGTAACAGAGTACAACCTGTTTGTGGATGCGGTACTGGTCACTTCAAATTGCACCCTTGCTTATAGGTCCACTCGCGTGTTACAGAGAGAGTATGACACTATGAAGAAGAAAGCTGAGCCAGTACCATTATTATGTGCCGCCTCTATGTAGGTGGTCGATGAAATCAGGAAAATACACCACCTCAGTGGGCACCCAGGAGTGAGACAGACATGTTATTTTGTGCACTGGTCCAATCCGTCGGTGCCCAAAAGTGCAGTGAAAGCGATAGTCAAGGATGCCAAACATGTCAATAAATTGACCAGATGGCGCAAAGATCAGCTGGAAGTAGACACAACTAGGAGCCGAATGAGTATGGACATTACCCATTACGGCAGCCAATGCTTCCTTAACTGATTTATTGTGGACTGACAAGGTTTGCGAGCTGGAACCAGTTAATAAGACAGGTTATTCCAGCGTCACCCGATAATTGGATTCCATATTTTATGAAAGGGGCCGCCTGTAGAGATTTCACAGACAACGACACGGCCTTCTGCAGTGGGGATCTCAGACGTTTCGTAGACAAGTGGGGGATCCAGCTCAGACACAGATGTGTATATGTGCCGAATGGCCAGGGCATAGCAGAGCGGTGCCATCGAAGCGTGAAAAGGACTGCGGCAAGAAAACAATGCACAATCGTAGAGGCGGTATATAAAAGGCAACACCAAAGGATAGTATGACTGCTGCAAGCGCACTCACCAATGCGATCCATTCCTATTTAGTGCGCATCAAGAGCATTGACGCCCGTCTGCCTGATTGGCAGGAAAACCGATGGGATGTATGAGTTAGGGGACACTGTCTGGGTGAAGCCTCCCGATATTCGATGCACCAACAGCTTTCAAAGAGGACGAATCACTGGCATATTCAGTGAGCAAACCGTGCTAGTCGATGGTACCCCATACCATGTAAAGGATGTACGGCCTGCCCTAAATAAGAACTAATAGGCGAGTAGCAGTAATGGGGAATCATTCAACGAGGACCTGTGTATCCGACCTATTCCCTTTCATGGTACAACTGCGAACCCCAACGCTGACGCCGATAGTTCCAGCACCCCTTCTGAGAGCTCCGATGAAGATGAAGAAGTCCAGCATGATGGTATGACTGTACACCCTAACACTGATGCCAATGTTCCGATGCCTCTTGTGAGAGCTCCAATGAAGATGAAGTAGTCCAATCCGTGGAGTGCCCGCAACAAACGACCGCGTCCACCTTGCAACATATGTGGTCTTAATACCAGTGGGAGTGTAGAGCTGAATATAATAATCAAAGAAGAAAGCGCCCGCGTGTGTGGTGTACATTGTGTGGTAATACAATGTACCTTCTGATGGGATCTGAGAGAGAGAGAGAGATTAAAGATAGCAGCCATGGAATTTCACGAGATCTCATCTTCCACTGCACACGTATGCATATGGAATGGAGTCAGTTTTCTAATAAAACTACTCTTGGCAGAGATGGTTGGGAGAACACGTGCTGGAAGTTGAGATAGAAAGTTGACAGTGATGAATTCTAGCTGAACCTTTTCTTATTGTATTTATTTTATTGTATTTTGCTGCTTACTAGCCCACTTAACTGCAGCTCCATTATAATTTCAAATTGGCATCAAGATAAATAAGGCTCGACGATTCGAAATGCTGAAATTTTCATGAAACATTTTTAGCAGCCCTAAAAGAAGAAAAAACTCTAACAGAAATACTAATTAACACGGTTTGAAAACTACCTGTAAGACTTGAATATATAACACAAATCCACGAAAATGTAAGAAAATATGAAAAATGAAAAAAAATATATACGGGTTGTTTCTACTTTCTACATGCAACGAAATGCTGATAAAGATAGGGGCGTACTACTACGAGACTTACAAATAAAAATTGTTTAATAATTCTAAAAGGGTCATTAGACACTCCCTAGCATGAAATTATTAATAAACAGTTACATTTATCGGTATAGAACGGATCAGGACATTGGAATTTATCTCTTTGCATGAGACTGGCGGTTTCTCACAAGAATGAGACATGGAATATATCGTTGTTGTTGTTGTTGTATTAAGGTTCACTATAGGTCGATTGAGTCGGTTCCTCCAACCGAATTCTCGGAATTTCTTAGAGAGGCACGTCGGTTTGAAGAAGCTGCAATCAATATCAAAACCATCCATCCGCGGTTCCAGCGGAACACTCCAACTCTGGAGCGGTTCTTGCATGATTGTGGCATGGGTAAAGGCATTTGTTTGCTAGCGCAAAGTGCAAATAAACACTCGGAGACGTCTCGAAAGAAGGGTCTGTTTGAGGGATTGTATCTGTCAGCGTAAAACGGATCGTGCCATTTGAGATAGATTAGTGTCAGCGAACCCAAAGGCTTCGGCGTAGACATTAATGCTCAAAAACGCCAAGTCTGCGCAGATCACAACCTCCTACTAGCCAGGTTTCGGATATCCCCCCATATATATATATATATATATATATATATATATATATATATATATATATATATATATATTTACACAGGATCACCACTTATCAAGGCGCGGAAGCCACTCAGGGATAAGGGTTATTGCAAGTACATTACGTTAGTGTGGAGATTTGATGAAGTGTTTACTTAAGGGGCGGTTCATTAGGAATTTGTTAAAATTAGACTTGAAGACATCCAAGTTGTAGTCCGGAGGGAAGCAGGAAGACGGAACAGAGTTCCACAGGCGTGCAGTTCTAAGAAAGAAGCTTTGTTCATGGAATTCGCGTTTTGATTTAGGCACAGATATAGATTGGGGGAAATTTTTCACAGTGGATTCAGCTAGACGGGTGTTTTTCGTGAAAGATTGGCGAGGGGGGACCAGGGATTGGAGTTCAGACAAGCACCTGCCATGAAAATAACGATAAAACAAGGATAGGCTCGCAACGTCTCTTCTGTGGGAGAGGGGTTGCAGGGTAGAGAAAAGGGCATCCCCCACTAAACCACGAAGTCTATTTTGTACTCTGTCAAAGCATGATAAGCTTTTTTGGCAGCTCCTGCCCAGATATGGCAACAATATTCCATCCTTGGACGTACTTGGCTTTTATATTATATATATATATATATATATATATATATATATATAAACTTCATTAGACGATATAAAACTTAATGTGTAACATGAGTATTTGCCTGTATAATTATTTTAACTTGGAGAATTGTTAAGTTTTAATAAAAATGAAAAGTTAATAAACTAAATATATTGATTAATAACGAGAAGCACCAACATATCCGTTGTATTATATCAAATGTTCAAAATAAAATGCAAGAAAAAGAAGTTCTTTAAATATAGTGGGCTTCTCAAAAAGCGACGTGCGTGGTGTTTTAATGCCAATCAACTAGAAAGCGATTGAAGAGAACATGTCAAGAAAAATTCTAATAATATTGCAAGTAGAAAAAAAAAGAGTTAAAAGCTGCTTTGTACAGGCATTTTAACGAACTCACGCGTAAGCAGGATAAAGCAATCCAAAGATATAAAGCCAAGAAACGAGATGGTGTGACGTAATCCGATTGGTGAAGATTCGGAACAGAAAACGAGAGGAGAGATTAAGAAATGGGAAATGCTGACGCAAGGATATTAGAACAAAACTGCTTGCAACTTGTCGCAACCTGAGGTAGAATTTTAGCTTAATATAGTGTAATTTAGTCCACTCCCTACAATTTGCACTTGGAGTACAAAAATAGCAGAGAACGGTTACGTAAGCGCACATGATAGTGTTACCTCGAGCTATTAGCAGCAAACTACTCACTGGAAGGTAATGCATGGGTGAACATAACACAACCATATCTCATTCAAACAAAATTGTAGAACACCCACACGAAACAAACCCGAAAAAAATAATGATGAAGATTTTCTCCAAATTGGTTAAGCAAAATTATGAAAACAATCAGCGGAATAAGTGTGAGCCAGTGGTTAATCACACAAGCGGAGAAATTAAAAAGGCTTTGTTCGAATCCAGTTCGTTTCGGAAGAAAATGTTCTATCAAATCTACATATTCACTGCTTCCAAACTGTTGTGAGCGGATGTAAATAATATTATACTAATAGTAAATATGGAGTAGACATGACAGAGATATTGCTATTGTTTTTTTTTTTAAGTCCAACGCTTTTTTACAGAACACAATAAAAATAATGTAAATAATATTATTAAATTTAGTTGTTCTCTACGTACATATGAGACGTAATCTGCCTGAGTTCCAAGGTTCGTTTCCAATTATCTACGAAACTCCTGGGTGCATACTTGTATTAATTTAACTCTATAACGTAGTTCCTAGGTGGGATTGTGTATTTAGTATATATATATATATATATATATATATATATATATATATATATATATACGTATGTCTGTGTGTGTATGTGCGTGTGTGTTAATTCAATTTATCTTGCGGAAAAATGTGTCATTGTGTGTTGTTTTGCTTTGTCGTTGATGCGAGAGCTGGAAAAACAATGTTAGGAGAACGAGCAGATGTTTTAAACGAGAAAGAGAGAAACTATATTTATCACCACGCGCGCGCAAAAACAAAACATGAAGAGAAGGGAGTTATTCTGTATAGATCAAGAATAGCTAAAATATGTAGCATGTATGCGGGTGATAGACTGCCGAAAAATCCAGAATTAGCGACTGTTAATTTAAATTTATTTTTGCCTTTTTATTTCCATGTGTTGCAATGACACACATATTTCTTTAGAATAAATATCCTAAATAAATGTCCATTCCATTTGTTGTTACATTTTCATTTTATATACATATTGTTGCGACGTTGATTTTCTGCCGTTCACAGACGATTTCTAGGTGTAACAAATCAAATGTAATCTCTGTGTCTGGGTGTGGTCTTACATAGGTTTAATATCTAGAATTCTAAACCGTGTTTAGTTTCAGAACAGTTTCCGATTGTTAGATGTTCTATACAAGTCCTCGAGGTGACTGGTTCTCAGTAGACAGAACAGTTTCCAATGGTTAGTTGTTGTACATAAGTTCTGGAGTTCACAGCAGACAGTTCTTGAGTTGGAGGCCACAGAGCAAAAGATTCTTTCCGTGTTAGTACGAAGAAAACATATGCGAATTTGCTACAGAAAAAAACATTACTTTTTATGGAGCAATTCTTGTTTCAAATTGGTTAGTAGCAGAACGTGAATCAATTTGATTCGTCAGTTCCTAGCAGCATCGTTTATAAATAGAATCTTCCGACAGTGCGTGATCATACCTCCATTACTCGTCTGATGGGGGAAGGTCTCCTAGCGGCTTCGGCTGCAAGGAGACAGGGTAGTACACGTCAAGAATTCGTCACTTGACACTCAGCCCAACTGAGGTACGCCGCCTGGGTAATACCTCGGAGGTCCACCCTTCCAGACCTTGCCACTGGGCTTTCCGGCGGGGCAAGTTTATTGCTTGCTGCCTGAGGCGCCCCGACCGGAGAATGCCGACGGGGTGACTCAGGCAATTTTTAAAATTGCAGGAGTGCACTTTCTTAAGGGGAGTCTGTGAGGTTCCTACTTTCCGGCCTTGGGCCACGTAATGCTGATGTGGGCAGCATTTAAATATATACCCCCATTACAGTTCAAAAATATTGCAACAGGAGTTTGATGATTGAAAAATCTGGTTAAATAGGAAAAGTCTTATTTTGACCAAAATTAAAACCCTTAGACATCTTACACTCCAGGATGATTTATGCAAAAATTCCGACGTATAAAATTGTCAGTAGTACTTTTTCTGATGAGAGAACAGCGACGCAAATATTTTCCCCAAAGCGCAATAGAACCATCATATTTGACTACTACATTTTAAACTTTAATCATCAAAATTATACAAAATTAATTTCATAAAATCAAAGGTTAGTTTTCTACAGTGAAACCGAGTCTACACAGTATTCCATACTAAGTTACTGCTGGGGGGGGGGCATGTTAAGCTTCATCCAGGTGTATCACTGTGGGTGCCTCGTTAAGCGAAGCTGTCAATCGATTTGATTGAAAAATGAATGATTTACGATTTCGATGACTATAAATACAGGAAGCGTGGGATATTCGATGATAATCATTCAATTCCGTTAAACATTAGAGCGTCTAGTGCGTCAGTATGGATATCTTAATCGATCAGAATCGTTACAGGATGAATCACTTATTATTTTTTCCAGATAACTATTTTATTTTAATTAAATTGCCTTTTTATTTTCTCATGTGTTTTTCTGATGAAACGATTCTCTCCCCAATTTAGTGCTTTTTTCTCCACCTAGACAGATGAAAGGGTTCTCCAAATCTAACACATGTTAAACAGAGCTATTTATGAAGAAAGGATGCCTATCAAATAATCGGCCTAGCTCCCTGTGGCTTTCCGGCGACTTCTGCGACAAAGGCAGTATTGTGACCGTATTTATTTTGCTATCAACACATCCAAACTCTCTAACCCGCTTCCCTCAACTTACCTTTAATTTTTTCACCTTTTTATGTTCTCATCGAGGACGTGGTAGAACAATATAATCTAGAGATCCAGAATAGCTTTTTAGATTTCAGAACGACGAATCCTTGTTTCGTATTCCTTATTTTCAGTAAACAATTTGAGCTGAGAAAACGACAGGTCCCGCTAGAGCCCCATCTATCTGGATCTTTAGAGGATCGTTGATTTGCCGTCAGAAATGCAATTCTGTAGTGGAGAGGTTATTAAATCAATTCGCATTGAGATTAAGTAACATTCAATTAGAAGTAATCAAAATTATTAATTGAAAAATACGCATCACGCTTTATACCACAATTGTAAAAGAAGATTGCAGAAAGTAGGCAGAAAAGACACACAGATACAAAGAGCAAATAAAATAAAAGTAAAAAGAACGAGAAAAAGTTAAATTGGTGCACATTGTTTAATGTTAAATTGGTGAAGATCCCTTTTTTCAGGATCGCTTTAGCTCTTTGCATGTAAAAGAATTTTTATCATATTTCTTGTCCTCGCCGTTAGTATTTACATTAAAGCCAGTTATGTGTTCATCTCGAAATGACCTCGCCAACCATTTCTTCACAGATTGACAGATGTTTATACTATCTCAACAGTGTCAAAGCGTTTAGGCAGACAAATACAAAAAGATCAAGAAATTTCGCCGACACCAAGATTGGAAAAATTGCTATTTAAGTTTCCTAATACACATCACCCCTTCATAACTGTTATTTTCGTTCTATTACTTTTTCCTTTCGATCCTAGGGAATACTTGTAATTCAATTGAAATAGAGACAGTGAAAAGAACGAGTGGCAGGGCTCAAATTTCGGATTCTAAAATGGTCCCACAATTGTTAATAATAAACGCATTTTATGTTTATCACAAAAACGCATGCGTGGTCAAATAATTTTGGACAATATATAATGTAAGTAGAGCGATGCCATCCAGGGATGACACTTATAATATAAACAGGAAATTCAATGAACAAAGTTTCTTTTTAAGATCTGCGTGCCTATCCAACTACATTCACCTGGTCTGCTTCCCAGCTGACTAGAACATGACCATGTGAATCCCTAGTGGAAATCAGTATTTGTTGGGCCGACTCATATAACAACATGCTTCTAATTTTCAACCATATATTTTGGGTGCTAGAATTAAAATTAAAGCTCTAGCATTCAAAGCTGATGATACTACTGTAACATCTTTACAAGCATATTAATTGATTAAAAATTAAAATTAAAAATGATGATAAATGTACACAATTTATAACTATTTCGTCAATTTTGACGCATTTTTGACCCCTTAAACACTATGAACTATGAAACCTGCTAAAGACCCATGGAAGAATGGTCTGTAAGAAATCCATCTCTTGCCCCTACCGCCGCTCGGTAATTTCATGTATCAGGGTGGATAGTGTTTGAAAATATGGTGACAGATAGAGGTATATCCTTTAATACCATTCACTCACGTTCCGCCAGAAACCTGTCTAACCTTCTTTCTTTTGTTTAAATATATGGTTAAGTGTTAGTTTTGCTTATATAGAACAGCTTAAAAGCTTCAGAGCTCACTCATTTGTCGACTTAATTTCTAACATATTTACAGTTCATAGGTCACGTTCTCAGCTATATTAAAAAAATAATTTTCGATCAGTATGACAAAAGTTATAATAACATTCAGTGTTAACAAATTTTCAGCATCTGTAAAGAATGGTAAGACTTGTTTTTAATTATTGGCAGTTGGTTACTATTGCAACCAAATCTACCTCAAATCGGATGGCAACGGCGGGGATGATGACACAACAAGATAAAAGAAAAACCTTTCACTAATAATTACCGCTGTCACGATCTGTCGCTAAGCTTTACTGTCACTAAAAATTAACCAAAACCAAACTCCTATTTTTACATCATCAGCGCTCTGATCCCCATCTGGCATCAATTGAAATGAATGGCCCTCGTCTTGGGAGACTGCATGTTTCGACAAGCTGTGGGGTTTGACCTTTACTCCTGAACTGAAATGGAATACGTACATCAAGTCTGTTGGCAAGGTCGCTCGGAAAATGGTGGGATCCTTCTACCGCTCCAGAAGATACTTAAGTACTGATGAAATTATCTATCTATATAAAAGCCAGGTACACCAAAGGATGGAGTAGTGCTACTATATCTGGGCAGGAGCTGCTAAAAAAGCCTATCCTGCCTTGATAGAGTACAAAATAGACTTCGTGGCTTTAGTGGGGGATGCCCTTTTGTCTTCCCTGTAACGTATATCTAACAGAAAAGACGTTGCGAGCCTGTATTCGTTTTATCGTTTTTTCAACTGCAAGTGCTCGTCTGAGCTCCGATATCTGGTCCCCCCTCGGCAATCTTTCACAATAAATACTCGTCTAACTGAAACAACTGTCACATATTTCCCCAATGTTATCTGTGTCTAAATCAAAACGTAGATTCCATGAACAAAGCTTCTTTCTTAGAACCGCACACCTGTGAAACTCTCTTCCGTTTACCTGTTTCACACCTTACTACAACGTGAATGTCTTCAAGTCCAACATACCCAAATTCCTAATGAACCGCCACCTTTAGTAACACATTTTATTAAATCACCAATACTAACAAGCACTATGATACTATCCCATTGATTACTGTACGCGCAAAAACCCTTATCCCCGAGTGGTTTCCGGGCCTTGATAAGTCGTTATCACCATGTAAAAATGAAAAAAAATTAACAGGTAACTAATTAAACAGAATGAAAATACTACATTAAAGCAAAGCCTGGAAAAATCATTGATAACATAGAAGAATGCGAGCATGAAAGTTTATCTGGTAAAAGAAAACATGGAAAAGTAAAAACAACTAATTGTTAAAACTAGAAAAGAAAAATATTCTACGAAACGATATAAGAACTTAATAATTGAAAATATTGCAGTATTAATGAAAAATGTATATTTTATACTGTTTAATTGAATGTATAAAAAAACTTAATGCTGCAATATTTAAAGTTATTAGTTTATTATATTTTTACGAGATTATCTTGTCTTTTTCTTTTCGAGTTCAACAACTAGTCCTTTTACTTTTCCATATTTTACAGTGTTATCCATATTACTTATCTTGCCTGCATGTTTCTATGTAATGTATATATATATATATATATATATATATATATATATATATATACATATATATATATATTACTAGAAAATATTATTAAAATTAAAAAACGGAATAAGTGTAAAAAATAGAAAAAAGAGTATCAAAATAGATTAATTTAAAATTTATACATATAGACGTATATATATATATATATGTATGTATGTATATGTATATATATATGTATGCATATATATGTATATATGTGTATATGTGTATATACATGTATATATATATATATATATATATCGCCGTGCGAAAACTACGATAAATATTTTATTTATTTAGATGTGTATATATTATTAGAGAGACGTGGACTCAAAGGTAAACAAATATATATATATATATATATGGGGTTCCATCAGTTAGAATCGAAAGCAAAATGGTAGCATTCAAACCTGGTTACCTTTCAATCGTGCCAACGTACCAGGCATATTAAAAATAAAGATGTATGTGCAAAATATAGAACGACTTAATGAATTTGGCCTATTTTAGAACAATTCAAACTGCTTTAACCGGCTAAAGACTAATGAAAGAACAGGCCGAGAAAAATGTTATTATTTGGGTTTTTAATGCAAATATATATATATATATATATATATATATATATATATATATATATATATATATATATATGCGTGAACATTCAGAAAGGCTAGGGGCTGTATGTACTGCTCCGAATCGTAGGAATTTCCAGGTTGGTTCCTGGCGTCGCATTATTTAACGGGAGAGATGAACCCCTAGTCTTTATAAAGACATACATTCAGAAGAAATCTCGGCTGTAAAACCCCGCGCTCTACTGTATACCCTGTCCTGCACCAACAAAAAGTCACGGTAATACAAAAAGTTATGCTGGTTCTATACAAAGCCTTCACCAGTATAAACAAATCATCTCTGTTGATTGGCGAGCAAGTTAGTTGTTGTGGCGGAAGCTCATTTATCGAAATCAACTGGAGAGTCCATTATATATATATATATATATATATATATATATATATATATATATATATATATATATATATATGTATATATATATATATACTAGCATGGGATCTGGCATTGGGAGGATGTGGACAGTTGGGATTCGTTCCTCATAGGTTCCCAAACGGCTGCGCTTATCTATCACAAATTTCACACAAAGTAATTTATATGTCTGTTTATAGTAGAAAAATGTTTTGTTTAAGATTAAAAAAAATACAGGGAAATTTTTACATGTCACATCTGTAAGGGAGATAATGCAATCTTAGCAATTGTTTCTTATGAAGAACAGAATTATTGACATCTGGAGATATAGGTAAGTTGTAAAGCATTCGACTACAGATCAGATGATTCCGCGTTTAAGTTTGAGTGTACTTCACTATTTTATTTTATTTCATTTCTTTTGTTATTAATGAGTTCGATTAACAATAAAAGAAAATGAAATCGCCGCAAACCATTTCTTCATTTGTATGTTTTAGAACTAAACCTTTACCAGAAGTGGCTTATCTAGAACATTTATCGTCAAAGCCAACCATCAGCTGCTGACGTTATATTGCAAACAAACACAGACGAAATTCGATGAACGATATTATCATTAATTTCTTTATGTAATTATACACGTCTAAATATAATAATATAATTATATATATGTGTAAATTTTAAAGAAAATCTTTTCAGTCGTGTCGGTGTCTACAAGGAACGAACTCACACAAATACTGACAAAATTGCATTCATATAATTGTAGATAGATGGATAGATGGATACATAGATAGATAGGTACATAGAGATTATATATTATGTAGAATAATTTTCCCGGTGGACTAATTCGATAAAAAGTATTTTTAAAAATATTAATGGTTATCTCGTTCATCGAATTTTGTCTGTGTGTGTTTGCAATATCACATCAGCTTACATTATGGCTTGATGATAAATGCCTCTTTAAAAGTCACTTCTGATTAATGTTTAGTTTTACAAAATGCAAACGAAGAAAATATTTGCGGTGACTGATCTTATTTCATTGTAAATGCAATACATTAATAAGAAAAAATAAATATATAAAACGGTGAGCGACACCTGGGTTTAAACAGTTGCATGCTCTATAACTGAACTATATTTCCATACGTCAATATTTTTTTCAAATGAAACACTTGCTTAGGTGTCATTATCTCCCTTGCCGGTGTGAAGTCTAAAATTCCTCTGTAAAAATTATTTTTTGTCTTTAAGTCCAAGAAAACAAGTTAAGGATCGGGTTTTTTTAGAGTTTTTATTCTTATCGGATGAATGTCTTAGAACAATACCAGGCATATTAATTACCTTTGTATGAAATTTTCAATAAATAAGCGTAACTGTTTGGGAACCTATGAGGAAGGAACTCGCACAAAATTACATTTATATAATAAATGTATACGTTTTCACAAGCACGTTTCTGGTTTTAGACTTCGCCAGCATAGGTTCGAACTCATGACATCAGTATCCACATTCTGATACTCTACGATGTACCACAGCCGATCCACATGTTAATGCTCTGGTTTTTATCGATTATAAATTTAAGATTTTCTGTTGGCTTTTTTCAACGATATTAACATCTTCGAAACGCTGTTATTTTTTTTTCGCTACGTTAGCGGTATTTTAAGAGCCATATTTCATTTGAAACCACAGAAGCAAGTTTTAGTCTCCACTTCATCAAGACCAGAGGTTTGTGGGAAATATCAGATACTTTGTGATGCATATGATCTTAACCACAAATATCACATAGCCCACTAGAAAATTAAGGGATTTACCTTTCTGATTAATACACTCATGAATCGCCAAAAAGGTGGTGTATCTTTCTAACAACGCATCTATCTCTCTTAATTACTCTTTATATATATACATATATATATATATATATTTATATATATATATATATATATAGTCGTTGTCGAATCAAATATACATATATTTGATTGTATGAAACTACATTAACATTTGCAGGTGTTTTGAAACTTATAACACTATTCTTTGATTGATATTTGATGACGATTGTTAAAAATTAAGCAATATTTTCAAATCAATATAATATGCCCAAATTTTCGTAAATTTGTATATTTAGTGCCCTGCAGGCCAGCTGCATTTTGCTGAATTGGTCGTCTTCCCTGTTGCTCTACTAGGTCATTAATAAGACAATAAACAACATAGTCTTTAATGCAAAGTTTAAAGCGAGTATGTGCAGCTAGATATATAGAAAACCACCGTATCGCAACATGGATAACATATGGGTGAAGAAGTTGCTACCATTAAAAAGTCATTTTTAATAAAGTTCTATCGTGAGAAAATCAAAGACCTTTAATATGGTACCTATAGGTGATCATTAAATATGCCATGAGGTGCCGGAGTTAGAGGCGTAAATTATACATAATATTCATTTATTTTAGTACGTTTCTGCAAATTTTCTTTTAATCATATTTTGGTTACGTTTCTTTTTTTATTAGACGTCGATTCCTACGTTGTATCATGAGTTATTTTACGTTCGTAATATCAGATTATTTGTGTTATTTCTGTATCACGTCTTCCTCATGTTCGGAATCACATGACCTCCTTTGATTTCCCAACTTTGATTCGAGTATTTCGTCAAATAAGGCAGATAACTCATTCGCCTTATCCAGATCTCATTAACACTTCGCTTGCCGTAGGGGTGAAGTACGCGCAATGCTCGATAGGACACGGCTTCCTCAAAGTGTGGCGGTTTACCACGTCTACTTTGATGTTCAAACAGAACAAGAACTGCATTCGCATATCTGATGAAGAATAACTAAACCGAAAGAAACATGAAAAAGAAAAGAGATCTGGAAAAAGTGTAAAAACCACTTGATGAAATTTAGTAAAATAAAGTAAGAAAAAGCAGAAAGATGAAGTCGCAAAATATAATTATGAAATGAAAATCAAAGAACATGTAACATGAAAGTAACATGAAAGTCACATAAAAAGACACATGCACTTATTGTCGTCATCTACCTTGCTACTAATATATTTTCGTTTTCTATAGGTGATTACCTTCATGTGTAATGAGGTGTATAATCGAGTTGGGCTACCCTTCACATAGTATCCAATTTCATACTATAATTACTGCATGACGCAACGACTATTGATCAGGATTTAACAAATGAAGGCTCGTTTAAGCGGTAATGATGAGGTTTGCTTAAGCCCCACATCTCAAGTATTGTCAAAATAATTTGAATATGTAAATCATTTAAAAAACAAAGTTCTGTGCAAGAACGATATCTGAAAATGTTATTGTGTCATTTTGTCTCCCTGATTGTGTGTCAGGCTGTCAATCAAATGCAGCAGTCGTAACACAGTTTGACAATCAATCGCTACTGTTTATCGAAGAATCTGTCTATGTACATACCATTTCTTTATGTTTGTGAAAGTATGGAAATGAATGCTTCAAAAAAAATTGCTCACAGTGTCTGGGATGCATGCTTTCCAGGTGTTTTCTTTAAAGGGGGACAATAAAAAAGGGCACTTTTTGAATGAGAGTTACATAAATATCCTGCAATCACGATTTTAGGTTCTATTTGTTCCAGTGTTTTTAACACACTTGACTGTGGTTATTGTTGTTGTTGTTGTTTAGAGAATTGTTTATAAGTTTTAACTGGAACGTTTTTTTTTTGCCTGGATAATAGTTAATGTAATATACAGATGTATTTTGTTTGGAAGAAGATGTTATATGGTGTTTGAGCAACTATTGTTAAACAAAATTTTTTGAATGAATGTATAATGTATTGTAATTGTCGTCAGGAATTCAAGTCATAATTAAGTAGATAAATAAAAGATTTTTAAAAAAGGCATACAAAAATAAAAATAAAAAGATGATTAGGACGAATGGCTAGCTTATAGATAAGTAGGAAATTTAGAGAGGGGTTGTTATTGCCTCCAAGTTGTACATGTAAAAGTTATTATATCAATAACACAAACATATTATAGAGATGAAGAGAGGCTAAGGGAGAGCAAAAGATTAAATTTAAGGTAGACCAGAAAAGAAGAAACAGTTACGTCAACGGACAGTGAAAAATAAATTATTATATATATATATATATATATATATATATATATATATATATATTAAGTGTTATCACAGACAAGATGGTGTCTGTAAAAATGTAATAAGGACAAATATTGTGAACAGAAAAGTATTAGTTAGCAGAAACATGCTATGAAATTTTAACATAAACCGAGCTGGTTAGGAATCTTAGGATCACAAAAACCTAATAGTAACTTGAAAAATATCAGATGACTTAATTCCTACGGCTACATGTATAACAATATAACCACAAAAAGAAAAACGTTTTTTTTAGATACACTTATAGTTAAGTCAGTTAGTAATAAGAGTTTGCGAGAGCCAGCCCGCTAATAGTTGTGATTTTTGTACTCGCCTCCAACATCACATCCCGAAAGGAAGCTTGTCATATAACTGAAACTCTATACTGTATTATAAATTAAATTGCATTTGTTCATGTTATCAGTTTGTCTGTTGTAATATTAAAACAAACATATAATTTCGCAAGTATTTGACAAAAGTGCCACCAGTGATTATATATACGGTCGACTTTGCTACATTCTGATTAATCGAGATAACAATCCAATATTATCCAAAAAGTGCATATTAATGTCATAAAACCCAAAGTTTCAATTAGATATTTGAAAAATTGTTATGTAGTAAACACTTTTGCAAAGAGTAATTTTAAAAATTGATAACAAATGGATTCAATCATGATTGCCTTTTTCTCCTCCTTCACACAATTAAATATATAAACGAAGTTATATTATCAAATATCAGTCAAAATGCCGAATAATAACTACAGTTTAAACAGAAAATTACAGTATCCAATAGTTATGCATATCAATGCCTATACCTGCTATTTTATATATAATATGTGTGCATATATATATGTATGTATATATATATATATATATATGTATGTATGTATATATATATATATATAGTAAGTTATAAAATATATATGGCGATTAAGCTACAGTGAATATCCCGCGTTTCAACCACTCTAGGACTGAAGAGTCCTAGAGTGGATGAAACGCGGAATATTCAGTGTAGCTTAATCGCCATATATATTTTATAACTTACTAACTAGCTCTACCTACATTTTTACACTTTTGAAGTAAATACTTAAAGTTTACGCATACATTTTTTCTTTCGTATATTAATTTTATGTGAGTATATGAAGTAGTTATATATATACATATATTTGTATATATATATATATATATATATATATATATATAGAGAGAGAGAGAGAGAGAGAAAGTATGTGTGTGTGTAAATGAAATCACTAACTGGTTAAAAACTGTAATTGAGGCACATGTTCCCAGAATAATATTCTATAGCAAGCCCCGCTCTCCTCAATGGTTTACCTCTGCTTGTGCAGCTGTCATTGATGAAAGACAGCGTGCGTTCCTCAGATTCAACCGACATAAGTCCAGTTCAAGCAGAAGTATATAGCAGCCAGAAATTATTGCAAGAGAGTAATAGCGACAACTAAGACATATTACACTGAAACCACCAGGAAACACATCGAAGCACAGAAATTAGGAACCCGTGATGTTTGGAAAATCTACAACATTGTAGTAAATAGTGGGCAGTCACCGATTCCCCCACTATCAAACAATCATGAGGTTGCTTGCAAGGGAACTGACAAGTCTAATCTGCTTGCCAGTCGGTTTGCCGCAACATCCACTCTGGACCCGGCACACCACTCCCTCCCCGACTTTCCTTTGTCTCAGAAAAACCCTAGACACCTCAAGGCATTTGTACCAGATATCATCCCTGCTGTGCTAATAAAAGAATGCTCTCCATGTTCCTCCAGTTCTATCCAAACTTTACAATAAATTCCTTAACGAATCTTGCTTTCCCGACTGCTGAAAAACCGCGTCTTTGGTACCAGTTTGCAAGAATTCTGGTGAAAGAACTGACCAACTAAATGATCGCCCCATTATTCTCTTCCCGCTTTTCGCCAAAATATTTGAGTCCTTAGTTAATCAAGCCTTAGTCCAACACCTAAGAGCTGATAAACTTCTGACCGACAAACAATATGGATTCAGGCAAGCCCGTTCAACAGCAGATATCTTAACTGTAGTCTCTGAACATATGTACCGTTCAGGGGACAAAACAGGGGAGGGTGGAGCGGTAGCCCTTGATATATGTAAGGCTTTTGACAGGGTATGGCACGATGGTCTTCTAAAGAAAATTAGATCATATGGTCACTGGAAAAATACATAATGTAATTAAATCCTTCTTAAGTAAGAGAAAAATCCAAGTAGTCCTCGACGGTCATACATCCAAACTATATGATATAAATTCGGAAGTATCCCAGGGGTCGATCCTTGGACCTTTATTATTCCCGATATTCATAAATGACCTCAGTGATAAAATTGTTTCTGATAGAGGTATATTTGCCGATGACACCACCCTCTATAACAGGCATGAGGCAAAAACAAATGGACACATTTCTAAGGAAATGGCAGAAAACTTATAGGATGACTTCCAATCCGTAGTGGAATGGTGACATAAATGAATGGTCACATTCAATGCTTCCAAGACTAAGCTTGTGTTCTTCAATAACTACAAGAACCCTTTTCTACTACCAATAGCAATGGCCAAGAACACACTGTCCGAAAGTACTTCCTTTAAACTCCTTGGCCCAACGTGTACAGGGAACATGAAGTGGAATCTACCGTGCCAGAAATTTACTTACGCCTGAAAGTATCCTGAACCTCTATACGGCCACCATTCGCCCATGTATTGAGTACTGTTGTCACATTTAGGTTGGTGTATCTGCTGTTGTCCCTCACTCCTGGACAGGGTTCGGAAGAGAGTCGTCAACCTGATGGGTCCATAACTGTCATCTAGGCTACAACCTCTGTCCCATCGTCGAAATGATGCTCCCGCTGCCTGTTCTACAAATACTTTAACTGTAAATGCTCTGACGCATTGCAAGTACTTGTACCTCCTCGACGTGACTGCCCCCGACAAACCCCACATGCAACTAAGTCCAACCCCTTTACAGTAGATATCCCTAAGTGTAAGAAAACGTTTTACTTCAATAGTTTCTTCCCCAGAACTACAAATCTTTGGAACTCCCTCTTTTTTTCCTAACTGTACTGATATGTAGAAGTTGAAGTGTAATGAGAAGAAAAATATTTCTATTCGTCTCCCTTCATAATGCCTCCGCAAATTATGTTCCCGATAGTAGCACCCTACATATACAATTTCGAGAAAAAAACAAAAAGGACTATTCGGATATTGGCGAAGATAAAAAAGAAAATTGTAAAACAGAATAATTCCGTGCTATTCAATAATATTTCTAAATGAGAAAATGCTTCCTAAATATACACACTATATATATATATATATATATATATATATATATATATATATATATATAAATTCCGGTAAGAACGACAAGACTGTGCCGTCCCTATTCTCCTTTCAACTAGGCGATCTATAATATCTTAAATGAAGTCTTTCACGGTCACGAGGTTTATATATATATATATATATATATATATATATATATATATATATATGTATATATTCATGTTTATATAGTAATAATATATATTTACATAAAATCTATCAATTCCTAGTGCACTTACGTAATATATATTAGTAAATGTTCTTTTCTATTCGACATTGTAAAGATGCCTGAATATGATTGTCGATAAGCTTGACAAAAATAGGAATTATTTTTTATTCAACTATAGCAGAACAGATCACCTGTCTTCGATGGACCTTTGAAAATGCTGTGTTGTCTGCCGTTTTCAGCTTTCCTTACTTAGCAACTGCATTCGACTCTTTTGACTGAAATTCCCTCTGGCAAATCATGCATGTATACGTTTTATATGCTAACAACATTTCGTGCTGAAAGTTAATTTTGGTCTACGAATGTGTGCATTGCCCGATGGTGTAGATTCAAATTATTTTCCCGTAAGAAGGACAAGACTGTGTTGTCCCCATTCTCTGTTCAACTAGGCGATCTATTATATCCTAAATAAAGTATTTCACGGTCACGAGATTTATTTAGATAGCGAAACGTGATCTCATCTGACCTTTTCTATGATGATATCTTTCCGCTTGGATCCACTGGTAGTCAGTGTGCTCAAACGAATGCAGCCTACCCCTAGCAAACTAGGGATGGACATTAATGCTATCAAAACAAAATAAACATGTTTAACCGAGGAACTCGGCTGCCCCTCAAACTGGACGGAATTCACCTAGATAATGTGATTTAATTTGACTATTTTGGCTCTACTACCACGCCAGTTTTGCATGCAATGGGTGGGATTGCACGATGAATAGGAACAGTGCAGTCTATTATTGTCGGGCTAAACTGGGCTCCCTGGTCCGGACGTGAAAACGCGATTGGAAATAAACCATTTATCAAGATACGGGTAAAACAATACTTTTCCATGGCTGCGAGACCTGTCTTATGCAAGCGGTAGATCTGATAAACTGGATGTCATCGACAATGACTGTCATTGCAGAATTCTGCGTGGCTGTCGTTGAGATCGTTTTCCGGTTTCTACTATTCACCGAAAAATAAACCTACATCGCCTGCCGTCCGTCCTTTTTTTAACGACGAGTCCAGTGGCCGTCACATGATATTAGTCCAACAATGGAAACTTTTATTCCTAAATACTGCAAAAGTTTAAATTTTATTAATAATATTCTTGCACCGAATATGAAGTTGAAACATACGCTATGTCATTTTCTTCACTTCAAAATAAAAAAAACTGATCAGCAGAACAATAGATTAAAAGTTGCTTACAAAAATACATATAGTAAACTGAGTAAGACTTAATAAAGGTGTAACAGAAAAAAACAGGCAGATATATTTGTCATATATTTTGCAACGGTTCAGAATATTTTCGAGAAAAGTTTTAATTTAGAAAAGGCTACAGAAAAGTTGGACAATATATCTAAATGATCCGGATCCAAATAACAAACACATTACCATCCGCAGTTCTAATGGTGTGAAAACACCTCCTATGTACAACCAATATAAGCAAAATATATCCCGTGTATTGAAATGTTGTATTTAATTTGTTTTACATTTGTACACAACTGCGCACGCCTTGGTAGCCGCCAATGTAAGAGGCAACAATACGGTCAAAAGGGAAAAGAGCATAGACAAATATACGGCACAAAATTTGCGATTTTGCTCTTGTTGTTGCGACTGGTAGCTTTTGGTCTTAGCATATGCATATTAGAGACCAAGCATAGATTGATGTGGTGAACCCTGATGTGATCAATTTTACACATGTATTAGTGCTACATAACACCATTGTTTTAGTCCGCCGTCAATTTTATTAAACAGGTGCTGTGAAGCGCGAAGAGAATAGTGCTTAATTGATATAAAACTGCAACGCATTGGCGATGATGGCGATACTTTTGTTTGTCTTGATGTTTCATAAAAAATATGTATTAAAAAATGAAAAAGAAAATGCTGAACTCTAATCTGCTTCCGGAATATAGTATTAACGAACCTCATATCCCGGAAGGTTTTTTTCAGTACAGATAGACCGATGTGTCTTACATGTCAGAGCAGATATTATTTTTAATCGATACACACTAGACATTGATATTTCGAAACAGAGGCTAAGCCATTATACATAGAAGCGATTGGAAAATACAAAATTGAACAAACACAGAACTACAAAGTACCAGTAGAACAAATATAATCGAATAACAAACAAACGGAAATGCAGTAAAACTGGGAGAAAGAAGATTTAATGAAACAAAAAAAATCTCGACATTCTCCAAGGAAATCAGGAAAATGCTGTAAGCTGTGTCGAAAATAAGGAATTACCATTTTTATTACAGGGATAAACCGAACGTTTGCGGAAACGATTCTTGCGAGTAACGATAGTTAAAAAACAAAAACAAAAAAAACTGCTTAGCATTAAATTCTTCAAAGAAATTACAATTAATTTCTTTTGATTTTTCTCGATTTCTTTGTATTTTGAGGAGGAAAAATTAAAAAATACACTTGTCTCCCTTTTTTTTTCGAATCTTCTATACTATCTATAAAAACTTTTCACTTTCTCATTCAATCAATTAAATAGTAAGGCACCTCCTGCATGGGACTTATCATTTACAACACTTTGTTTCTTCATTTTTAACCACACGGCCAGCTAATTATATGTGAATAGTTTTCTATTTCATAATTAGAAATTAACGAGACCTCCGGAAATTCCACAAGGGACTCATTCATATGTAATGTATTGATGGTGGCATTCTGTAGATGTTCAATGTAAATAGAGACGCTCTGATATTATTGTAGCTTTTTTCTGTTAGAACTGCAAAAGTATTAATTTAAGCTATCACGAACACCCTTAAGGCCCGGTCGTTAAGTACGCTTAAATATGATATTTTAATTCCTGCAGATTTCGCATATATTATTATAGAGTTAATGTTCTATCGATTTTTATATATTATAAAATGCGATTGCCAAAATAAAAATATATATCCATATAACTTGGGTGCATTAGCTTAAATCGAAATCGAAATAAAAACTTATCATGATGTATAAGCATATATATATATATATATATATATATATATATATATATATATATATATATATATATCCTCAGCCATAATCGAAACCAAAACCCAAAATGCTGAGGAATTATTGATACAAATAATTATTTAAAATAATATATTACTGGAGTGTCATCAGTTATAAACGAAATCGAAGCCAAAACTTTTGAAGAATTCTGGGTAGAATTATTAATAAAAAATAGATGATTTAAGTGCCACCAGCTGTAATCGCAACCAAAACCAAAATCTATGAAGAATTCTTGGTAAAATTAGTTATGACGAGAAATGGAAGTCATAACAAGTAAACGGCCATGATGTAAGCGTGACACAGAAAATAACACACACTCTATCGTATATAGATAAAAGTGATTGTATATAATTACGTGGTTATTTATTTATTATAAAACTTGGAGGGTGTAAAAATATGCCTTCTTTCGGTTCTTACTTACACAAAGCACCCATTTTCATCAAGTGCTGTATGCATTCAGTTTAATTAGTACAGTTGAACCGTTTGTTGATGGATCGGCCGTCTTTCAGAAAAGGGCATAGAACAGGTTCTGCGATTAAAACTATGGGTCTTACCAAACTACATAAAAGAGCCAGCTGCACTTTAAGCAGCGTATCCAACCATTTAGGATGATCGAGTGAATGTGTGAACCACACACTTGAGATTGTTTATGTTAAGGTTTATACAGATCCATACAATTTATGCGTATGGCATCGATATTAAAACTATTATCCTCTGTTAAATCAACCAGCACGCTCACGGGGTTACAATATTCAAGACACCAATGGGTAAGATAACGGACTTGTTGAAGTTAATTTTTGCCACACTTACTGTTTCATATATTCTTATTCATTCGTCGAAGGTAATAATCACATTCTTTTTCGTTATAAGCACTGTTTCAACATTGCAGAAAGCAGTATAAAACTTACTACATCTTTGTCTTATAAAAGAATATTTCCAAACCCATATGGAACTCATAAATCGACCAATGCCCATATTCATAAGAGATGCATCTACATAACTAAATGGTGATGGCCCCAGACTCGCATTTTTACCAGTACAACGGGTGTCGCATGCTAAGAAACGAAACTGGGAGCGGAATTACTAGTCAGTCTCGTCTCTAAGTAATGATTATCTACCATATTAAATAAATTTGATTGATTCAAATTGGTATGTGCAACTTGTGTCGGATTTACCTAAACTGAAGCTTTTAGAGTTCAAATTACAGCACATTTTTCCGGACTCATTCATCCAGCAAAAGCATCATGTGGACGACCGCCTTGAATATTGCCCATGAAATGTTCACTACCTCTTTATTTAGCATAATTGAATATCTACGCCCCCCACAGTTTTTCTTTTGCCTATCAGCTTCAGACCATTCGTGATAAATTACTGAAGAACAAGTTGTTCGTATAACATCATTCATATGAACTAGATCATATGAGAAAAAAATGCGATATTTTTATTTCGCAAGGAAAACAATTGATTTCAGGTAACATATTCAAACTATATTCTCTCTTTTATCTAAACTAGATGCTTAGGTCGTCCCGAAATAATAAAGGTAAGTAAAGTTAGGGTTGAAAAACAGACCAGGTTCTCTGTTAAACAGGTATGGAAATGAAAACGAGACGTTTTCCAAATATTTTCGTTTGACATCGGGAGCCGTCTGTTCGACAATGTAAAATGTACGATAATTTGATCGATAACACGTCGATGTTAGTCAGCAAGCCATGCTACGGTAATATTTGTTGCTTGCAGAGATGTTCTCTTTAAACTAGTCTTGATTACGAAATATGCAATTTCCTTGATAACCAAAGATCGCGGCATCCCCTTAATTATCGTTAAAAAGCGGCCACGTTTACCCCCATCGATCGATATAATTTAGATACTTGTAACTCTTAGCAAACATATTTCTTGTAATGTGTCCTCGATTAAAATCAGCAATTTACTAATCACTTACATTTTTTATTGAATTCGCTTAATTGATATTAGCATACCATCCTGAAAATACTCTTGCAGTGTTAGTAGTAGATGTTTATGCAAACCTTTACTATCGGACAATGAACGGTTGCTCTCTATTGCGTTAAGAGTACAATTATGTGTATACTTACGTCACCTGATAACTTATCTATCTGTCTTTATTTAGATAGCAATATCCATGTGTAAACGTCTACCTTATTTTCGGTGTTGTTATTTATAAAATACTAGAATAAACAAAGAAAAGGAAGGTAGTATAGTTTAAGCATACAAGTTTAACAAGAAAATAATTTCTTACACCCACTATTAATTTATGATTTAATTGCTCCCCTTTTCCCTTGTATTGTCGTTATGTTATTAAACTAGTACCTGGGTGCTTATCTTAGAAGAAATACTAGACTTTTAACAGAAAATCTATTTAAAACTTTGCTATGCGACGTTGCTGGAAAGTTGGTGTGTGTCCTATCAAAATGTTTGTCCCGTTTATGCAATTCTGTAGAAACGAGCTTTTATCATGTCGGCCATTATGTAATCTTATGAGTAAGGATACATATTTATTAAGAATTTTCCTCACATAAGACTGCAGAACATCTCACAAAAAATGTATATCTTGTTCTTAATAAAGAGAATATGTGACTATGCTATAATACATTACATAAAACATGTGCCAAATGTACGAAACCTAAGGACAAATTTAAATGGGTAACGAACTTATCATACTTCACATGTCAATGTTGGCGGTAATATCTTATGGATTGTCTCCTGAGAAAAAATTGTACTAAATTAATCTCAAAGTAATTAATACATGATATGTTGAGCTAGTGACCTCGAATGAGAAAACGCACTCGGTTTCATTACATGAGTATGGTATCATATCTACAAAAAATGATAGTGAAATATAATCCCTATAAAGCGAGTGTACCATCAATATAGAGAAAATTATTATCCTGTATCTATAATATATTATAATATATTACGATCGCTACTATGAGAGGTAATGGCTGATATTACTGTGTCAAAACAACAAGATACATACTAAACATTTTTCACGAAATCGATAAGATTAAAAGAGTACAGTGTTCGTACATAATATAGTAGACTGAATTGAGCATGAACACGAAAAACGGTATATTTTCAGTTGTAGGCATGTCATCCAAAATTCTACTTTCAGTATTTTTAACAAAAATTTATCTCTCATAATACGATAACTAATCCCGATAAAAATATAGGTAACTATAGGATTATCAGGTGAAATGCAAAGGTTTGAGAATAAGTTAAGCTAAATGCTTACTCGTATTTGTTGTTTAAAGATACTGCTTACTAGAGTTTTCCACTATTGATTAGGTGTATTCAAATAAACTGCGTCATTTATCATGAAAGAGAATAATAAAGTTATACAACTTATACAAAGTTTATACTTACATTTCCTATGGCGTGTTTACTTTTTCAACGGCTGGCACATTAAGCACTGATATTGCTGTTTCACGCAAATATAAGAGTTGATATATACACCTCCCTCAAAACGATCTACCGTCTCGTTAAGCAGACAGACATGTGATATGCAATAGATCAAAACACATAAAAGCAAACCTTAGAATTTGGTGATGACAGTAATGGATGGATCTAGAAATGCGATTGCTGTATAAAATTACTGTGTTCTTATAATTTAAATCGAAATTATTGTCAACCGCCTAGATTTTTGATTAACGGTTTTTAAATACCGATTATATGATAAAATCTCCATGGCCAGTTGTGTCAGTGAAATATTCACCTGCGTTGTGTAGAAGGAAAAGTATTTCCGATCGATTTGAATATTTTAATTTTCAATATTGATTGATTTATTATTTTTCGATTTGTCATATAAATACACGGAGAGATTTACCTCTCATACAGAGGTTTACCTTAAACTTTACACGGAGTTACCAGCGCATATTTCCATAAATTAAAGGACACCACATTTTATTATACAGAAGAGCAGGGATGATATATATAATTTCAGACTTAGAGTCCCTTAGACATATATATATATATATATATATATATATATATATATATATATATATATATATATATATATATATATATATATATATAAGGAACTTTAAGTCTGAAATTAATTTCTTGTTTGCGATCCATGTTTTTGAAAGCCTTATCATTTCTTTTTAAATTGTTGTTAATATCGCACGGGAAATGTTAAAAAAACAAAGTATTACACTCGTGTTATTAGGTGATAAATAACTGAAAAAATACGTAACTGAAATTGCAATTTATTCCTAAAAATGTACGTTTAAAATCGTAAAAAATGTGTTCATATTTTATCTATCTGTCTATTAATAAACTCGCTCTCTCTCTCTCTCTCTCTCTCTCTATATATATATATATATATATATATATATATATAAATATATATACATATATATAAATATATACATATATATATATATAAACTACTTCATCAATTTATCTATGTTTTTGGAAGATATATATAAATATATATATATATATATATATATATATATATATGTATGTATATTACATCCAGAAAATCTAATGCCAATTGGTGTTTGCGTTAATAATAGCAGTTGCACAATAAAATGTCTCATTGAGGAACTGGGTTTTTCTGCATAATGGACTTTGTGACAGATTTTGTGCGCGTAGTGAGGTGATAATTAAATGCGTTAATGAAAAATAAAATGGCGGTTTCATTACAGTACCTCAATCTGATATGAGCCAAACTAAGTGTGACAGTTGTTTATAAAGCTCAACTAAGTAAAAGAAAAAAAAACAGAGCACAATGTGCTGAAAGGTTTTATTTGTACGCTAATAACTTTCCTTCTCTCCTTTTTCCGTCGTTGGTCTCTTGTACTTATATCTGTCTTTCTCTATTTTCAAAGAGAGAGGAATTGTATTGTGGGGAAACGTATAACAGTTGAGGTATGGATAGCTAACGATATGCGTCGCGTGGCTCCAAACTCATAATAGTTTGGTCTGTGATCGCAGACTTGAAAGATGGCTCAAAAATTGGCACTATATTTAAAATGCTCATTAAGAATTAAAAATAAAATAATTTTTTGTTGTCGCTTATTTTCTACAGGTATTCAATGTAGCCCAACGGTCCTCACAATTAAGAACGTTAAACCTGCTACCCGTAATGACGTCAATAACGATGTAGCCGATATCAAGTCAATCCTATTGGACCCTAGATGTAAGAAACGCCCGGGTGGGTGGTGGGTGGTTAGTTGCCGAGCCAGGATGTTACCACTTTTCCAGGAACGTCATCACTACAAGTCAATCAACTCTCCCTGGGATTACTACTAATACTAATACACAGCTCAATCAGGGTAAGCATTGTGAAATCGTTGGAAATTTACAATATATATCTTTATATACCAGGACATGCTAGATCAACCGGTTCATGCGTTAGGAGACGCTATGGCTAAAAGTTCTAACGCCATACGCTTGCTATGTTTTAATTTCTTTCAATTTTGTTCACGAAACAACAAATTTCGCCATAAAAATGTTCTACAAAAATGCATTCATTTTAGCTGTCCAGCGTCGCTCTGTGTTCATCCGTTTCGCAGAAAATGGCGCTTCAGAAATGGAGACAGACAGGCAGACATAGCAAGTGTTATTAATGAGATTGTTATGATTAATACAGTCATCATTGTCATTATTATTATTATTATTATTATTATTATTATTATTATTATTTTCGTATTTTAATTATTATTATTATTGTTATTATTATTTATATTAGTACTGTAATTATTATTATTATTATTATTACTTATATTAGTATTGTAATTATTATTATTATTATTATTATTATTATTATTATTATTATTATTATTGGCTCATATGAAGCTTTAACACAGATCATCATAGGTCTGATTGAAAACCTGTAGTGTTTCCTGGAAACTGAGTGACAACAAGTCCCCAAGACGTCCGGCACTATTAACCTCCTTCGATAACATTTGCAAATAAATTAACGTTATCGCAGGAGCCTCTCATCATTGATTCCCCGCTGGCAGCGGCCATTGATCTATACTGGAATTTGAGTGGAACTAAGCCTCCCCAAGGTCCCAATTATTATTATTATTATTATTATTATTATTATTATATATATATATATATATATATATATATATATATATATATATATATATATATATATATATATATATATATATAAATACAATAGCGTGTGTATTCTTTTGTGTGTCACGCTTTCCGGCAAATTTCATTAGTTGAGATTTAATTCCAGAATGCACATTAATTCCGGAATACACATTCATGAACGCCCCGGGCGGCATTTGATTAGTGTGCTCCCACCGCTATATTTGTTTTCAGTTCTATAAAATTTAGAGTTTTATCTTTCTGGTAAATGCAAATGTTGTTAAAAAAATAACTGATTTTAAGTTATTCTGTAGAAAAAAAAAATGATAACACAAATCGCTATAAATTTTCTAATTTTAAATATTTGGAACAACAATTGATGCATCACTGCAGTTCTATATTTTGTAATATCTACAACAGATATTTGTTGTTTATTTTTTTTCATTGTTTTTTTTTACATTTTTTATTGTTTGTAGGGAGAGAGAGCGAGAGAGAGATAGAGAGAGAGAAAGAGAGAGAGAGAAATACTATTGCAGTTTTAATAAAAGAGCTACAAGACGTCTCCATTTACGCTGAATCCCAACATTAATATATTACCTATGAAAGAGTCCGCTGTGGAATTTCCACAGGTCCCGCTAGTTATTATTATGATTTGTATTTTTATTATTATAATTGATATCGTGATTATTGCTGCTATCATTAATGTTTTTTTATTGTTGTTTGTGTTGTGTTATATTTGTTAATATTTACTTTATTATTGCTGTTATTATTATGACAACTACGACGATCATTCTCAATGATATTTATTCATTATGAAGCCATACACAAGTCATTATAAGTTATTCCTCGTCAAGTGACACGTCTCTGATTCGTTTACTAACAATGTAAATAATTTCACGTCATCACACTAAGATTTTCATTAATTCTACGCTAACAGGAGCCGTTTGTCAACTCCGAAAATTGGGTAGTAAAAGACTCTTCTAATTTTCAGTATTCTCCATTATTTGCCAGGTCGTTTTCTGATTTTTCAGAACCATTATCTAGGAAACCATCAGAGACTGATGCCAGTATATTCATTTCTTCTCTTTAAAGTTGGGTCACTTAATGGGATCTTTTTCGTCATTATTATCATTATAATTATTATCATTTTTATGATTACTATTTTCATTATCACCGTTATTATTTTCATCATATGAGTTATAATCAAAGGTATTAATTTTATAATACTTATTATAAATAGTAGAAATAGGTTGGTTGGTTGTTTTTGTTTTACGACGTATCAACCCTTTTCGGGTTATTTAATGCCGAATCCAAAGATTTTGAAGAAACATTTTTTAATAGAATATATTTGTTGTTTTCAAGTCGCTTTCTATTTAACCCATAGCTGGAACCCTAACAGGTACTACCACTCTGGGTCAGAGTGGACCTGGGAGCAATGGTAATTAAAGGGTGGCTCCACAGTCCCCAAACCTCACAAGCTGGGGCCTCACCACTGTATATAGTTTAAGGTCATACCCAGGACCCCCCATTGAGGGACTTTTACACTCTGCAGGGGGGAAGTCGGTGTATTCTAATGCCCCACCGACAGGGCCGAGTAGAAATAGGAGTAGCAGTAGTATCAATATCAGTAATAGTCTTTAAATAAAGCTGTTTGCAGAGGCGTAATAACTTTACGAGTTATACTTCATAAGTATATTCAACTATATACGTTCATCAGAGTAAATGATCGGCAGTGCGTGACATGAATAGCAATACGTTTCACAAGTTAGCCCGGTTGATGTGCATGCCCATAGACAGATGATGACAGATACAGATGAATAAACCTTTAACAAAAATTATGCACAGCTACGGATACAAAATCTACATTTGCACTCATCAACAAACTGGTCTGATTCGAAAAAAAAAACATCATGGCTTTCCAATTGATAATTGACCTTGGAGAACGGGACAAGATCAAAGTGCAGTATCTGTTCTTCAGATGATGCACTTCAATTTCTTGTTCTCTGTCAGTAGAGGAGAAATCCTTCACGACTGAGACATTTTTTATTTTTGTTCCTTTTCTTCACGTTAAAAACGAACCTGGTGCCTAACTCTGTTCCGTGGGGAGGCATTGTAAATAGGAACTGATCTAATTTACAAGGTTTTATGGGATATATAAAGGTTTTGCGTGCCGTATGTGCGAGACTAATTGCAAGTTCTGTTTCACAATCTATGAATAGAAAACCTGAGAAATAACCTTCCTGTTCTTAATATCAGTAAAATGCATTTTTTTTTTAATTATATGAGTTGTTATCTATTCCTCATAAACGTCATGACTTTAATAATTAGTTTTATTTTCTCGTTTTATATTATGATAAACATCCATTTTACCACGGGTGCAATTTAAATAGCGATAGACCCGAAAACAACCTAAAAGATGAAGATAAAATATTTTACGAGAAATATCATCACTGATGTCACGGCGAAATGATCGATCATTCTATTTAATTGTTTAATTGATTTCTTTATTTGTTAATGCACTTCTTGTTTTAAAACCATTTATTGGATTATAATGTCGTGTTTTTTTTTATTTAAAAATTCGCTTGTCAATTGTTTAAACAATTAAAAATATTAAACATCACACTCACCTGGATCTCAAGTGTTTTTACAAACAGCATCGCCAAACAAAATGCGAAATACATTAAGTCTAAAGGAACTGATAATGACTGTGATGTTTTATTGCACACCCAATCGACGTTAAAAGATGGATGGGAATTTCTAATAACCAATCGATCTCTTTATTTCAGTTTTGCTTCTCTTATAAAGAATATCACGAGAAATATTGAAAACCCGGCGAGAGAAGTCATCTCTGGCTTGATTGGTAAGGGCCGTATCCAATCGGATACCGTTTATGGCGTTAAATAAACCTGGAATAAAACATATTATTTATAATGTTTTTTGGTGTTTTTTACGTCACTCAGAGTGATTTTATCATTATATGATGATCCATGCGTAAGAGCTAAATTAACCGACTTAATTCAACTGACAGTGCTCAACGATAAGGAAAGTGTTTCTTATATATTTATATATATATATATATATGTGTGTGTGTGTGTGTGTGTGTGTGCGTGTAGTTTGTGTGTGTGTGTGAATAATTCAAAGTGATAAACGGATGTGTCTGTAGTTGTGTGAAACTTGAAAATTATTGTAATTCAAGTGGAATTGTAAAGAGGAATAAAAGTTCTTTACTATAATATTTATGTCAAAACAAAGCTGCTTTTACTGAGCATATACGCTTTAGATCGGTCATTATTGCCAAGAGTTGGCTTATGCCGTCAGTTTAAGTTACAAAAATGTATTCTAACTAATAATACACCAAACGCAATATTTCGGGGAAGAAATTCCAAAGTTTTGTGACACATTTCAGATGTAATATAAAAGTTGGTAAGCGAACCCGGACTATTTATCATGAAATAGTTGAGGTCTTATCATGCTGAAGTATCTGACATGAATGTATCGACATGTCCACAACAATTTTATTCATAAGAAACTAATCGACTAGGAGGGGGTTTTAGCCACGTCTTTTTATTTATTAGATATATTTCAGTTACTTATTAGGCTATCTGGCGATACAATTTTAAAGGTAACTTGATCAAGAAGGAGTAACATTTCTCTAAAATATAAACTCTTATGAATTAGAATACTAAAGCATATAGTGACAATGTAATTATTTTGAATCAGAAGGTAAACAATTTGAGGGTTTCAAAATAAAGTATTTATTGTGTTAGATGTATGTGCGACAGGCATTGATAGTTAACATAAATATATGGCAATTCATGTCGATATGCACTTAACCCCACAATGCTAGTTGTTTTTCTTATAGGAAGAGATTATTTAAAAATGGTAATATGTAAAGATAATTCTAACCATTTTATAATGAATTGCAGTGGAAGTCATTGCGCAAGCGCATGTGAAAATTCTTGCTATTTACTTCCTTTTTCTTGCAGAAAAATGTGATTCAGGGAGAGGTGAACAGAAAATACAAACCAACGCCATAACAAAAAGTAGCTCTCTAACCGTTAAAGATTTTACCGAAACATGGTTGGTATTCATCGATATTGGCTCCTCAGACAGCAAGCAATTAACTTACTCCAGCCAAGTGATAGGGTAGTCACGACATGGGAAGGTTGACCGCCTAGGACTACTCAGAATGTAAAGCAGCCTGGGCGATGCAAAGTAATCACATACTCAGATGACGTATTCGAGACTGATATATATAACTTGTGCACCTATTGATATTGATATGCGGTAATCATGATTGGTTGTTATTTTTATTCTTGCTAGCACATACAGTGTGCTTCTAAAATAAATTATTGACTGCTGTAAAATTTTCAAAGCTGGCAGAAATTGAATTACGGACTTATTTAGAACAGTAATATCTGCAGGACCATCTCGATTTAAAAGAAGTTAAGAATATGTCCTTTATAAATGAGAAAACACGGTATGCTATCACATACTACTATATACTATATACATGCAAGTACTATGTTAATATTTTTGTGCCTATTAAATAGTAAAATATGTGTAAATAAATTTACTGCTAAATTATACTCTTCATTATACGGTTTGTTCGCCTGTCGATACGTTAATAATTGTTTTTATATCCATGTGACATCCTCTTCAATATGCACTGCGTATCAAATTATTAAGGAATTTACTATTTTTTAAAATATTTTAGGGACGAGTGAATAAACCCCATAACACTTTGAGAAAGTGCTTACAATGCTATTCAACTACTCCAGTAATAAAATAAAAGTATTTAAAGGAGTATTAGCGAAACTATGGCAGAAGATATGAATATCTAGTGATTTCAGAGTGTCAAGTTATTAACGAGGTTGAGATAAAACACAATATACCCATAGCATGTTTATTGAAATAATTTTCAAACATTAAATGAATTACAAGAGATGATTAGAACCATATAACTACGTAGATAAAATAATTTATATAATTAGTACGGGACATGCGATCTTTTTTTCTGAATGACTTGTAAAAGACGTTGGTCCACAGAATTAGTCAGATTTGTAATATCGTCAACAGTTATTCCTCGCGATACTTCTTGGAAAGCATCCCACATCTCTGCTCTTAAATTGGCGTCTACTGTTTTTTGTTTGCTGCACGCAAAGGAGCATTATCCTGCATAAAAATAATTCTTCTTTTGAACGTCAACCTTTGCTTCTTCAACCATGGTTCAATGTGCTCCTTAAAAAAGGCTATGTAAGCATTTGACGTCATGTTCACGCTTTCTGGGACACTCCATGGGGCCAACAAAATACCTCCGATAATCCCAGCCCAAATCATTATCCCTCCACTACCTTGTTGGCGCCTCAAACGCTGATGACGATGTCGTTCATCTAGGACCTATCCCTTGTTCCAGCTATCTGGGCTATCAAGAGAGATACGCATTTAATCCGTGAACAAAACTGGAAAAATCTGTTTTTATGCTGTCCTCTGCCCATTTTGGGTTTGTGTGCGGTGTTGCTTTAATATAGGCTTTGTCACAGGCGTAACAGACTTCGTCACTTTTTTCGGAAGGCGACAGCAAGTACTTTTTGAGAAATTCTTCAATCCGGTTTGGCCAAAATCTTCTCCACTAGTCTGCCCAGGGTTCTTAACAAACGTTAAATTTTTAAACGTTAAATGCGGAGTAGAGAACGGCGTGAACCAACTCTGGATTTACCTTTATCAGCTCTGTTACGTACCTTTGTAGGGTCTTTGACAAAGTCCTTTACAGTTTAATAATACCTTATTAGTTTCGATATTTCGACGGTAGTTTTACCTTTTGCTAGCTTTTCAGTAATAGTACGCTTTTCAGAACTACTCAACCTACATTTACGAATAATTTTATTGGGGAAACAAACTGCTTTGTTAATAATTTGACCCACCTTAAATACCTTGGATTCAGCAATTACGATGGCAAGTTGTTTACATGGCGCGGAACAGTACGAAAATTTCACAGTACGCGCAGCTCAGCATTGCCAGCTTTTCCGAAGCTTTTGATACGAAATAACCGGTAAGTTTCCGAAACTCGTAAGAAAATGTTATACTGCTAATAATTTGACACGCAGTACATTTCAAAAGATATAAATACATTTGTAACATGCATAAATATTTGTTCTTCTCTATACGGAGACATGATATTATACTCTGTACACAGTTATATGTCGAGTAAAAATCATTCTATTTGTACGAAATGGTCTATGAACATTGTCCCCTAAACGCATTGACAATATGCGTCATAAGAATGTGTATTGTGTCTGAGACATAACAGCAAAAAGGGGTGAAACTCACACAGACAGTAATGGTTCCAACCAGCTTACCAGATCGTGAATCTCAGCTGTCTTATATCTCATCAGAGTGGCTGAGGATTGTGTGATTAATGGCCACATTCTTTTGAAAACACAGACCACCTAGATGTATCAGTTTACACCATATTAAAATCACAGCTGCTGAAAACCACAAGGTCCTAGAACATGCTGACTGGAAAGCCATTAGATAACACTTCCAATATGCTTCTGGACCGATAATTCTCCTCTCCTTCTGAACAAAGTGCCACTGCGACAACTAAATGGTGCAAGGAAGTATTATAGAAAGCCCCACACACACCCATGATTCACTACAGATTGTGCAGCTGCTATAGCACAAAAACAGCATGCATTCCAGCGTGCTTTACGTCACAAGCCAAATACAAATAGGCAAACATTTGTAGATGCTAGATATCATTGTAAGAGTGAAATAGCAACAGCAAAAAGGAAGCATGCTTAAATAATCAGGAAACGCATAGAATTATAAAAGATAGGAACGTGTGATTTCTGGAAAATTTATAATAGTGTAGTGAATAAAGGGCCATAAGTAATTTCCCCATTGAGCAACAACCAGAACGTTGCCTGCACGGCAATAGAGAAGGCGGAACTGCTTGCACGACGATGTGCCTCCGACTACACTTTACAGCCAACAAGCAACTCCCTTCAAAATTTCTCTATGCGGACTGAAGCCACATTAGATAATGTAAACATCACCCCTTCTCATGTCCGTGATATCATAAAAAACTTAGACCTTCAAAGGCGTGTGGGCCTGATCCCATCCCTGCTATACTAATTAAGAAATGTTCAGCTGAGCTATCCCCCATACTTTCCAAGCTCTACAATAAATGCATTGTTAAATCTTGCTTCTCTAATAGCTGGAAGATGGCCTCTGTGGTACCAGTGTACAAGGGTTCTATTGAAACAACAGATCTTCTCAATTATGGTCCCATTAGTCTCCTCTTCCTTTTCGCTAAAATCTTTGAGACCTTAATTAAAAAAGCACTATTTTACGAACCTCGCAAAAGCAAATCTTTTCTCTGACAAACAGTATGGATTCAGGCAATGTCGTTCTACTACATATATTTTAAGTCTTCTCTGAATGCATTTACAATGTACTGGATGCGGCCGATGAACTAGGGTTGTAGCCTTTGATATATCCAAGGCCTTTGACAACGTCTGGCACCAAAAGCTTCTAATGCAAATTAAATCGACCGGTATATCTAGACGTATAGTAAGTATAATTAGATCCTTCTCAAACAATAGAAGAATACAGGTTGTCATCGAAAGACGTCTATTAAAGCAGCATAAAAAATTATTCCTGATATTCATAAACGATTTTCTGATAATTTTGTGTCCGAGACATGTATATTTGACGATTTGCTAACGCTCTATAACATGCATGAGTTGAGATTAGATGTACATACATCTAAGCCAATGGCAGAATCGTAAAATAATGACCTCCAGACTATAGTGGCATAGGCCCACAAATAGATGGTAAAATTCAGTGCTAGTAAAACTCAGCTGCTCTCCTTTACCAATTACAAGACACCTCTACACCCGTCTACAACATGTCGAGTTGTGGACCGGACCGTTGTCCTGCAAGAGGAGGGTACGTTTGCGTATCTTTCCCCGCATCTTGATTTTGATAGCTTCCCTTAATTTCCTCAAAAGTGAAGCATAATTGGCTCCTGTAATTGTGGTACCCTTTGCCATGAAATCTGTCATCATTATCGCGTCCTCGTCCCAGAAGACTGTGAGCATGACCTTGCCAGCTGAGGGCTGCACCCTTGCCGTCTTTGGAGGTGGTGAGTCCAAGTGCTTCCACTGCATTGACTGGGATTTTGTCTTTGGATCATAGTTATGGACCCAGGTTTCATCCTATGTAGTCAGTTTTTGAAAAACTTTGACTCATCTTATTGTCACATCTCCAAATTCATACTCGAGCACTCGACGCGTTCTCGCTTCTGGAATGGTGTGAGCAACCTAGGAATCCATCTGGCAGACACCTTATGCATATGCAAATGGCCATGAATGATAGTTTCCACAGATCCTATATTATTGCCATCTTGTGCTATTTGGCGAATATTAATGCGCCGATCTTCCAAAATAGCAGCCTCAGCTTGACGGACAGGTGCCTCATCAATGGCAGAAGAGGGGGGCGACCAGGTCTGGGAGCTGTTTCCGCAAAGTTCCAGCCACTTTTGAATTCACGATTCCAGCGTTTTACAAGGTCATATGATGGGGCATTATCACCATCAGTTTCTTTCATTTCATCAAAAGTCTCCTGTGGTGTGCGTCCTTTCAAATACAAAACCGGATCTGCTCGAGAATCAACAGGCTCCATTTCACACCTGACTCAGTTCAAACACCTGTTAAACAGTAATCACAATTAGTTCAGAGCTGAAATTTGCCACATACCCCGTAGAGATATACATTATTGCATATACAAAATTCCAGCAATATCAGACAATTGGAAGTGGGTCAGGGGCATTTTTATTGCACGCCTTTCGTATATCCAAATAACACAAATAACACCCTACTTAAGAATTCTACTTTCAAACTCTTCGGCCTAATATTTGTGCGCCATATAAACTGGAACAAATACATAGAGGGCATTGTTCAGGCTGCTGCAAAGAAGGTGGGTTCCCTCAATCGAGCTAGAAGACTACTTACAGCTGAAAGTACCATGTAGCTTTACAAGGCCACCATTCGCATATTAAGGGAGTAATGTTGCATCATCTGTCTGTCGCATCTACCACTAGTCTCAAGCTCATCCTTTACACTTAATCACATAAAATCCAGGCCCTGTCCGATCACATAATGTTGCATGGCTGTGTCTGTTTTAAAAATATTATGATGTAATGTGTTCTGCTAAACTTTGGCACTTGTACTCCCTGACGTACATATCCCCAACAAAGCTGCTTAGCAATAACATCTCACCCATTCAATGTTGGGGTCCCTAAATGCCAGACAGCTTTCTATTCAAATAGTTACTTCTCTCGAATAGCTAAACTTTGGAATTGGCTCCAGCCGCCTGCTTCTCTGGCTGTACTGATATGCAGAGGTTTAAATGTATCATAAACAAATATCTTGTTAATCTTGCCTAAACATGCCCCCAAATAGTAGTCCCTTACATCCAAGTGGCGATATGCTTTGTGAGGGGTGAACATGAGTTAAAATAACCCGAAGAATTTATCTTTTAATATTCTGCGAATATATGACTACATTCAGCGCCAACATTTATTCAATAGACTATATACGCAAGAAAAGGGTTCGCTTATGAAACTATTTCCAATAAGATTGTCAGGCGTTTTCAATTGTGTCGAAAAGTCGTGTCGTTCACGTGGTTACAAGAAGGGTTTGAATGTCACTTTCCTCGCTATGACACGGTTTATTTTTAAATACGATTTTCGTGGATCTTTATTTTTAATTGACGCATTTAACCAATGCTCAATGATCAATTGTAAGATGTTTTAGTTGAAAATAACTTTAAAATCTTGTCTCCTCTTAAAGTACATTAAAGCAAAGCATCGGACCAGAATGTTTATGCAGGTAGATCCCTACACGTTTGATCATTATGCGTTAATTATGGATGTTATACGAAGAAACCGGTATACACAGTTAAAGCATCATATAGTACGTGCAATGCCGGTCTACACAACTATATTATTATATAGTCTGTGAAATGCCGTTCGACACAACTAACTTATTATGTGGTCAATAGATATTTCGACGGTGAACTAAATATAATTGCTAGTTATCGAACATAAAGGTTATCCATCCTAAGTGTCTGATTTCATAGGATGTTAAGTTGCTTTTAGCTTAGGGTTCGATGTTCTTTTAGATTACTAATACTTAAGCATAAATTGTAAACATCTTGGATCTTTCGACTAAGAACAAAATATAGTAACTGTTCTGATGTTTTACTGAATATCTATACTGGATCAGAGAGGAGGTAAGTATTTCTAAATTGTAGCATTTTTATTTTTATTTCAAACCTGCAGCATTTTTTGAGGAATCTAGGTTTGCCCATTAATACCTATCTTGTGTCTTATTTTGCCTTCGTCAGGAGGCAGGTAAATAAGAAATATTTATTACATGATATCATGAAGTCATCCTCCCAGAAAGTAGCACCTTTTTTTAGAAATGCCAATAGTCATTTTACACCATATGTTCTATACGAATATTGATTGATAGTTGATTGTCAAAGGCGCCTGCATCAAGAACTATCAACGAGCCCGATATTAGTATGTTTGCTTCTCAATCAAAGCGCCATAATGTGGGTTTCAAGATATCATCTTAAGAAACAAATATTGTCACATGTTGCTTAAAACGAAAATGAAATAAAAACCGAGATGATTGTATCGTAAGATCGGTTAAGTTTCAACAAGATTGCTTCTTGCAAAGGTAAATAAAAATGAGTAAAATCAATATTTGTGCATTTTGAAGTCAGGAAGCAAGTACCTTAAAAAAGCCTGATCTTGTAGATACAGTAAACTAAGGCGGTATTATCCTGTTATGTTCTGGATATATTAGCAAAACAATATCTCTTCTATTTGGGTAAGTAATGAATTATTGATGAATGTGTCATACCGTTTTAGTTCTCCTCATTTGTAAAAAAGAAATAAAATAAAAATTACAATCCTTGAAGGTATATGAAACCTGTCTATCTAACCTGTGGGCTATTTATTCGGAACTCAGTTATTCTTTTAAACTGGGGGCATAGTCGTGCATCATAATGTAATATCATTATGATTGAGACTAGCCCCGAGGTTGAGATGTATTATGATGGCAAAGGAAATAAAGTTCTAATCTACATAATGTCAACATTATCATGGAAATATATGTCGATACGAAATAACAGAGAATAAAATCATATTGTGCCAGTTTAAAACACATATATATATATATATGTGTGTGTGTGTGTGTGTGTGTGTGAATATTTAGGGGTCATACTATTACAAATAGACGGATTATTGTCTTGATTTTCTGCTAATTTTCTCGCTTTAACTGGTAAGTCATTTAGTTATCGATCGTATAATGTTAAACGAATATATATATATATATATATATATATATATATATATATATATATATATATGAAGAGAGAAAGAGAGAGAGAGACTGTCAAACAACACAACATGTTTTTTCGTCATTATATTTTTGTAATTTTCATTTTCTCGTAACATCGTTTTCATGTATCAGTCGAATTTGTGTAATAAAGTTTTATAGTAGTTTCTTAAAAAAGACGATCAAGCAGAAACATTCTCTAATGCTCAACAATGTATTTTTATTATTATCATTATTATTATACCGTGAGTTTAATAAGTATACGATACAAAGCAAAAAGTTCATTAATTTTTATTACACGAAAACAAGAACGAAAAACAAAATTCTATTCTAATGTATTTTTGTATGGGAAATACAAATCTCGTATCAAAAATAATATATAATTACGAATTCACTAGGTAATTACATAAATTTCGTATCTTAGGTTTAAAAATTATCCAACACACAAAAAATATTATTAGTTTTTTGTGATATGGTTTTACTCTCCATAACATTTTCCAAACGTTCGGCATATTTTCTTACAAGATTGGTACAAATGTTTACTGGAATTTCATCCCTCTCCTCTTGGCAAATTTGTTCAAATAATTTCTGTAGCCTCCCTCGTATATCTCTTTTTGAGAATATTGTACAAATCTTGGCAAAGATGTTCGATTAATTTGAGGTATTATAATTGATTGGCTATCGTAATACCTCTATTCCTTATCCCGAAATTAGGTAATAGTCGTGTACTTGGGATCGTTGTCCTGCTATGATATCCAATAATTAGGTACGTTCAAATTCTCTGCGGACTTCGAGAGCGTATCGCCAAATATGACCCAATATGTTTAAGAATTACTTTTTCTTTCTATGGGGTAGAGTTTTCTAGGGCCGGTTTAAGAGAAAAACATCCAAACCATTATACGTCCACCACTACATTTTACTGTAGGAATGATATTTTTGGGATCAAACACTCAGGAATTGTGTACTCAGGCATGCGTTACACGATTTCGATCAAATGACTTAATTTTCGTTTAATCTAACCAAAATATTTAATCCCCAAAACATGAAAGTTTCTCCAGATGTTTCTTGAGAAATTTCTTACTATTCTTGATATAAACCAGTTTAACAAGAGTTTATCCTGCTTTCCGCGATTGGAATCCATTCTGTTGAAGCACTGCCCTCATTGTATGCTTGCATAAATGTGCCCCAAGTTCTTGTAATATTTTCTGGAGTTCAGATCGGGTTATTCATGGATCCTTCTTCTTTACTACCACACAGAAATTTTGGAAGGGCATCCTGAACCTAACCAGATTTGAAGTTCATTGGCAGGTCTTCCATCTACGAATCGCGTCACTGTCTAAATTGGGATATTCCACATTGTTGAAAATGTTCTATACCCTGCACTTGCATACCTGTGTAGGTGAATGATTTATTTGCTTGTTTTTCTAGAAATTCTCTAGTTTTATATTTGTCTAAATATTGCGACTTATCTTACCATAATAAATGAGATGCCGTCAATCTACACATGCCAAATATTTCATTATTTTTCTTTGTGTTGGACACGTGTTAACCTTAGTGAGTGCCTAATTATATATGATTTGTCATACGAGATTTGTATTTATCACAAAATTACATTAAAATAGCACTGTATTATTGTTTTATTTTCGTGTAATCTCTCGGAGTTTGCAGAGGATTTGACGGTGCCTAATGTTTGGATATCCCAGCAGAACAACGATTCCAAGCACGCGACAAAAGTAACTTCAGCATGATTTCGGGAGACGGAAATAGATGTATTAGAATGGCAAAGTCAATCATCTGACCGCAACTTAATTGAAAATCTGTGCCACGAGTTGTAGTTTATTGTACAAAAGAGGGATCCGAGGAAGCTGACAGAACTTAAACGAATTTGCCCAGAAGAGTGGGATGACATTTCAACAAACATTTGTACCAATCTTGTCAGGAAGTATTCCAAACATTTTGAAGATGTTATGCCCATTAAAAGCCAAATTACTAAAAATTAATAATATTTTCCCGTGTGTTAGATACTTTTTGGACCTTAAATATGTCATATGTAATTATCTAGTTAATGCGTAAGAGTATATGATATTGGATACGAGATAGATATTTATCATACACACCTATTTATAATAGCATTTTGTTATGGTTCTTGTTTTCGTGCGACAAGAATGAATGAAATGTTGCTTTCTATCGGATACTTATTGCACTCACTATATATATATATATATATATATATATATATATATATATATATATATATATATATATATATATATATATGCGTATAATGTTTTGGTGTATACCTTTTATCATTTCCTAACAATATACATATATATTCGTCTTTATTTGTGAATATGTAATTAAGATTTTTGTATAACATCAAACCTCTGCTATTATTTAAAATATTTTTTGTCTATATGCGAGTATGTGTGTGAGTTTATTCTTCATAGACTTGGAAATGACTAGACGACTTTATTTGAAATTTTATCCTAAGTACTGTATGGGTGTCAAAGTGTTTGTTACGTAGGTTTTGATTTCGAAATGACGTCATTAATAAGGTTTTTTGATTAATGTTGTTATGTACTTATCTAACAAGGACGCCTCCAGTACCTAAATCCGAAATAAAAAAAAACTCGACCCAACCGTGTTTGAGTCAATATGGAACGAACTCACATGCAGATATCCAGATGAATTGCTTTTATATAGTACTAGATATATTAGCTGAGATTATAATGAGCAAATACTATATAAACTGAACCTAGTGTGTGCCGAAAGTATATATATATATATATATATATATATATATATATATAAATATATATATATATATGTATATATATATATATATATATATATAAATGCACTTTTTCTGGGGCGATTTTAATTAAATTCTGTGCAAATATACTTTACGTATCATAGTGGGTGTGTGTGTCATTCTCTTATAAGAATAATTATGAATCAGAAATCAGATTAAATAAAAATTCCGATTTCAAACAAGGTTATCATTTGATAAATCCTTAGATCAGATGTAAAAAGCCCGCTGTATAAAAGCAATAGTACATTTTGTCATAAGACTCAGCGCGTTCAAAATAAGTGTTTTTGTTTTGAGCACAATTAAAGCATAATGTCAGACTTTGAATTTAAAACTTTAATTCAAAACATCATATAAAAATAATTTGATAAAACCGACAGTAGGTTTCTACAGTGTTATGTAAACTTGTAAACAATGTATGAAAAGTCAAATACTATCACGTCTAATGCACAAATGACGACTGCGTGATGGTACAGGACGTCCTGTTTGTACTCACTTTCATTAGTATGCACCTCCGCGGATATAAAAGACTTCGGATTTTTTTTTTGTGTGTGGCAGTATTTTTTCACTTGCTTCGGTCGGTGAGAGATTTCGTGTGGTTCGTTTCAGGGAAATACTAATTATCGCGAATCGAGGTCAGGAAGAAAGGGAAGGTATGAAGAAAGTACTGAAATTGGAACATTCTGCTTCCAAGCTAACATTTATTATTGACTCAGCCACGTACACATTGAAACATTTTGTTATTCTCGTTAAATCACGAGTAACGTCAGGTCTTCCTGCTAGTATATATATATATACATATACATATACATATATATATATATATATATGTATATATATATATATATATATATACAAAGGTTCATTACTATAAAACATATCGTTTGTGAAAAAACACACACATACATGTTTAACGTTCTTAATAAAAAAGAAGCTGCAAACTTGTATTAAAATTTTGAAATTTGTTTCAGTTTAATATGTGTTACCTGCGCTTTACTTTATAAAATTGCAAGCGTTGGAAAGATTATCAGATCTGGAATCGAGATATCATAATTTTTAACCATATTAAAATCTGTCGCGGAATCGGAAAAATATACTTAAATATTTAGTGAGTTTACAGGAATCGCTTACACTCTACTATCAAAATATATTGCCAATATTTAAGTGTTCATTTCATCGAGTACCAAATTCAACAATGCGTAAATAAGAGAATAAAAGTATTGTAATATTTAAAATGTCGAGAAATTATTGATTAAAATTGTCAATGACCAATCTGCCACCTTATTGATATGAAAACGATTTATGTTGTTTATGATTAATTTTCATATTAATAAAAATTGAATAATGGGCAAAAATATATTTAATTAATTTCCTAATTTTGGAAGCAAATTTATAATATTTCTGAATCTGTTAACTACCGTCCTTAGTAGAACAATCATGTTTACTCATATATATATATATATATATATATATATATATATATATATATATATATATATATATATATATATCCAGAGAGAGATATAGATAGATAGATAGATAGATAGAGAGAGAGAGAGAGAGAAAATAAAAAGTAACTAAATATGTTCATCAACGTTTCTTCTTTATTAGATACTTCTTCTGGATTAATAAAATTTATAAAAAAAATGCTAGTACAAATATTTGAAAATTTTCTTAGGAAAAGTGTGATGCTGTTCCATTTCAGCAACGGAAAAATACCTTGAAAATTCAAGAAAGGAGAGGAGAGGTTGCGTTGTCACAGCGGTAAAATATTTAAAAAGATGTGACGTACTTAATAAAATTAAAATATATATGTAGAACTGAAATGGAATTAGTGTATTTTTATGTTATTCCCTGATTGAGATTATATGCATTGATTCTAAGACGAGGTGTTTCTATGGTGTGAGAGAGTCAACCTGTGTCTACAATTAAATTATGTTCTTTTAATTGAAGTTTACTTATTATTGGCGCTACATTATAGAAACATCAACGTTGTTGAATTACGCTTTAATTTGCGATAAGCAGTAATTCAAGAAGTCTCCAGCGCAGTTATTTGAAATAAATTAGACTAGTTTTGCTTGTTTGATGTCAAAGATATGAGTATGCTGATATAAATGAGAGAATAATGTACTTAGAAGATTGTTCTTTCTTATATCTCTTTTATATTCATTCCGCCTTTTTTTCTAATTCACACTGGGAGTTGACGTATATATGAGGGCAATTTTGGTAAGGAAGAGTGTATATTACTTCATTGGAAACTGGTTTGTTTTGGAAACGTCTTTTTTAATATTTGTCTTATAGTTTGTAATTTGGTTTGTATGATTGAAATTCGCAGTTTGATGCAAATTATTTTATTATTATTGGTGTGTAGGCAAATGAATCTGTCTGTTTATGAGAGAAATGTCTGGTGCATATGATTTTTGTTTATTTATTCTGGAAAATAGTTGTGTGGCTTTTCGTTTACCATTTAATATGAGTAGAATATCTGGTCAATGTAACATGAAATATCTTGGATATTGCAAGGTTTCCAAAATGCTTCGAAATAAAGGAGACATGTTGATGAACACATAAGTCAGTTTGTTCCTTTTTATTTCTCTATTTCGTCGGAATACTATTTCCATTATTATAATCATACATACATATATATGTATGTATATATATATATATATGTATATATATATATATATATTCTCTATATAAATAAAATTAACTAATTTTTCCCTACGACTTTGACCGTAATAGGATTAAAAATCATGACATTAGATGCAAATATATTGCGTACAAACAGTAGCACATTATCTGCGGTGCGCTATAGACCTATTACCTCTACAGTTCCTCGACATTGGTACATTCCTATATTTTTCCGGTGATAGTCCATTGCCAAACTCGGTTAGATTCAATGGAAGTTGCAATATCTTTTCTCTCTATTAGACTCCTCCTTTCTCCGCCCCCCCATTTATACCGAAGTGAATGCGTTCACAAGGAACAGTACGAGGAAACACTGGGTTGGAATCGTACTAGATTATTTATGCCATTTTTAAAATCTTTTTTCTTGATTTATGCTTTTCGTTTTTCTAATAATAAAATAAAAATTAAAAAAAATAAATGTAAACACGATAATTATTATTGTTTTTTTTCTTTTTACTTGGTGTAAGACGCATCCTGCGGGACTAACAACTTTTTGCTTCCGGTTTTAACGACTCTGACCGTGAAATCTACCTATGACCTTTATATATTAGTGCTTTCACCTAAACGTTTATTTTTACACAACGAATTCATTCTTTACTATTCATCATTAAAACGCAACGATATCGTGAATTCACTTGCATTACACTTAAATTAAAATTGAAACAAATAAATTAATTTAAAATTCGAGAAATAAAACATTCATTTACAATCGAGTGTGATGTGGGACTACTGAAACTAAACCAAAACAAACTTCACTACGGAATTGGTATTTACCCTAATTCACTTTTTATTTAATTCATCACGGTTTTTTTATCAGTTTCGCCTCAATGATTCCAGTTCGAGTCCGCCCGCCCCTCCCTAAAACATTTTTTTAGATTTTTCACACACCCAGGCACCGACGCACCGTTCGTATTGCATCACGTTCATTTTTTAATTGTTTGTTCACGATTTTGTTTATTAATAGTTTTAACATTGTTGGTTTTTATAAGGTTTAAAAATGGTTATTACTTCGTTTTCTTATCATTTTACCACCCCCAAACACACAGGCCTATGAAAACCCGAGCAACGCCGGGTAACCCCCTGCTAGTACATACATATATATATATATATATATATATATATATATATATATATATATATATATATATATATATATATATATATATATATATACGTTACAATATTTTTTACTCGTCCCTCACAGTTGGGATATTCTATTTATAAACACCACTGCTAGGAGCTGAGGAATCAAATTGACTAACATTATGCTATGAACTAATCAGAAACCAGAATTGCTCCATAAAATTAAACCTTTTATAAACCTTGCACATATTTTCTAATTTCAACACGAGTAAGATTTTTTTGCTCTTTGGTTTCAAAATTATAACGACCGGAAACTGTACAGAACAACAACCCACTGAGAATTCGTCAGTTCCATGTCTTGTAGAGAATTAGCACCCATCGGAAACTCTTTCTGAATGAAACATGGCTTAAAACTCAAGAGTATATACACACACATACAGACACATATATATATATATATATATATATATATATATATATATATATATATATATATATACTATTTTTATTTATCTTTTACTTATCTATCTTTCATTAATAAAAATCAGCTTCCTGTGAGTGAGTGAGTTCCTTGAGCAGTCTAAAATGATAGGGAAAATTCCTTAATTATGTAGCGCAAAGTTGCTTTATGCATTTGGGAGTGGTCTTACGTATGTATGTATTATAATGATTCTGATACGTATCGAAAATCAGAAAGAAAATATTAGACTTTAAAGTAAGTCCGATTTTGACCAAATTTGACCCTTTTATATAATCTTTAACTTTTGAAATTAACATGAACACCACGACACTCTAATTAAAAGTCTAATATAAACAATTAAAAGCATAGAGAAAAAATAATCATATTTACGCTGTTTAAAAAGTCACATTCAATTTAGCTTCAATGTGGGATTTTTGTAAAAATTACAAGTGCAGACATTCTCTTCGGTGGCACTGTATACATGTGAGTGTATATGTATATATATATAATATATATGGGTATATATATGTATATACATATATATATATATGTATAATGTGTGGACCTATGTGCTTGCGTTTGTGATTGTGTGTCTGTGCGTATACGAGGATATATATATAAAGTGATTTGCCTACACTTAATGAACGACCCTGACAAATCCAATTTGTTTCAAAGTAAATCATATTTTGCATCAAAATGAATATTTAATTTTAGAGGACATTAGTACGATAATTGTTAATTTGATATTGATCTTACTAAACCGGCATATCCTGAATTATCAGTGTATTGCCATATGCAATGAGTTCCCTTGGGAGATTTTTAGCTGAAGCGAAGTCGTTTGAAGTGCAAACTGTGTAAGGTTGATTATAATTGTACAGACCGACCTTCTGATAATAAATTTTAAAATATGCTTCTTCCTTCTTCATTATTCAACACACGTCTTTCAACACGAGGATAATCTAGAATTGCTTGATTGTCAAGCTTTGATGTTTTTTTTTCGATATATTACGTTGGTTCAATTATGATTAGAATTGTATTTTATTTTTCTGGCGTGTCTTTCACTCTTAATATAGTTATAGATACAAAGAAAGGAATAATATTTGATATCATGCTGAAATGTATTTCCACTGCCACCATTATATACATTAAATTTATTTTCATAGCATGGATTTACTGGTATTATATCACTGTTTGGTTCTTTTTTTTTTTGCCTTTTTACTCATTAGAATTTTGGTTTAATTAGTAATCCCCTACGGTCTTACATTGTTTTTTCTTTTATACATTTTGCTCATCTATCATCCTATGCAGAAATAAGAATATAGTATTGACAGACAGTTCAGAAAGAACACATTGATGGTGAAAAACATATCATGCCCCTTTGGGATGTGATCATAGCCTAGTATCTGTTAACTGTGGCAGGCGGGGTCAAGGGTCAAAACAGTATTATTATTGTTATTGTGTTCTTGTTAATTGATTTGAGCGACGGATGGTCGCTTTATCAGTGATTATGATTAGCAGAATAAACAATTAAATTGCGAAAGAAATCATTGACGTGTGAATCGCAAAAAGAATGTAAAAATAGAAAATATACGTAAACATTATTTTGGGGTTTTGAATAAACAAATAACTAGGTGAATTAGATTGGTATGAGGCACGTAATTAGGTGAACACAGAAATAATGCCTAAAGGGTCATAACATCACACATAGAACCTAATAGGCATCTATTCATGTGTAACAATTAATACAAAGAAAGTGCTGACAAAGCTCTAGTAAAATTGCCATCACACTTTCTCACATTCGTGTTTGTACTTGGCTACAATATGTCGTCATTTTTTTTAATTTTTTTTGCTTTGTTTTGTTGTGTTTTTAGTTTCACTTTCTTTTAATTTCTACGGGGGCATACTACAAAAAAGTTACGCTGCCCTTTTATTAAATCGCATTCGATTATTCTAGAGTGAAAAGCTACAAACTAAAAAAACAATTTCCGCATTTTATTTGCTTATGAATTGAATCATAGGCAGACTTCTTTAAAATGTATTATTATTATTATTATTATTATTATTATTATTATTATTATTATTATTATTATTATTAAAATATATCCACTGAGAAGTACAGATTCAATTTTGTGCAAAACATTTTTTTTTAATTTTTTGCAATCCATCGTAACCGATAAAACAATCTTATTATCTTTACATTTTCTTGTGTTTACTTCTTTGTGGGATTAGACACACAGTCAAGGTCGCATTGCCCGGTCCGGGAATCTCATGCGATTAACCGTAAACTAATCCAAAGAAGCGAAAATATGAGAGAGTGAACACCCGTTATGATTGAACAGGTACAAAACAGGTTGGCGCTAACAAATCAGGTGTCGAAATATTCTTAGAACCTACTAGTATTGTATTGTCGGTATAGTCAAAATACAACATTAAATTATAATACAAATGAAGAAAGCCAATTCGAAAAATAATTAAAGACAACAAATTTGCTAGATAATTACGTCATAACAAATTTATCAACAAAAGTTCATAAAATCGTATCACTGACATAAATAATAAAAACATAAATGTCGCATATTAGATAAAAAAATATGTCTTTACTTAATTTTTGTGACTTTTTTTATAATGGTAGAAAAAAAGAAAGGTATTGTTTAGTTAAAGAGAAGCATAAATAAACCTAAGTATAGTATAGATAACCAACCTGTGAATTATTTTGTCCCTTCATCGTGTGTAAAGTAAGATTCGCAAACGTTTTATTAATACTTTAAATACGTGTGCAAAAGAGGCGTAACAATTGAAATTTTTACGATCGAGAGTATAACCGCGTTGGTTTACGAATATTTACTTATTTACAAAAGAATATTACAAATTACCATTGTTCAATCGGAGGATTTTATTACTAAATCGATATAAATTAATAACCCGTCCGCTCTATTCATAAATATACGGTGTAACAGAAGTCATCCGATAAAAAAAATTGAGTTTTACTTCAGTGGGGAGCTTAATTCATGCGTAATTTCGGGGTAAAAGCATAGTTAAATAGAATGTCATTTAAAGAGATTTCCATTACTGAAAATATCCGAAAAAAACCCTGGACAACATTTACACTACCTTACTTTTATAACCAGTGCTAATAGGAGTTCTTACATCTACGATTCTATATTTTTGAGATGAGGTAATTATTTGTATGATTCGAATTCTACGGACTACTGTTCTCATCTTGCTTACTATTTGCACCATGTTTGACCACATGAAACCCCCGACTTATAAAAAATAATGAAGCTTTACTTACTTTAGTAACATAATCCGAAACAGAAAAATGGGATATTAAAAAAGTAACCGTGTAATTACTGTAGTTTTTTAAAGCAAAGTATCAATATAAATATGAATAAGAAGAAAATGGCGCCCTTTTCAAGTAGAACAGCTTCGTTTCAGTTTTATAGTATTGAACGGTGTAGTATTGGCCCGTCGGATTAAAGGTTGTATTAGTGTAATGTAAAGAACACACAGAAAGGGTTGTAATCAACTGAATTCCTTCTAGTATACTGACAAAAAAAAGCTTAAACAGATTTATAAATAAAATAAAACGGTTATGCAAATGTTTTTAAAAAAATATGTAATCACGTGAGCAGGATTTTTTTAATTCTTTTGATACGATAACAAGTAATGTTCTTATTTTTTTATTATTTATGTATTTATCTATTTTCGATATAGTGGCACGTGTAAGTGGAGCAGGAAAAAAAACAGAGTTACACAAAATTTGTGTCGAGAATTGTCTAAAGTTCCGACTTTTTTATTTTCTTTTTGCTTTTACTTAAACAAGAACGTGGATTTATGAGGTGAATTTATGCGACACAATATGATTCAACTCAAAAAGATAAATAAAAGCTAACGTGAATTAAGATTAAAGTTAAGGTGTTATTGTGGACCCTCTCCTTTTTAAAAACATTGTAAAACTTTGTGGCATATTTACATTCTATGGAGGTCAGGCGATAACGAACACGTAATAATTTTATTATACCATATTCTTTCAAACTGAAACATAATTATCAAAGTATACTTTCGCAAATAGATATGAAAAGTCTTTGTTAAAGTGTATACCATATTTCCATGGAGTACAGGCGCAAACGCAGACCCCGCATTTTCATTATACAATCCCTATTTAAGTTGAGACATACTTATCAAAGTATTCTTATGATAATCTATATCAAAAACCCTTGTAAACGTTTTTTTTCATTTTTTATTTCCATACTTATGGGGCTAGGCACGAACGCATACACCACAATTCTTATGAACCACCGTTCTGCCAGATCAAACATACCCATTCCTGATCCTCGATACATCTTCTATCATTATATGTAATCAGTTGTTTAAAACAGTCAGCCATATAGGAGCCTATTCGTGACCAAACACACACACACGCACATACACACATACACATGCGCGTGCGTTCAGCTTTATATATATATATATATATATATATATATATATATATATATATATATATATATATATACTGTGGAGGAGAATCCTAGCCGAGTGCTGAATTATAAATAAAGTCCCTTTACATATATTTGTTACAGAAACTAGTAAAATCTCTGCCGGTTAGAAATCCATTAAATTCCTATGCTGATTTTCCATCAGCCCCTGTTCACATTTGTTTGGTTTGGAGTAGTATTCTATATGTTGCGTAGAATATTGCGTTTTTATAAACTTCCATTTAATTTCACATTTTACTTATTTATACATTTATTTCTTCTTTGCCCGGCATTTCGCTGATTTATGTATAGAAGTATCGAATATAATAACTTTTTTTATTTACTTAATCAGACATATCAATAAATTCCAACACGTATATTTGATACACTTCCGAGTAAGCAACATTGAAAAAAAAAATGAAAAGAGAATGATATAAACAGAGGCGTACGCGAGTCTAGAATAACAACCGGAAACTTATCCCGTTTTGATTTAGATTTTAAACTTACAATACCTATGTCATTCTAATGCTCTGTAATACACACACGCACGCACACACACACACACATATATATGTGTATATATATATATATATATATATATATATATATATATATATATATATATATATATATATATATATATATATATATATATATAATAAAGAACGCATCAAGTGCACTTGAAAACAAATCCCAACGTAATATTAGGAAAATAAACAATTTGAAATTTATCACAATTATATTTCAGAGGTAGATTCCATGTGTGGTGTGTATCTCCGTAATATCAGAGGTTATGAGAATGCTTTCTCTGTGAAATATATATATACTTGTATAATGTGCTTGCAATAACCGTTATCCCTGAGTGGCTTCCGGGCCTTGATAAGAGGTGATCACTGTGTAATATATATATATATATATATATATATATATATATATATATAAATAAGTGCTCAATACTGTTGTAGAGCAATATGCGTTTTATTTTTTATTACCGTAACTTTCTGTTAAGTTACATTATTGTTTCAGCTACTCGGCCGTTTTTTGGCCGTCTGTAGCTTCCTCAGACTTTTACAGGAATGTACGCTATTTTGGGATGAAAGAATGAAAGAGTGAATAAGGTCAGGGTGTGGGAGGAGGGCGGAAGAAAGAGAGGAAGGGAACAAGAAGGGAAGGTGAGAGGGGGCGCTTGGTATGTCGATAATGTTTTAGTTTTGGGGCTTACGGAACTTGAGGGGGAGGGTCTTGAAGTTCATTTCTGGTGTGGCTGAGGGCATAGGGATAAATGAGGGGGAGAGGAATATGGGGGATTAGGGGGTTACTTTACAATTCGAGTCTTAATGTTAAAGTGTTTATGCGTCTCGTTGGTGAGATGATTTCTTGGTAAGTATGTATTGACCTGTTAGGTGTTCCCTTATGTTTGGAGGCGGGCGGGGCTATGATTCGGTTTTATTTATTTTTAGTTTTTATTTTGTTGTTAATTGTTTGGCAAGGGTGAGCTAGCAGTCGCGGCCACGGGTACACATATGCGCACGTACACTCATATATACTTAAAAGAAACAGTCACATGTACACATACATCCCCGCCCTGGCCTGCAAATATATGTACATATGTGCGCCTGCATGCATAGACACCCGCGTTGCTCTCGATTACGTCCAATTTTCTTTAAGGTGCTAAGATTGGGTACGCGTGCGTAGGCATGGATGCGCTCATACACATATACATACACACATCGACGCCCCTGCCTCCAAGGAGGTGATTATACGGGCTCATATGCGCATATATATATATATATATATATATATATATATATATATATATATATATATATGTATATATATATATATATATATATATATATATATATATATATGTGTGTGTGTGTTTAATTTTGGTTAAATATCAATAAACTCTTCATTATTTCATGGAATTTCTGCGATGGAGTTCCGATATCCAAAGCAATGATCACTAATTTTGGGATACTTCTCAATTCTTTTCTGTATAAGCTTATAAGTACAAAGTTAAGATCAAGCAGATTGGGTATTTTACTCAAGTAGCTGCCCGTTGTTTCCATATTTAGAACACTTGAGAGGACTTGGAAATATCCATCATTGCAAGTAGAGTACTCCGTTCCTTCCCGTAATACTTTAAAAGCATTCTACAACATATCAGATCTTTTTATTTAATAATAATAATAATAATAATAATAATAATAATAATAATAATAATAATAATAATAATAATCTATTTATATATAATACCTGTACAATCCCTCTCTTGTCATATAATCTATCTATCTATATAATATCTATCTATCTATCTATCTATCTATCTATATATATATATATATATATATAATTTTACGTATATAATCTATATAAATAATACAGTAGAGGTGTTGATGTGCATGAGTAAAAGTATATAGCTTATAGACTCTTAAACAATTTGACAGATACCACTGAGATTAACAGTAAATATTTATCCTATATAAATATTTTTTATAACGATTAAATTCTTTGTTTGAATTGATAGATTATGATAAAAATGTGTCTGCTAGTTGAAATGAAAAACATCACTGTTTATTGTGTGCGTGCGCATATTCAGTCATCACTATATTTGGTTTAATTTTAAAACATCCTCATTTATCTGCTGATAGTTAAAATAGTACTGAATGCGGTTTGAGTGGTAAATATTTTGTTTTCTAATGGTAGGTCTATAAATTTATCTAAAAGTTAGAGATTGGAGCAAGTGTATCATCCCAGATTTTTCCACAATACGTTAAGCTTAGGGGAATATAGACGTCAAGTATGCTTTAAGTATTAACTAATATTCTTGCACCGTAGTAGCAGACTTGGCTATGGTCTGCATATTTTATTTGAATGCAAAATCAAAGACTTGGAACTAATTATTTCAGCTGATATGTCATGAGTCATTAAAATAAGTGTGTTAAAAGGGTTCTTGTAATCATTAAACGAAATAAGCTTAGTGTTGGACACATTGATTGTTAACTATCATTTTTAATCTTTTGAAATTAGTACTATACATTAAGTAGCACATTATATTCAACAGATAACTAGTTCTTTTATGATAAATATGAAATCTGCATAAATTAAAATATAGTTAAGTATGCTTTAAGAACTGGACAAAACCGGTCGCCATCCAATACTCATGAAATAAAATAAATATGTTAAATAACAATGTATTACTGGATATAATACAATATGGTAAATGATGCTGGTCGATACACATCAGTGATTATATATATATATATATATATATATATATATATACTAGCATGGGTGCCCGGCGTTCCCCAGGTATTTGGAGATTATGTTGACCAAAAAAAAAAAGTGCGCAATTTTTTTTAACTTTGACCCCTATTATGGCCCCTTAAAGTTTATTGTTTTGGGTTCAAATTAAGTTATTAAGTTCGATCCTATATCTAAAATTTACAAATGTTTAGACCATATTGTCGGAGGAGTTTGGTAGTGTTCTCATAGGTCAAATGTTGAACTTAGAGCCCTTAATCGACAACTCTCTGGCCAAAAACGGATCACATCGATTGTCCCAAATCTCAGTACCCTGTATATCAAATTTAGAGTCTGTAGACAAAAAATTGACAGATGTATTGTGTCGGGTAATGTACACACAGTGACACACAGTGACACAGATACACACAAAGACAGACACTTTCATTTATATATATATATATATATATATATATATATATATATATATATATATATATATATAGTAGCATGGGTGCTCGGCGTTCACCGGGTATTTGGAGGTGTATGTTGGACAAAAAAAAAGCGGTCAATGGTTTTTAAACTTGCCCCCTATTATTACACCTTAAAATTTATTGTTATAGGCTCAACTCAAGTGATTATGTTAGAGCCATGTCCAACGAACCTATATCAATAATGTCAAGTGCGTGGACCCAAAACTGTCGGAGGAGTTTGGTAGAGTTCTCAAAGGTCAACTTGTCGAAATTTTATCCCTTAATCGCCAACTTTCTGGGCAAAAACCGATCACATCGATTGGCCCAAATCTCAGTACCCTGTATATCAAATTTAGAGCCTGTAGACTAAACATTGACAGAAGCATTGCGTTGGGAAATGTGCACACACACATACACACAAATACATACACAGACAGACAGACACGTTCACTTTTATATATATATATATATATATATATATATATATATATATATACAATAAAACATGTATAAATACATTTGGCTTCAAATGTATTTATACATGTTTTATTCTTAAAATTTCACTCAACGCTTCTAACGGATATACACAAAAATAACTACCCAGATTTTCAAAATGCGCGACCACGCGTCACCTATCCGGCTTCATAAAAACCTCGCAGTTAACTACATAACGTGGATTCTTCATCATACTATCTTCCACTACATCATGTCGAGGAAGAAGAGAAAAAAAAGATTGATAAAGGAGTCTTACTCCGAAATATATCTCTTTAAAAAACAAACAACTGTTTATGTTATAAAATAATTCGCGTTGCAGTTTGGGCTTCAAATGTATTTATACATGTTTTATTCTTCAAATTTCACTCAACGCCTCTAACGGATGTACACAACACTAACAACCCATATATAATTATATATATATATATATATATATATATATATATATATATATATACTCGAACCCCTATATATATATATATATATATATATATATATATATATATATATATATATATATACTATAAAAGTTAAATACCTACAGACACTAGTGTTTCATCCTCTCGGGAATCTTCAGTGCAGGGTGTCACAATTAACACCAGTCGACAGATTCGAACCCGGCAACACGAGCAATCTCTGGCTTGATTAGCAGAGACCGCATCCAATGGCTTCCATTATTCGCGAGAAATATCGTCTAATTTAAACCGTTATATATATATATATATATATATATATATATATATATTATTATTATTTTAATCTTTATTTATGCATTTCATTATTTATATTTTTGCTTTAATCCTTCCAAGTTGTCTCATTCTCATTCAATATAATTTAGAAAATAAATAGTTGTGTTTGAATCTAAACCAGTAACTGATACATTGTACGTATGAATTAAAACTATATGGACAATTATTTAACAAATAATATAAGATAAAAATAGTATTTTCCTAAATACAATAATAGCGGCAATACCTAACGCAATCGTTTTTCTACATATTTTCCCGCTTTCTGAATAAAATGTTCATCTTGTTTTCTTTTACTTCCCGGGGAAATAAATTCTTCTTTTTAAATTGTTTATTTTAAATAAATTCAGAATTCACAAAATGATAACATATTGGTACTCTAAAAGAAATAATTGTTGTAAGAAAAATAGAATTTTTGACACACTTGATACAACACCAAGGTAACGAAAACCTTGGAATTAGGAATGTAGCTGTAATATCACCCATTTATATAAATTTATAAATATACTGGACCACCCGTGACCCGTTGGGTCAGTATGTTATATTAGCTATGGAATTAATGTATGAGCTTCACACTTGTGACGTAAAGAAAATATTTGTTTGTGACTCATCAGAATCATGTCTATGAAAGCATATCAAAATGAAAAACAGAATATTGATAGATTTCTATGAGTTGTTCTCTTTATAATTGTTTATTTTTGAGAAAAAAAAACTTACAGCTATTGAATTATAAGTGGTTTGCCATACTTGTAGGTAAATGTGCACTGAGGAGATACACTCTTCTCTCCTCTGCAACCTCTCAGAAGACATGTTTCGAGTTTGTCTCAGCTGTATCGTTATTTTCATGGAAAGTGTTCAACTGAGCTTCAGTCTATGGTCCCTACACCCGTCTAGTTGAAAACAATATCAATAATTCCCCCACTCGTTATCTGTGCCTAAACTTAAACCTAAACGTAGATTCCATGAACAAAGCTTCTTTCTTAGAACTGCACGCCTGTGGAATTGTCTTCCGTTTTCCTGCTTTCCAGCTGACTATAATACGGTAGTCTTCAAGTATAACGTAATCAAGTTCTTAATGAGCCGTCCCATATAAGTTAACACATTTACTGAATTTCCATTACTAACGATTGCTATATTTTCCAATTTCTACTGTACACTCTTTAACCCTTATCTTCGATTAGTCTCTTGGCCTTGATAAGCGGTGATGTCTATGTAAAAAACAAAGGTACCATAAGAGTTAAAGTTAAATTCAATTTTGATATATCTTTTTTTTAATGAAATTGTTAGTTGAAATTACAGGATAGTGAAACACACTCTCTCCATGAACAGAATGACTTTTTAAATAGAAAATTTTTAAAAATGTAATATTTTAAAATTAATTTAAAAAAAAAATGCATGAACAATTGGGTCAAATATTTCATTTATATGTTAAAAGTAAGGCCAATAAAACTAATTAAGACAATGCTGCGCTATTTACAACATTTTTGTTCAATTTGTGTATTTTTAAGAAAACCATTCTTATCCTTTCGCTTAATTATGTGAGACTTCTCATCAGGTTCAAACAATACTCTTATATCCGGGTTATTTTTTATTAATCTATTTCTTTGATTGAATATGTATCGTTGAAAAGCACGGGTTCTTATGCATTTATTGTGCAGCAAATAAATATTTAATTTATATGCTTATAATAAAGTCAATAAAACTAATTAAGACCATACTTTTCTATTTACAACATTTTTTGTACAATTTGAGTGTTTTAAAAAATTATCTTATCCTTTCGCTTAACTCTACTGAGTGCAACATAGAGTTGTCCATGTTGAAAGACAGGTCTGTCTAGATAAACTAAAATTTTCTGTAAAGGCTGTCCTTGAGACTTATGAATTGTCATAGCAAAGGCTAATTGTATAAGAAGCTGAACTCTGGCAAACGGAATATTGTCACCTTCAGATAAAACACTTTTCAATCTTGGAATTAAGACGATTTCTCCTTCACACTGTGATGCAATAATCTTAGCAACAGACAAGTTATCCTACAGCTCCTCTATTATTACTCTGGTTCCATTATATAGGCGTCGTGGATAAATATTCCTCATACATAATGTTTTCGGATTTATGTATTTACTAGCGGGTGTTTGGGGGATGTATGTAGGAGAGGGGTACCCTGTTTTAATATAAAATAAAACACGATGTTAACAAAAATTGGACAAAAAACAAAACAAAGCAAAACAGCGAACAAACGTGAAGGAATTAATGTTTTTGACCAATCTTTCCATATTTTTCGTCCAAGATGTCGCGCTTCAAAATAATATCAATCTCGTGAAAATCCATCGCATCTGTCGAAAGTTTTTGCGAGGCATACAAACACACACACACAAACATGATCGCCTTTATATAGCGAGGGGTACCCGGCGTTGCCCGGGTGTTTTTCGGGGTATGTGAAAACCCCCCGAAAATGTGGGGAAAAAACAGGTGCCCGTGAAAAAAAAAACCGAAGCCTTCACGACGCGCAGTTGGAAAATAGTAAAGTGTTAAAAAACAGGTGCGCGTTTTTGATTGACGTGACGGCGATAGGTATTCAGCTGTTAGCATTTTGTGCGGTACAGTTTTGAGTGATGTGAATAAATCGGTTTGTTTGTGTTTTAAAAACCCGCTCCCTGTTTATTAGGAGGAGTGAAATGAAAGCTACAGTCTGATATGACGAAGTCGACATTGAACAAACGTTACTTAGCTCTCTTGAGACAACTGGATTTCGGCCTATATGGATTTATTTGCTTCCTCACTGAGCAAATTAGGCACAAGGCCGTTTTTTAATGTGGAGAGAGAGGGAGGGGGAGGGAAAGGGGGGACCGGCTCCCGAGAGGTGGGAAATGGGAGCTGGATAGTTACTGTTGTTCTGTAGGGTGATCCCTACATTGACCAAGGTCTGTGCTTGACCTTCATGACTACAATTCCGAATCCCAACGAACTAGCTGTTCCTATAACTGGGAGGGAAAACCTAATAGCTAGCTACGAAATCTTATACATTTTACCTCCAAGACGATTGCGTTTGTCTTACCTGCATGCAAAAAAAAAAAAATTGTTCTCCCCCCCTTCTTCAAACTAAACCTTACCTGTAACTCAAAAATCCTAATGGAAATCTATCTGTAAATAAATAACCCCTTTTCTCTTGAACGCTAACAATCTACTCCTTCCAACCTATCCGCCACTAAACTCCCACATTGCCCCGCATCTGTAGTGGAATCGCTAACTTCCAGCCCCTAATCCCTCACATGCAAACTGTTTCAATAGCCATCACTAAACATCTATACATTTCTACCTCTAAGGCATGCATTACAGCTCACTCCTATCCAGTAAGGGATTTAACAGCCTAAGCACACAAAGGCAGGTACTTAACAGCCAAAGTACTCAGAAACAAAGCGATCTGCACTACATAACTGTCTCCTCGAGTTTTGCAACGATTAATACGTTATTGAAACGACACTCTTTGTTATGCAAAATGTCCCATGACTCTTACTTACAAATACCTACAACTTCAACTCTATTCGCACCTACTGAAAACCTGCCCATATATCTATTCACCTAATTTACGCATGACTCAATACATGCCCATATATCTATTCACCTAATTACGCATGACTCAAAACTTGCTGTCTTATCCATACTATATTGCACTTACATCTTAACCCTCCTATCATCTAAAATAGCTCGGGCACAACTCGTAGCTCAATGGTTAATACCTACTAATACTGTAACATTATCCTAGACCTAAGCTAACATGAATAAAAAAGGGGTAAGACATTATCAGTATCTCCTCCCTAACAAACCCTCTTACAATCATAGACGCTTACACTGCATGAACTTCACTCACCCCCTTTATCCATTAACAATCAAATAGCATGTCCCTAAATCAATTTGAGGAGTGTAACAAATCAGCAGAGATATAACCCCCTACAAACTAACCCAGTAACACTAACCACGCGGGGTCGCAGAAATACCTGGATTAGAACCTAGGCGCGGAAAAAAAACCCTCTCAGTGTTGACGGACCCAGTAGGTCTTCCCAGATCATCTTTCTAGGAGAAGGAAAACTCTGAAACTAAACCAAAGGGGAGAGAGGCCTCTTCAGTCTTGTATGACAACCTTCCTAGAGCTGGTGACTCAAACAATTTCGCCGGTTTGCAAACCTAAATTGCTTAAGGAGTAGATAGGCTCTGTCTATCGCCCGGCTTCCATACTCCTTCTTTGCCTATTAGTCAAGCGCAGAGACACTATCTCAGTGATTCGACAGAAACACCCAGCGGTAGATCTTGTTTCCTGGCTAGGGCAACGAACGCCGTTTTCCCCATTCTCAGCACGCCCCACCTCTAAAACTGAACATTTGGGAGTGCTTGAGTATGAGATATGCCTGAGCAATTAGATTGGGTTGACCTTCTTCTAATGGGTTGAGGGTACCGGATTGAAAGTTCCTGGCTGCTGTTCCCGACTGGTAGTACAGGAGCCCTAACTCTTTGGTAACGCTTAGGGCGGCTGCTCCATCAACAGTTGAATAATATTGGGTTGTTTGTAGTGCACTGACGCGCATGGAAAGGGACCCTGCACTCATCCGCGATGGGCTTTCCTGAGGCCACAATCCTAATTGGAGAAAGGGCAGCCGATGGTCTACTTGTGATGCATGTTTGAAGCTCTGCATAACCTCTTGTTTAGCTCCCCCTTACCTAAACCGAAACTCTTAAAAAATATGACGACAGTACAATCTAAAAATAAGCTTAAACCAGGATTAGGGACAAACAAATTCAACTTGCCTCCTCCCTTGAGGCTCTCATTTACAAATATCCGTGGGCTTAGAACTAACTTAGCTGATATTGAAGCATTTCTCTTAACAAATACCCCGGATATCTTAGCACTAAGTGAGACTAACCTACCCTCCTCCATTCCCTCTAACCACTTTAACATGCCTGCATATCTCCCACTCTGCCGTAAGAACTCTGACAGACATATGCACGGACTTGGAGTTTACATTCGTAATACCATTCCCTTGACTAGAGAAACAAACCTAGAAACAGATGATCAAGCCTTTATGTGCTTTAGACTAAACATGCAACACAATATTAGCTACTATTATTTTCTCTACCGCTCTCCCTCGACTCAGGACTGCACCATAATAAACAAAGTATCTGGCAGTATAGACACGGCACTCTCCCTCAACACTAGCGCACAAATACATGTATTTGGTGACTTTAATGTCCACCACAAAAACTGGCTTGGATTCTCTACTTACACAGATGAAGCGGGCAGCACAACTCATAGCTTCACTATATCTCACTCGCTATCACAAATTGTTACGTTTCCAACCCGTTTCCCTGACCAGGAAGAACAACACGCATCACTTCTAGATCTGTTTTTGCCCACAGTTCCCGATGACTGCATAACGAAGGCCCACAGCCCACTCGGGAACGCTGATCATGCAGTGATAATGGTTGAAATCGCCCTAAACTCTAGAGCCAAAACTGAAGAGCCAGTGCTCAAAACAACGAGATATTATAAAAAGGCTGACTGGGAAGCCATCAGGGAACTAATTAGAGATGCCCCATGGAGAAATAGTTTCTCTCCCTGCTGAACAATGTGCAAACGCGACCACTGACTGGTTCGAAACTGCAATCGAAGCGCATGTTCGCATGCGGAAATTTTATAGTAAGCCCTATTCTCCCCAATGGTTTACGTCGACTTGTGCAACTGCCATGGCTCAAAAGCAGCATGCATACCATAGGTTTAACCGACATAAGTCCAGTTCAAACAGACTGAAGTATATAGAAGCTAGAAAAAACGTTAAGAAAGAAATAGCGACAGCTAAGAGAGAATTTACGGAAACCACTAAAAAGCGCATCGAAGCACCAAAACTAGGAACTAGAGATTTCTGGAAAATCTACAACAGTGTAGTAAATAATGGGCAATCAACAATTCCCCCACTAACCAACAATCAAGAGGTTGTCACCTCAGCAACCGACAAGGCTAACATGCTTGCCAGTCGGTTTGCCTCAAACTCCACACTGGACCCTTCAAACCACCCCTTACCTGACTTTCCTATGCGGACAGACGCCACGCTAGACGATCTGAAAACCACCCCTGCTTAGGTGCATGCTATCATAAAAAACCTTGACACTTCAAAAGCATGTGGACCCGATCTTATCCCAGCTGTGCTATTAAAAAGTGCTCAGCCGAAGTAGCTTCAGTTCTCTCCAAACTCTACAACAAATGCCTTAATGAGGCTTGCTTTCCGTGCTGTTGGAAAACTGCTTCTATTGTACCAGTATTCAAGAATTCTGGCGAAAGGACTGACCCATCAAATTATCGCCCCATTAGCCCCCCTCCCACTTTTTGCCAAAATATTTGAGACCATAATTAACCATGCTCTAGTCCATCATCTTACAGATGCTAAACTACTGACTGACAAACAATATGGATTTAGACAAACCCGTTCCACAGCAGACATCCTAACTGTGATCTCTGAACGTATATATCATTCACTGGGCAAAGCGGAGGAGGGCAGAGCGGTAGCTCTAGATATATTTAAGGCTTTTGACAGGGTATGGCATGAGGGTCTCCTCAGGAAAATCAGATCATACGGTATCACTGGTAGAATACTTAACATAATTAAATCCTTCTTAGATAAGATAAAAATCCAGGTTGTCCTCGACGGTCGTACATCTAAACAATATTGTTGCAATATTTTGGCCCTTTTAATGGGGTATGATCCCACACAGTCGGGCGATTCTATTTATAAACGATGCTGCTAAGAACTGACGAATTAAATTAATCCACGTTCTGCTACCAACCAATCAGAAACCAGAATAGCTTCATAAATATTAAACCTTTTCTGGAGCAATTTCACATATTCTTTCCCGGGTTTCGACAGGGTAAGAATATTTTGTTCTTTGGAACTGTCTACTACAAACAAGTCACCTACCAGGACTTGTGTGTAACAGCGAACCATCTGAAATTTAGAATGGCTTACACTTCTAGAGGTTATGGGCCCAGCGTTGTCTTTATTTCGATGGATCCGAATCAAAGTTCGAATTGTGGCAAGTTACATTTCTGGGATATCTACGAATACAAAAACTACACAAAGTACTAGAAACACAACCTGAAAACAGAACCGACCCCGACTTCCTTGTAAAAGAACGCAACTGTCTTTGAGGAATTAATACAGTGTTTAGATGACTGAGGTCTATCACTGGTAATGAGAGAAGCCCTGTACGACGGCTGCAAAGCATTAAACATATTGAGAGAGCATTATTTATCGAAAGGAAAACCCAAAATTATTTCTTTATACACTGAACTGACCTCTCTAAAACGAATGGAAGCCGAAACTATTACATATTATTTTATAAGAACCGAGACAACTGCAAATTCTTTAAAAATGTCTGAAGTTATAAGTGACAGTCTGTTAATTTCCGTGGTCCTTAAGGGATTACCAAGTGATTTCAAGCCATTTATACACCGGATAACCCAGAAAGAAATACCCATGCCAGGAATAAAAAACGCAACTTTGCCAAAAGCAGGTTTTTTCCTAAGAAAAGTACAAAAATTATGTTATAATTGTTGACGAACTAATCACAAGAGTTTCCAATGTAGATACAGGACTCAAAATGGCGACTACATTAAAAATATAGAGAGCTCTGTTAGCGAACATACATTTTTATTTTCGTGTACATTTGATGCTTCAACAAACAATAATAATTTTCTTGTCGATTGTGGGGCCACGACACATGTGATTACAAAGGAATCTGATTTTATCAATTTTGACCCCAACTTTAAGCCACAAAATCATTTTGTAGAACTAGCTGACGGGAGTCGAGTCAATTATATCGTTTTGAAAAGAGGAAATGCGAAAATCTCGCTAAAGAATAATAAAGGTGAACAGTGTTTCTGTATTCTAGAAAACACTCTTCTAATCCCCAAATTTAAGCAAAATGTATTTTCTGTACAAGCTGCCACAAAACAAGGTGCAAATATAAACTTTAGCCCCAATAAATCAAAACTGGTATACCCGAATGGAACTGTATTCGACATTAAAGAAAATGGAAGACTATATAATATAATTAGCGTAGTCCCATCAAAAACCGCCTGCCATGATCTACAGACATGGCATAAAAGTCTTGGACACTGCAATATTCCTGATATCAAAAAGTTGCCGACTGTAGTTGATGGAATGCGAATACAAACATCAAAAACCTTCAACTGCGACGTCTGTACGCAAGGGAAAATGACAAACTATCAAAACAAGATACCAGACAAAAAGGGCAAAAAAAATCCTATCAATGGTGCATTGTGACTTGAACGGTCCCGTAGAACCGATGGCCAGAGAACATTATAGATATGCGTTGAATTTCGTTGATGACCATTCAGGTTTAATAATGGTTTACTTTTTAAAGAACAAATCTGATACCCTGCTAGCAACTAAGAAATATCTAGCCGACATGGCCCCCGACGGTGAAATTAAGTGTATTCGCTCTGACAACGGTACGGAATTCATCAAAAAAGACTTTGAACTTTTACTAATTAACCATCATATCAGGCATGAGACATCAGCTCCTAGATCGCCACACCAAAACGGGACTGCTGAACGTGCGTGGCGGACACTTTTTGAAATGGCAAGATTCCTACTCATTGAATCAAAACTCCCTAAAAACCTCTTGACGTATGCACTTATGGCGGCAGCCTATATACGCAACAGGTGCTTTAACAAAACACTATCTAAGACTCCATATGAATCTTTCTGCGGTAAAAAAAACAAATTTAAGCAGAATGCATATATTTAGTTCAACTTGCTTCGCATATATAGAGAAAAAGAGTAAATTGAATATTAAAGCTGACAGAGGTATATTTCTTGGATACGATAAAAACAGTCCAGCCAATTTAATATTTTTCCCGAAAAAATAAAATAAAAAGAATCCGGTGTGTAAAATTCAGACACATTTAATTGTAAAGACGAAAACTCGTCATATGAAGAGGATGGAATTATATTACCTCAAATAATTAGAACAAACGAAAAGAAGAAAAACGACGGATATAAATACGGGGGTGCCCCAGGTGTCTATCCTTGGACCTCTATCGTTCCTGATATTCATAAATGACCTCCCCGACAAAATTGTCTCTGAGATGGGTATATATGCTGATGACACTACACTCTATGGCAGGCACGACAGGAAGACGAATGAACACATTTCTAAAGAAATGGCAGAACCACTAGAGGAAGACCTCCAATCTGTAGTGGAATGGGGACAAAAGTGGTTGGTCGCGTTCAATGCTGCCAAGACTAAACTAGTTTCATTCAATAACTACAAGAAACCCTTTCTACCACCAATAGCAATGGCCAACGGCTCTTTATCTGAGAGTCCATCTTTCAAACTCCTTGGCCTAACGTTCATAGGAAACATGAGTTGGAACAATTACATTGAAGGCATTGCCAGGGCCGCTGCAAGAAAGGTGGGCTCTCTCTATCGTACTAGAAAACTACTAACACCCGAAAGTATCCGGTACCTCTATAAGGCCACCATTCGCCCATGTATGGAGTATTGCTGCCACATATGGGCTGGTGCATCTGCTACTAGTCTCTCGCTCCTTGACAGGATTCAAAAGAGAGTCGCAAACCTGATAGGCCCTGAACTGACACCTAGGCTTCAGCCTCTGTCCCATCGACGAAATGTTGCATCCCTCTGCCTTTTCTACAAGTATTTTAGTGGTGAATGCTCTGATGAACTGCAATCACTTGTGCCCCCACGACGTGGGGACCCTCAACAAACCCGACAGGCTGCAAAATCCCACCCCCACACTGTAGAGATCCCTTGATGTAAAAGATCTTTTTACTCCAATAGTTTCTTCCCCAGGACCGCTAAACTCTGGAATTCCATTCCAGGTCCATGCTTCCCCCAACAGTACTGACGTGCAGAAGTTCAAGTGTAACGTGAACCGACATTTTGCTGCCCAAATCCCTACATAGTAATACAGTAGTTGTTGCCCCTGATAGTAGCCCCCTACACCAAAGTAGCAATTTGCCTTATTTGGGGTGAAAATGTAATAAAAAAAGAAGATATGTGGGGTTACCCCAACATATGGTCTTTGCTGGTCTTTGCTTGCAGCATCTGTCGGAACAGATACTTGACTTTGAAATGTTGCCCGCGTGTCTAAAGATGTAAAAGAAAAAAATAGTTTTTCTCGTGAGGCTGGATTGAACCCGGGAGCCTTTACGCGGAAGTGAAACAAACTCCAACCACTTAACAGTCTAGGCCAATAGTAAGAGGAATTGACTATGGTGTTAAAATAAGGCTTATAAAGCGAGTGAAAGAGGTTTGATTGACAGATAACCACTAAATGAGGTCATCGCGGGAGCGTTACGAGATGACGTAGCAGTATTTTTGTTTGTTTTACTTCACATTAGCGTTTATTAAATTACGTATTTCGTTTCCTGTCTAGACATCTCTCTCTATCTGTCTCTCTCTTTCTCTTTCTCTCTCTCTCTGTTTGCGTTTGTGTGTGTGTCTCTCTCTCTCACTTCGTCTTCCTTACTCTAAACACTGTTACTAAAAAGAAAATGGCGGCTGGCTGTTTTTTTTTGTAAAAACTTCGATCGTTAATATTTTTTGTAAGCGATTTTTTTTTTACTTCAAACTATCGTATCTAACTATTTCTAATTGGCTAATAACTTTGGTAACGTTGACATTGCGTAAAAGTTAATAGTTTAGCTTGTGTGAGGGTTAATTTTTTTTACCGATAACAACAATGTTTTTTAAATTCAGACTGTTATTAGGGCTTGCTGACGTCAAGATCACGTGACATGACTCAGCGGGGTTTAAATACAAGTTGACCCAAAATAAACGGCCCCGTGTATACTTTATGTAGAAAAGTTGGTGCCCGTATTTTGTGGGCAGTTATAAATCGATTTAAAAATATGTAATGTTTAACATTAAAATGTCACTTTTTGGGGGGCCCGTCGGTCAAAAGTTTTTAGCAGACACACAAACATACAAACATACATACATACATACATTTTCGCTTTTCTATATATAGATATAGATGTTTAGAGTGTATTAAAAAAACGGAGGTAAATGTAAAAAATAAAGGAAGCCGGTGGGTAAATCGCCGTTGTAAAGTACTCTTATTGTTGTTAACGGGTTAAAATAGGTTTATTTGTAAGAAAATTGCGTTTAAATTACTTACACTTAATACGGAAATGAACGATGGAAAAAGACGGCGACTTTTATATTCATCAGCGAATCGCAGATTTCCACTCAGAAAAGATTCGACTATAATTTTGCTATGTTTTTCTGATTTTTATAGATGAAACCATTTTTTTCAAATATGTCGCTTTAATATTTTTCACACGTGTGTGCCTGAAGTACTTGTCTTGAGTATTGCTACTTATTCTTATTATTCATTTGTTCTAATGAGGAAATGCGAACATTCCTTGTAGCTCAATAGCGATATATTTTCATAAGTTACTACTTAGTCTTACTCATTTTTTAGTATTGTAATTCAGACATGTGGCTACAAATTTGAATAAAATTTACAGATATTCCAGCTAAGATGTTTTACAGGGAGATGGCTGTTAACATTACAATGAAGGATTTGTATGTCTATATACCGAGGGAAGCATGGGTCGGAAAGGAAAGCCTAAAATTTAGGGGTTCAAGGGAAGAAGCTATTTGATTAGAAATTTGTCCGACTATTAGAGGTGTCTACAGTGTAGCGGTTGGATACTACTACTTTTAGGTAAAATCGGAGGTATCACGCCTAAGGGATACAATTGTTTGGAGTTTGTTTAGAATATTTCAGTAATCTATTGTAAAACACACAGGGATGCAACATTTTGGTGATGGAACAGATGGTTTGAATTTTGTTTCCACTGTGGGGACTATAAATTTTGCAAAGAGTGAGACACTACTGGCTAATGCAGCAACGCATGTGTGACAATACTACTCAATGATGAATTGTGGCATTGTAGATGCACAGAATACACACAGAAGAGAGAGGCATCTTTTTCACAGCAGCCTGGGCAATGTTCTCTATTTGTTTAAATTCACGCTGCCTATGAATAAAAAGCTAAGGAGTTTGAATCAAGTACTTTCACGTAGTGTATCATTAGCCATGCCAATCGGTGGTAAAAGGGGGTTGCTGGTAATTAATCACAGAAGAATGTAAGCATTATAAGTATTGAATGTGACCATCTATTTGCGATCCCATTTCTTTGCGGTATGTGGGTGTTTTGTATAGTTTTAGACTTATTATTAATGCGTTTAATCGTTTGTCACTAGCGTTTGATATAGAACGGAGTGTAATCAGCAAAAATGTTTATCAAGGAGTTTTTTTTAGTTTATTTATTTTATTTATTTATTTTATTTTTTTTATTTATTTCTTAAATGGAGAGTAGATCATGCATGGGGATGTGTTATCGGCAGCTCCAGTAACTCTCGCTTCTCCTTTTTTGTTCTTCAGTCCCATTTCCAATGAGTGATTTTTCTGACAAAGGGTGAAGAAAAAGTTGTTTTCCAGGTCGGTAGTACTTTGTAAAGAGTAGCCTGAGATGTCGGAAAATTTCTGTTTCTATGTCTATCTTTGTGGGAATGTCACTAGTAAGGGTGCTGGGGGAAAAATTTTCATCTGGGCTGACGTTACCCGCCTGATAGTGAGGGACCCGAACCTTGGATTAACCACTAAGGAGGCTGTCCTATCAGCAGGTGCAAAGTACCGGGGCTGCTGTATTGCCATTTGGTGAATGGATTCTGGACCATACAGTTGTTTCTGGTAGGGCCTCTCGATGCCATACTAGTGGGTAATTGTTACGGCTTTACATTATCATGTGCCACAAAAAAAATCTTGTATTCTTCTCTCTTATTTTCCCTCTCTGTCCTGCTCCAACCAAGTCTACCGATCTGCTCCACAACCCCCTAAACCTCAATCATGAAAATCTCCAGAAAAGAAACACGAATAAAACTAGAACCCCATCCACCAACGTAGGCCCCTACTATCAGGTCTCCTTCTCCAACATCAGGGGCCTACGTTCCAACCTTCCAGAGGTTGAAACACAATTACAGGAGACGAAACCGGACATATTCTTTCTAAGTGAAACTGGTATAGGGCCAACCACTTCTCTAGACGAATTCATAATTAAAGGTTACTTCAAGTTAACATCTAAATCTGACCCCCAAGATCGCCATGGGCATGGAATATGTGCTACATCAAAGATGGCTTTCAATGTGGTAGCGATATCGCCAGAGAAGACCCTAATTTATCTTATATGAGCTTTCGGGTTGCACTAGCTTACACAACCGCATTTATATTTGCCCTCTATCGCCCCCATAACAGCGAAGTTACTATCTTTAAGAGCATATCTGAGAAAATTGACCACATCCTGCCTGCTCATCCTTCGGCTAACATTAACATTTGCGGTGACTTCTATGTTCATAATGTGGAATGGCTGACCCACCCAAATAAAACCGATGACGAGGGGAGTTTTTTTTCACGATTTTGCCATTGCCTATGACCTCACTCAGATTGTTCACGAACCCACCCGTGTGCCAGATACACCCGGTCTATATGCAAGCCTTCTAGACCTTTTGCTCACAACTTCCCCTGAGTTGTGTTCGTGTTCCGTTCTATCTCCTCTGGGATCCTCTGACCATTCTGTTGTAGCAGTTAAGATAAAAATGAAATGTAATAAGTCTTCAGACGTACCTCTCAACTGAACTGTATATCGATACTCTATGGCTGACTGGGATAGCTTCCGTACATGCACATCTGACCTACCTCTGCATTCCATGTTTAAAAAGGTCGTGTCCTCTATAGTATCAGACCTGACCGAATGGTTAATTATAGGCATAGACTGATTCATACCATCGAAAAAATTCCAACAAAAACCCAACAGCCAGCCATGGTTCTCCCCTGAATGTGCTGCTGCCATCGCCCACAGAAATCACTTTTTCCATAGCTACCAACGTAATAGATGTACTGAGACTAAAGCTGCTTTCAGGACTGCCAGCAACCACTGTAAAAGAGTAATAAAACATGCAAGAGAGCTACATGCTCAGTCTGTTAAATCCAAAGTAGCTGAGCAGCGGCTTGGTTCCGACCAGTTCTGGCAAATAGCAAACAGGATCTTGAACAGAAGTGTGCGTTCTATCCCAAATATCATCAATGGACCTGAAGTCATCTCGTCAGCATCAGACAAGGCAAGACTATTTGCAAAGAACTTTGCCGCTAATTCTACCCCATGCGACTATGATCATCAACTCCCTGTATTTCCTCCTATAACAGACAACACGCTATGCAACATACAAATATATGTACGTGAGGTCGCCAAGCTAATCAGGAACTTTTATTCCAGTAAAGCAACTGGACCTGATGGAATTTCAGTTATAGTGCTGAAAAAGCTCAAACCAGAACTTGCCCCCATACTTACAAAACTGTTCAAGCGTTGCATTAAGGAGATGTGCTTTCCAACACCCTGGAAAACCTCATCAGTATGCCCTGTATTTAAGAATTCAGGTGATAAGTCATCTCCCACTCAGTACAGATCAATAAGTCTCCTATGTGACATGAGTAAGTTGTGGAATCCATATTAAATAAAGAAGTAGACAACCACCTCAACAGAAACAACCTTCTTAGTGACACGCAATATGGTTTTCCGCTCTGCAAGATCTACAGCAGATGTGCTAACGGTTATATCCCACAGGATTAGTTAATCTATTGAAAAAGGGTTCCTTTCCAGGGCAATTGCTCTTGGCATATTGAAGGCCTTCGATAAGGTATGGCATAAGGGCCTACATCACAAGATTTCCAGCTACGGTATTACTCGAAATGTTTTCTCAATCATTAAATCATTTCTCTCCGATAGGTTCATAAGAGTAGTGGTTGATGGGCAGAAATCAGAGGCCCACAGTTTTAATGGTGGAGTCCCTCAGGGGTCCAGCATGGGTCCAACCCTCTTCCTGATCTGCATCAATGATCTCACAAAACACATACTTAAATCATTCGTTGACATCTATGGTGATGACCCGACCATCTATGGCAACACATCAAATACCGTAAATGACAAAGTTCTCTCTAATACTCTCTCCTCTGATCTTCAGCACGTGGTACAATGGGGGAAGTGGTGGCTGGTCACTTTTAATTCATCTAAAACCAAGCTTCTATCTTTACATCATCAACGCTCTGATCCACATCTGGTATCAATTGAAATGGATGGCTCTCGTCATGGGAAGGGTCCATGTTTTGACAAGCTTCTGTGTTTGACCATTACTCTTGATCAAAAATGGGACACGTACATCAAATGTTGCCAGGGACGCTGAGAAAATGGTGGGATCCTTCTACCGCTCCAGAAGATATCTCACTACTGATGCAATTCTCTATCTTTATAAAAGCAAAGTACGTCGAAGGATTGAGTAATGCTGCCACATCTGGGCAGGAGCTGCTAAAAACAGCCTATCCTGCCTTGACAGAGTATAAAATAGGGTTCGTGGTTTAGTGGGGGTGCACTTTTCTCTTCCCTGCAACCTCTTTCCCACAGAAGAGACGTTGCTAGCCTGTCTTTGTTTTATCGTTATTTCCATAGCAGGTGCTCGTCTGAGCTCCAATCCCTCGTCCCCCCTCGCCAAGTTTTCAGGAGAAACACCCGTCTGGCTGAACCTACTGACAATAATTTCCCCCACTCTTTATCTGTGCCTAAATCCAAACGTAGATTCCATGAACAAAGCGTCTTTCTTAGAAGTGCACGCCAGTGGAACTCTCTGCCTGTTTCCCACCTGACTACAGCTTGGACGTCTTCAAGTCCAACATAAACAAACTCCTGACAAACCTCCCCCTTAAGACACTCTATCAAAACCCCAATACTAATGATTACTACAATACTATCTCATTGATCACTGTACACGCAATAACCCTTATCCTTGAGTGGTCTTCGGGCCTTGATAAGTTGTGACCCCCATGCAAAAAAAAGAAAAGTATTACTTTAAGAATTTTAGGGGTAATAAAATAGATGGGTCGACCTTTGTGACACATCCGTATTTCTTTCGTCTTGTTTTTACGTACGACTATCACGGAAAATCTGGATTGTGTTCCTGTATAAAAATCATTTAATTATGTTAGTATTATTTCAATAATACGACATGATTATTTTTTATGAAAATACCATTGTTTCATAGTCCTTCAAAGGTTGTTCATATATCTAGGATTACAACCTTAGCTTTCCTATCTTACACACTGCATGGCATGCACAGGGTGGAACGATAAATTTGTCGTTAATAAATAATAAAAAAAAAAACAACTACAGATTTATTTTAAAAACATTTACTGATAAAATCAATCCTGGTAACTTAATTATGAAGTAGAACTGAAATCTGTTCACTGTAGCCCTGTTCAGCCTAAATCTCCGCCTCGATACGGGTCCAGAACTGGGGACATGCCTTTTACCTAGCGGTTGGCCCCGATCAGGATGGTGTTTGGTGTTGCTATGCTGATGAAGTTTTCTAGGATGACTAAACGAAGTTGTCCAGCAGGTTTAGATCGAGGAAGGGGCGAAGGTAAGAAAAGGGTACAAAGGCAAACTATCCTTGTATGTCAATGAGATAGTAAAATATTTCACCCTATAAACTCTCTAAAATACTTATAGAATATTACAACTGTATATATATATATATATATACGTATATATATATATATGTATACATATACGTATACATATATGTATATATATATATATATATATATATATATATATATATATATATATATGCTGCCTATCTTAGGTTGAGCATATTTGGAAGTGATGTACAAATTACCATTAGCGTATGAAGCGATGCTCTTTGTGTAAAGAAATTCAGCTTAGGTATTTCGACAATGTCAAAACTTTGTTAATTCCCGGCCAACATAGCAGCAGTTGTAAAGCGCTAGAAGCGGTTAGAAGCTCCGACTGTCGTTTGGGTTTTGATCCTTACTTGAGATAGTTGCTTATATAGACGTACTGATAAGGTGTGAAACAGCGAAACAGTACTGTATGTGGACGACTATGCACACACACACACACACACACACACACATATATATATATATATATATATATATAGAGAGAGAGAGAGAGAGAAAGAATGAAAGAGAGAGGAAGAGAGAGAAAAGTTCGAGAGGTTAAGAGTTGTGAAATTATCAATCAAGTTTGCATAGGAGGAAACATAACAAACTCATATTATATTACTTTTTAGTGTGATTGTAAAATTCCGTTGTTATTTCAAGCAAGCACTAAAATTAGAAGTATAAATAAATAATGATATCATATCCTTCCATAAATCATAGAGTCATCTGAGCTGTGATGAGTTGAAAAACCACATTTACATGTTCATGCTATGTTTCTTTTTATGACAACTTGATTAATAATTACACAATTATTAATCCACCATCCTTTTCTTATTATATAGATCTAGTAAGTTGCACATGTATCATAACTGCAATATACAGAGCCCATCATCTATAAATATATTTTGCCGAGACTAGCACATTAATACCCTGCCCATTACACTATGTATACACATATATATATATATATATATATATATATATATATATATATATATATATATATACATATCGAGACAAAGAGAGGTGGAGAGATACACGATACGCTGAACTTGGTTCACTGTCAGATGAATTTCGTCTGTATAAAAGATTTATCATTAGTGCTTCTGGCTATACTGATGTGACAACTGCCAGCATCCTTTGAGATATTTGATATGTGAACACCGACAAAAGGTTGATTTATTGCCTATCTTATGTTACTGTACGATATCAACGGTATGAATGCAGATGAAACATATTTCAAGGATACAGAAAAGCACGGATTATCGTATGTCTTGTCAACTTCCTGTCATGTTAGTCTTAGGGTTTTGAGAACTCTATATATCCTAGGGATTGTATTGCTATTGTGACATACAATAAAATAATAATCAAAGGTTCAAGTCGGCCATGTTATCGGCTATGTATATGATGAAATCCTGTACAATTATTTTTTTAATGAATTAGATTATAGTATATAATAACATTATCAGTAGTTTATGTACCATGCTGCGAATTACCTGTTCACTCAGCTGGGACTGTGAAAGTTTTGTTTGTAATCCTATTAATAAAGTTTAGATCGAGTGTTATGCGTTTTTTTATGGTAAAATCTTTAAATTTCTTTAGCGAATAATACAACATTGTCAGACTTCCCTAACGCAACGCTTCGTATTCATTTGAACTCTGTCAATCATATTCTTAGCATTCCACACATAGTGTACGCACGGCTGTAGTAGGTGTTCCGAATGATTCAAATTTCAATATTTTAAAATATTCCCGAAATCTATCGACGTCATGAATCTCTTTCATGACTAAGTTTCCTATATCTTTAGTTATAATTTAATTTAAATTGAACATACATAAAAGTGCTAAAAAGTAAATTAAATGATATTAAAATTTAAAAAATATCATGTGTATTACGCCGAAAACCATAATATCTGGCGGTTTTCTGATGATTCTGTGTTTTGATGTACCGAATGTTTAAATTTATGTTTACAACACTGTTCGTATATATATATATATATATATATATATATATATATATATATATATATATGTATATATATATATATATATATATATATATAAATATATATATATATATATATATATATATATATGTATATAAGTATATGTATATACATATATATATACACAATTCATTACATATATATATATATATATAATATCTTAATGGGTATTACATGTTTTTATACTTATATAAACTATATCGTCATTCTTACACAAGCATCACTACAAGAAGTATTACTTATGGCTTGTCTATGAAGGATTTGAACATAGTTAAAATAAAGCCGACGGCTTTGCGGGTAAATCTTTTTCCTCTCGGCCTTCAAGAATTACCAATTTAATAAAAGTTTCTTAAGATACTTATGTGGCCATAGAATTAAGGTTAAAATAATCAACTACCACATCAGTATTTGACATGAAGGGCATTTTTAATGTTGCATGTATGGTGCGTGTTTCACAGAAGATCAGAACAACATCTGTAACGTCGGTTTCAAATTCGAACAAAAAAGACCTATTGTAAGGTCTCTTTGACCGAACTCGCTGCAGCCTCTTTTCATATCTCTACTCGAAAAACAGACCTGATATGCTGTGACTATTTAGCAGTAGTTATATTCTCTGTATTATTTTATTTTTTATAAGGATAAAACAATTCTGAACTTTACCTATAATTCATGTCGACAATCAGGTTGAAAAATTATCGTTTCTTCCTCAGATTAGATATCGAAAAAAAAAAGTTGAAAGTTCCAAATTTTGAATTTAAAAAGTTAAAACTAAAAATTAATAAAAAAGCGAAGCAGGAATAAATATCATCAGGATTCACGCTTAAAAAGAATTTGAAACTGGCGGTACCGATAATGTTCTGATAGTTTGTAATATGTATATAAATAAATATTACGCTCTTTTTCTTTTCATAATACTCGAGCACTGTATTATTTTTCTTAATGCCCGAACAGTCTGCTCTGTATATATATATATATATATATATATATATATATATATATATATATATATATATATATATATATATAAAAGGAGGAGACCCGCAGTTGCCCGGTTTGAAGGGTGGGCAATTAAAACCTCAACCCTCTTATATAGTTATTGTATATAAATCGATCAAATGGCCCATTTTCAAACAAATCTGCTCTAGCAGTGTACCACTAAGAAACTTTACATGCTTTTCGCACTGACTTTTTCACGAAGTATTATAGTGTACTTCGACTGTATAATACAAATTGTTGATTATATAATATGTTTTAAATAATCACTTGATTTTAAGTTTAAAATACAAACTCCAAGTATAAGGGTTTATTCCAGCGCTAAAGAGAAACATTCATTTTGAATGGGTTCTTGTTGATTTTTATACAGTGAGCTTTGCTTGTCTGGTGATATAACTTCTCGAATGCAATTATGATGTTCGGATATATAACGTGTTTATTTGGTCAGCATCTGACTATTTCTACTTTGATCACATCTTTCCGGTTATGTTTTGTACATATCGGAGACATTCCAATAGTAAATTAATAAAGATCAGTCCCAGACACATAAAGTGCATTTTAACATTTCCCCCCCCCCAAAAAAAAGAAAAAAGAAAACGAACTTGCAGAGCCGTTTCAGAGTCCATAAAGTGAAAATTCATAGACACACACAGACGTAATGTATTTTATATAGACACATATATGTGTGTGCATACTACTTTTTTTTAAATTTTTTTAATTCAATTTTCACCCCAAACAATGCACATTGCCACTTTGAAGCAGGGGGATACTATCAGGGACTTAATTAGCGGGGTCATTATGAAGGGAGATGAGTAGAAAGATGTTTGTTAACATTACACTTGAACTTCTGCATATCATTGCAGTTGGGAAAGCAGAATCCCGGAAGGGAGTTCCAAAGACCCGCAGTTCTGGGGAATAAACTATTGGAGTAAAAGGCTTTCTTGCACCTAGGGATCTCTACTGTAAAGGGATGAGACTTAGTAGCTTGTCGGGTTTGTCGGGGGTAATTACGTCGGGGAGGTACAAGTGTTTGCAGCTCGTCAGAGCATTCACCATTGAAGTATTTGTAGAACAGGCAGAGGGATGCAACATCTCATCGATGGGACAGAGGCTGAAGCCTAGATGACAGTTCAGGACCTCTCAGGTTGGCGACTCTCTTTTGAACCCTGTCCAGGAGCGAGAGACAATAAACAGATGCACCAGCCCAGATGTGACAACAGTACTCCATACATGGGCGAATGGTTGCCTTATAGAGGTATATAATTATATTGAAGTGTGTAAAAGTAAATATTGAAAGAATGTACTAACAATATATTTTATTGCACATGTATACTATATATATATATATATATATATATATATATATATAAAAGAATTAAGACGTACATAATATATATATATATTATGTACGTGTTCATTCTGTTATTTTTTTTCGAAATCCTCAGGAACTTCTATAGCCATTAAATTGTAATATTCTTCTCTATAGTTTTCGACGTATTTTATTTCCTTACAACCACTTGTCAAGTATTGCGATTCTCTTTTTCATGTTTTTAATTTAAAATGTATGTTTTCTCAGAATATTTTTTCCTCTGCCTCCATCCAACGTGCGTTGATAAGTACGAACCAGCCCCTCCTAGCTACAAACCTCTCAGTCAACCACCAACTGACATGACGTGGGCCGAACCCTATCAATCATATCCGCCACCTTTCTTCTGTCACGGACAATCCTCTGATCTCACCTTCGAACTTTGCGGGCAAGTAATTCTTGGTCAGCTATCAATTTGCGGTGTCCAGCACATGTAGAAACATGACACGAGGAATCTTAAATGTTGAGAAAGTGTTCCGCATTTTATTTCATATTTTTAAAATGTATTGTGGTGGTGAACCTAGAAAAACGTTTTTGAAAATCTAGAAAGTATATACAAAATATAAGGCGTATTTAAAAAAAGGCGTATTTCATAAAAAGAAAATCGTATAATTACAACTGCGGCAATACTACAGTAAAATCAAAATGCTACAGCTCTCAAAGAGTAAGTAATTTCCAAATACTAAATATGAAATTATTTCATACTGATAGTTTCGAATTTCATGGATGATAATTTTATAAATGCGTATAATCCTGACCGTTCGGAAAGAAGATCTGATTTACATAAAACAATTACAAGTAAAACATCCAGCCTGTTATGAAGTTGCTTAGAAAATCATCAAAGCGTTGTACGGCGCTAAAATTTATAAATCTTTATTTAAATACAGAGTATATGAAACACAAATGCTAAGAATTGTGAATGTCAATGTTAGTGCCTCGGCTTCTACATTCATTTTATATCACTTACAAAATAAGAATCTTTTCATGGATGAGGTTAAGCAGGATCTCTGATCAATCCATTTATCTCAGGCTTTTATTTTTTCTTATCTTAACTTCGTAAGGGAAAATTTTCATTTAAACTTTTTTAATAACCTTAAAATTGTCTACTGTCTGTGGTAGTATTGTAAATTTCTTGAGAAGTCAGATACTATTTAACCTCAAACGGTCAAATTTTTAGTAGTTAGCAATTCCAAACGACCACCCAGTATGGACAAAGCGATATTACCGATTTTTACACACGCATAATTCTGATATATATATATATATATATATATATATATATATATGTAGATATATATATATATATATATATATATATAGAGGGAGAGAGAGAGAGAGATGAAGAGAGAGAAAGGGGGGAAAAGAGCGAGAGAGATAAAGACACAATGAGTAATGAATGTAGAAGTCGGGTCACCAGATATCCCCGCTAGAACTCAATGCGCTGCTGCGGCTTCATCGGATACGAGTGTATCTCACTCAACAAATCGTTGGCCACCTTCCGGTGTGGAAAGGGAAGAATGCATTTCCAGTCAAACCTGATTCTGAGCAGCTCTGAAGTGTCCGAGACCGAGAGACCCCGGACCGATTGAGCACCCGCGGCAAGTTTCGCAGCTTCCAGATAGATGCTGCTTTACCTTCTTGTTGGCAACTATGGAAATCAAATAACAAAATCTATATTCCAAAGTTCATGATGCTGACTATCTTACAATTTATTATTTTAATTATGTTGACATTCACAATTCTTGGCATTTGTTTACTATATATTCTGTGTTAAAATTGAGCGTGATAAACTAAAGATTCCTATATAAGAAATAGTAAAACATAATTGAAACAAATCATATTACCGCAGAGAAATATATACGTGTGGTGTTTGTATGTGTGTGCTTTGCCTGTTAAGAGAATAATTTCTATCAAAATTTCTGTCAATTCTTTGGTTTTAAGGTTTAAACTTGATATATAGAAGGCTAGTGTTTGGAGGTGTGTTTGGAGCAAAAAAAAGGTCAATTTCCTATTATGCCCCTTCACAATTATTGTTTTGGACTTAAATCAAGTTATTAAGTTAGATCCATGTTCACGGAACCTATATCTAAAATTTCAAATGTTTAGACCCAAAATTATCGGAGGAGTTAGGTAGAGTTCTCAAAGGTTAAATCGTTGAACCTTGACTCCTTAACAGCTAGATTTCTGGCCGAAAACAGATCAGAAAGATTTCCCCAAATCTCAGTAACCTGTATATCAAATTTCGATTCTGCAGACTTAAAATTGTGTTATTGTGAGGGAAAATATACACCCACACAGACATACACAGACACGTTCACTTATATATATATATATATATATATATATATATATATATATATATATTGTCAGGTCATGCTATATGGTACTGGTACCATGTAACCCAGTACTACCTGCCACATGGTCGAGCCACCGGCGACTAAACCGGTTCCCCCACCAGCTTGTCTGGTGAGGAGGGTGGCTAGTCTCCCTGAAGGATTAAAAACAAGACCTTTCAAAGGGCGGATGAACCCTTCTTTGGGGGGTCAACGGCCAACTAGCACCATTGCATATATGTACATATGTGTATATGTGTAACAAAAAAAAAAATTTTGCCGTGCGGGGCCGTAGAAATCCCTGGCTTGGTGCCCAGGCGCTGGTTAAGCCCACCCGGAGAGATGGACCCGTAGGTCTTGTTAGGCCATCTGTCTAGGAGAAGGACACTCTGAAAGTAAACCTGCACTCCACTCCGCCAATCAGTCATCTTGCTTAGCCTGTCACTGGTTATTGGCTTAGTGGGGAAAGAGCGTGTTCTACGTGTCGTACAAGCGTAAAGCACGGTAATCTTCTGTACAGATAACCCTCTACAAAGTTACATGGCGATTGACAAATGGCGACGTCCACAGGCCTAACAAGCTGGAAGTGGACAGTCATGACTCCACACGTGTGCGACTCTCGACACATCTAACGTCGTTGTTTAGTTGAATGAACAGCAGCTTGCCTCGGCGAGGTCTTGAGTGTCTGAGCAGCCCTTTTGAGGACAGCACTGCTCACCCTCTCTATAGGGAGGGGTCTAGAAAAGGTGACCCAAAGATTGCCTGTTCATCTCTGAGCTGGCCAGCTTACTGCGGTTGGCGGCTGTTCCTTAAAGCAGGAAAAATACCCAAAAGAACAAACAAAGACTCATGATATTTACCTGGAACGTCCGAACACTTATTGACCACGATATTTTTCTTCTAACCCTGAGCGACGAACGGCTATCGTCGCGAAGGAACTTAAGCGGTATAGGATTGATATCGCTGCTCTGGCGGAAACCCGCCTGAGTGGTGAAGATCAGCTAACCGAAGTGGAAGGTGGATACACTTTCTTCTGGAAGGGAAAACCGGAGGGGGGAAAGGAGGGTCGGTGGGGTGGGTTTGCCATCCGAACCGAACTAGTTAAAGGATTAGAACAGCCATGCGCGCTGTCTGATAGGATTATGTACCTTAGAGCACCCATAGGGAGGAATCGTTTCGGTATTCTATCTACGCTCCCACGCTCTGCAGGGACGAAAAAGACACCATTACATTTTATCAGGAGTTACGAGCAGCCCTATGTTCAACCCCGAAAGCGGATAAAATAATACTGCTGGGGGATTTCAATGCTAGAGTGGGAAATGACCATGAGATTTGGTCACCGTTGGGAAAATATGGTACGGGTAAGACGAATAGGAATGGACTTCACCTCTTACAGCTTTGCTCTGAATTTGAGCTGGTGATATGCAATACGTTCTCACAGCAAAGGGCCGCCCATAAAGCGACATGGTTTCGTCCTCGCTCTGGACACGGTCATATCCTGGACTATGTTATCACCAGAAGAAGAGCCCTTCATGATGCCTGCAAGGTTCGCGTGATGAGGGGTGCGGACTGTGGAACGGATCACATGCTTGTTAGGGCCAAGCTGAAACTCCACATTAGGAGGAGATCCCGGTCACAAGGTGCGCAGCCACCCAAAAGACTAGCCACAGGTAAGCTAAAGTCCAAGGCCGTGCAGAAAGAACTACAAGTCGCTCTCGGACGTGCGGACTACGATGGTTCATGGGAGAAATTTAAGTCGACCGTACACAATGTCAGCTGTGAAGTACTAGGTGTCGTGAAACAAAAGAATCAAGACTGGTTCGACGAAAATGATGCCATAATCAATGAACGTATAGAGCAAAAAAATAACGCACTCCAGAAAATGCTCGGAGCGCCCAAAAGGGACCGGTCGAGACTAAAGCAGGAGTTCAAGGAAGCGAAAGCATCGCTACAACGCAACATACGAAGCATGAAGAATAAATGGTGGAAGAATATATCCAACCAGGTGCAACTGGCGTTTGATAGCAAAGATGCACAAACTATGTACCACCTTATCAGACAGGTATTTGGGCCTCAATCCTCAGTGATGGTGCCCCTCAGAACAAAGGATGGGCAGTCGCTAAATAGGAGCCCGGACAAAATCATGCAGTGCTGGACAGAACACTTCAGAGATCTGTTCGACAACCCCTCAACTATTGATGAGGAAGTCATCAGGAATCTGCCACAGCAGGAAATCAGACAAAAGATGCTTGCTCACCCAACTCAACATGATATCAGCAAAGCTATTAGCGAGATAAATACGGGAAAGTCGCCGGGGCTAGACGGCATTCCTGTCGAGATTCTCCGATATGGGGGCAATCAAATTACAGCTGAAGTACACCGATTGATATCCAAGGTCTGGTCTGGGTCTCCTGTACCCCAAGATTGGATCGACGCGATACTAATCCCACTGTATAAGGGAAAAGGACAAAGAGTCCTATGTGGGAACTACAGGGGTATAAGTCTGTTGGAGTTAGTCGGTAAGGTATTTGCGAGACTCCTACTAAACAGACTAAATGAATATATTTGCCCCTCAGTACTGCCCGAAGCCCAAAGTGGGTTCAGACCCGGGCGTGGCACAATGGGCATGATCTTCTCAGTCCGTCAGATACAGGAAAAATGCAAAGAACAAAGGCTAGCTCTATACCAGGTATTTGTAGATCTGAAAAAACCTTTGACACTGTAAACCGAACTGCCCTGTGGATAATATTGGGGAAACATGGATGTCCACCTGGTTTCGTAAATATGATCAGACAACTGCATGAAAACATGAAAGCGCGTCTCCAGCTAAACGCCACAGTTTCAGAGGGCATTGCCATCGACAACGGGGTTAAACAGGGAGATATTCTAGCTCCAACCTTGTTCTCAATCTATTTCGCAACAACACTCGCGTTCGCATTTAGAAACTGTGAAACGGGAGTGCTCTTTCGATTTCGGACAACGGGCAATTTATTCAACCTTACTCGTTTCAGGACCAGATCGAAAACATTTCACTCACTTGTCAGGGAGCTGCTGTATGCTGACGATGTAGACTTCGTCGCACACACGGCAGAAGATATGTAGGGCATCATGGACCGCTTCTCCAGGGCGTGTACTGCCTTTGGCCTCACAATTAGCCTGGAGAAAACCAAGGTAATGTTCACCCCAGCTCCAAACAGCCGCTACGAGAAACCGGTCATCTGTGTAAATGGAACGAAACTGGGCACCGTTGATGACTTTGTATATCTTGGTAGTACTATATCGAGCGACGGAACCCTCGATAAGGAAATCTTAGGAAGGATCAATAAGGCAAGTAAAGCCTTTGGTAATCTCGGAAAACGAGTGTGGGCAGACAGAGCCCTGACCTTCAAAACAGAGATAAAGGTATACGAGACTTGTGTACTACCTGTCCTCCTATATGCCTCGGAAACATGGACGATATATTGCTGTCATATCAAGGCTCTGGAAAGATTCCACCAGACATGCCTACGCAGGTTATTTAATGCCACCAAACAAGCTCTCTTGTCCGATGAAGAGGTGCTCAAGAAGGCGAGCACATTCAGCATAGAGGCTCGAGTCTTTCAAAACCAGACTCGATGGGCGGGTCACGTAGTGAGAATGGAGGATTATAGGATACCTAAGCAATTGTTCTATGGGGAGCTTGAATGTGGCAAACGACCCAATCGCAAACCTCGGAAAAGGTACAAAGATATAGTTAAGGGAAACCTGCGGCCACTTGGCATAGAAATAACAAGGTGGGAAGAGATAGCTGAAGACCGGGAAAGTTGGAGGCGCTACGTCTACGCGGGATGTGAGAATTTTTAGGTTTTGAGAGTTGAGCACGCCACTATAAAGCGAGCCTTACGAAAGTGAGAGGATACAGAGGACTTTGATCTCGACCCCGCGTACTCGTGCGGGATATGCGGCAGGGTGTGCCTGTCAAAGGCAGGCCTCAAGAGTCATGGAACTACGCACGCGGGTCATGAACTGGGAGCACGGGAGGGAGGGGGGCGGTCACCAACAAGGTTATCCTGCAGAATATGCGGCAAACTGTGCAGGCCGGGTGGGGTTATGTGGAATCATATGCGGACTCACTCACACGCCATCGTATCGTGAGGGTTTGCCGTCTTCTGTAAAGAAGTGGAAGTCACCATATATATATATATATATATATATATATATATATATATATATATATATATATATATATTTGGACCATGGAACAAATTCGATTTGTTACTTTGACCGATGAAAATAGCTGATAAGGTGTCGCAATTGAAAACACATTGTAACTTTAGATTCATGAGTCGAAATGTTGTTTATCTACTCATGTACAATCATAGATTTGTTTGCGAAAAACGTTTTATTTTGTTAAATCTTTAATGCGTAGGGATTTTGATCAACAGTAACGAATAAAATTGGAAAGCTTTTTGTTTGAATTCCTGCTGTTGACACGCAGTTACAATTATTAAAACTTTAAACTCTCAAAGAGAAGAAATACGAAATCGGAATTAATTAAAATATCATATTTATGCCGATACGTCGCTACTATGCATTGGCTCAATATTTTAATTCATAGAAGATTTGCTCAAAATTAATAATAAATACAAAATAAGCAGAAATAAAATAATCACCATATGCAAAGAGGCCTGATATTATCTATATATATAAAAGCGAAAATGTGTGTATGTTTGTGTGTATGTATGTATGTTTGTGTGCCTGCTAAAAATTTTCGACAGACACAACAAAAATTAACAAACTTGGTCTCATATGAAAGCTCCACCTTCTGGACGACAAATATCGAGCAATTGGCCCAAAGTGCCCATCAGAAATTCGTCAACTGATCGATTTTCTGCAGGGGACCCCCAAAAAAGTGACATTTTAATGTTAAACATTACATATGTTTAGATCGATTTATAACTGCCCCCAAAAATACGGCCGCCAACTCTTCTACATAAAGTATACACACGGCCGTTTATTTTGTGTCAACTTGTATTTAAAACCCGCGAGTAATGTCACGGGATCTTGACGTCAGCAACCTCTAATGGCGGTCTGAATTTACAATTTAAAAATGTTGTTATCGGTAAAAAAAAATAATTAAAGCTAAACTACGAACTTCTACGCTATGGCAACGTTACCAAAGTTATTACCATATTTAAAATAGGTAGATACGATAGTTAAACGAAAAATAAAGCCAAGCCAAACATGTGAAGTAAAAAAAAAAATACGCTTACAAAAAATATTAACGATCGAATATTTTTTTAAATAAAAACAGCCAGACGCCATTTTCCAGCAGACGAAGTGAGAGAGAGAGAGATAGAGAGAGAGAGAAAGAGTGAGAGAGGGAGTGAGAGAGAGGTGTCTAGACAGCTTCGACAGTTTTCATCGGTCGTTTGCCTTACGTTAGTTTTTTTGTGTTTCTTTCGATGTTTTGATTACCCCCCGCTTAATTAAAACGTTATTTTCTTTTCTTACTTCGCTTATAACAATGTTTACATCGTCATCGTCATCGCGGTCGTAACACTCGACGACTTTCAAACATCTTTCACTTATTCGCTTATAACAATGCTTCATTCTGGCTGGCCGATTTTATTTTCAGACTTCGCCTCAGGGCTTCGGCTTCGACCCTACCCCCCGGTTTCTTTTTTATTCAAGACCACACACACCTACAAGCACCCGCGCAACGTCGGGTACCCCTCGCTAGTATATATATAAAATATACCTTGTCTGTGTGAGAAACATACTGTACCACACTCCTCCGTCAAGTTTGGATGTACCACACTCCTCCGTCAAGTTTGGATTTACATACTTGAAACTTGGTATATAGGAGATTTGTACCTGTGAAACAAGTTCGGTGTAGTTTATAGACAAATAGAAATTGTTGCTGTCAATTAAGAATTGAGCAAGTAGAAAATGTGCATATGTAAATCGGCTTAAAGTACCTTTCTATGACTGTAGAACTATGTAATTTTAGATTAAACAACGTAATTTCTTAAATGTTCATATGTGTCTGGACGTGATATAGATAATAACGACTAAGGCTGGAGTGTTTTAGTTTCGATTCAAGATGATGGTACTGGAGCTATCATATTTTCTCTTGAATGTCTTGAGGAATATATTGTGAAAGGTTGGGAGAGAAGGGCGCGGAAAATATTACTCATAACAGATCATCGTTGAAGATTTTTTGTCGTCAGTAATTTGGCGAGAATAATTGATTGTAATGTGTATTATTTATATTATATATATCCACTATTATACTTGAGTATTGCATATGTGTGTATATCTGTGTGTGTGTGAGTATAGTCTCTCTAGACTCGATAACGATTTTTATGAATTTCACAGGAAGGCATTTTATTTGCATGACAATGTTCTTCAATATTGTTTTATTGACAATCAATAATGGAAATAATCAGGGGAAAGAAGGAAGTAGCGATTTAAAGCAAATTTAATAGCTTACTTAGTATATCATAACAAGTGTATATGAGAAGGTGTATTACCACGAAATACAATGTATAAAATCAACTGTAAGTTCCTTTATATTAAAGGGGCGCCTGAGGAATGTATGTTACTGTTAAACGCTCAATTGATCCTTGGTACTTTACTTAAAGCCATTATTACCGCGCAGGCATAACGACCAGACATATAAAAGCATCAATGCTTTTTGGTATGTCACAGGCGTGTTCGAAATGAATGTTTCTTTTTTAAGCACAATTGAACCATGATACTGGCTTTTTGAATTGTGAACCTTAATCCAAGCAATAATCTCTGCACAAGCAGCAACGTCAGATATGTAAAATAAACAACGACGTTTTTAGTATTACAGGAAAAATTTCCAAATTAATGTAATTATTGCTAGACATGCTGTGAGCGTTCTGTTCAGCATGAATGAAGGGACAATCATATTATTCTAGTTTTTATTAAAACTGTACTGCCCCCTTACTAAAATAATAAATTTATATATATTTCCTGGGCTGATTATTTCATTACACACACACCGGTCAATTAACTCACATTTTCTCATCTTTCATAATTATTCAATATGTTACTATGTTCGACATTAATTTTTCAGAAATTCAACCCACATTATCGCCCCTCCCTTTACTAAAATATTAAATTTGATATATTGTATCGGCTGATTATTTTATTAAAAAAACACAATTATCAATTAACTCACATTTCATCATTTTTAATAATTCTTGGATATGGTACTAATTTTGACAATTATTTTTTATCATTTAAACTCACCATATCGAACACTTTACTAAAATAATAACTTTGATATATTCTCTAGACTGATTATTTCATTACAAACACACACATCAATCAACCGACATTTCATCGTTTTTCGTAATCTTTGGATATGTTACTTATTTCGCCATATCTTTTTATAATTTACACCAACGTTATCTCCCAATTTTGCTAAAATAATAACTTTGATATATTGGCCGGCCGTATTATTTCATTTCAAACACACTAATCAATTAACCTCCATTTCATAATTTTTCATAATTCTTGGGTGTGTGACTAATTTCGTTTATCATTTTTCATAATTTATACCCACATTACCGTTCCCATCTCAATAAAATAGTAACTTGGAAATATTGTCGGGGCTTATTATTTTATTGCAAACACACTAATGCATGAATTACATTCAATCATTTTTAATAATTCTAGGATATGTTACTCAGTTCGACAATTATTTTTCATAATTCATCCCACATTTTCGCCCTTCCCTCTTAACTAAATAATAACTTTGATATATTTTCTAGGCTTGTTATTTTATTAGAAACACACCATTTAATTAAATAACATTTCATCATTTTTCGTAATTCTTGGATATGTTACTAATTTCGACAATATTTTTTTTATAATTTAAACCACCCCCGTCGCCCTCTCTTAATAAAAATTACTTTGATATATTTTCTGGGCTGATTATTTCATTAAAATCACAACTATCAATTAACTCACACTTCATCATTTTTCTTTACAACAATTATTTTTTTATTTTTAATATTTTAACCCACATTATAATCCCCCGCCACTACTAAAATAATAATAATTACTTGATATTGATATTATCTGGGATGATTATTTCATTTCAAACACACCAATCAATTAACTCACATTCTTGGATTTGTTACTGTCGACAATCATTTTTCATCATTTTAACTCACATCGTCGCCCAATTTACTAAAATAATAACTTTGATATATTGCCTGGTCAGATTATTGCATTGCAAAGACACGAATGCGTTAGATAACATATTATAATTTTTCATAATTCTTGGATATGTCACCAATTTCGGCAATAATTTTTCATAATTTAAACCATCTTTATCGCCCCCTCTTACTAACATAATTACTCTGATATATTTCCTGGGCTGATTATTTTATTATAAACAAACAATCTATTAACTCACATTTTATCTTTGTTCACAATATCCTGGATATGTTACTAATTTCGACAATAATTTTTATAATTAAAACCCACATTATTTCTCTCCCTCCAACTTATGTATTATATTTGATATATTGTCTGGGAGTATTATATCTTTACAAACACACCAATCAAGTAACTCACATTTCATCACTTTTCATAATTCGTGGATATGTTACTAATTTCGACAATAATTTTAATAACTTTGATAATTTTAATAACGTTTAATAATAACTTTGATATATTGCCTGGTATGATTATTTCATCACAAACAAATCTATCAATTCTGGGTATTCTCACAGTATATATGTTTCACCTGTCTTATCCAATCCCGGGTGACGTCGAATATTCTGCTAATATATATCATTCACCTATCTCATTCGACCCGGGTGATGCCTGCTATTTTGCTCCTATATGTTTTCCACCTATCTCATTCAATACTGGGCGACACTCCCTGATAGTATATATTTGCACATCTCATTCAATCCCGGGACTGACTTCATGTCCGCCACCTCACTGTTGAACATATACATTAAATAAAGTAATGTTTTAATCGTAAACTTTTTCGGCCATTCTCGGGACCGACTTTATATCCCAAACCCACTGCTAAAAATATACATGCAATAATGTAATGTCTAAATAGTAAACTGTTTTAGCCATTTCTGGAACTGACTTATAATCCCACCCTATTGTTAAAAATATACATGAAATAAAATAATGTATAAATCGTAATCTTTTTTGCACCTGTTTCCGGGAACATCCTACTGTTAAAAATATACATTAAATAAAGTAACGTCCAAAACGTAAATGGTTGCAACCATTTCCGGAACCGACTTCATATTTCCCACCCCAATGTTAAAAACATACATTAAATAAAGTCATGTATAACGCGTAAACGGTTTCACCAATTTTAGACTGATTTAATATCCACCACCCCACAATTAAAAATATACATGAAAAAAAGTAATGGTTCAATTGTAAACGGTTTGAGTAATTTCCGGGAGTGACTTGCTATTCCGTAGTCCACTGCTTAAAATATACTTCAAATAAAGTAATGTTTAAATCATAAAATGTTTCAGCAGCTTTTCGAAAGTAATATATAAAAACATTAACACGGTTAGGGATTAGGCAACCATTGCTTCAACATGAATTTCTGAGTGTAGTATCAGTTTCAGCATTTCAGTGACTAAAATCCCCCTTTTTTGGTATTGGTTAATGGAGAAGAAATACTTCATTACTGATACAATTTTTATTTTTGTTATTGACAAGAGTGCCCCTTTTTGGGGGGGCAGGTTTCCCCTTATTTTTAACCGACCTCATGTCCAATTCCGCCCTTGTAGGGAGGCAAGTAAACAAAAAATAATAATGAGAACAGACATTTTCCGGAGCATTTTATAATTAATCAAAAGTGATATTTCTAGTGAACTAGCGAATGTTCCACAACCCATAAATTATTTTCTTCTATATAGGAAGCTACGACTTTATTTAAGTAGTATATTTAATATCTATTACTATAATCTCGCTTGTATTGAAATGTTGCTTCGCTAATAGCAATATCAAATTGCTGAACATGGTTTTACTTTTAATTATATTTGTAACTTAAACGCAGTGACCATAGCTACATCGCTCGGACTTTTACTGAGCCGTAACAAACTGACTGTACTTTACTATGAATCGACGCACCATACACTAATAGTTTTTCTCTCATTACGGTACAAACCCCTGCTGGATTCTATGTATATCCCATATATATACTTTACCTCCCAGACGACTGCCTATGATTTGCATATTAAGTTAAATAAAAAAATGTTTTTTTTGTTTTTTGTGTGTTTTTCTTCTTACATAACTTTACTTGACACTCAACATTCTAATAATTAATTCTACTGGATTCTGTAAGTTATACCATCTGCTGAAAACTAACAATCTGCCATACTTCCCAAGCTGCCAGGAACAAGCATACATAACCCAAGACTTGGATGTGGGTACTCTGCTTTCGGTCCTTAACTTTCGCCTGCTGATCGATTGAAAGTCATGATCCCTAAACATCCATTAATTCCTACCCCTAAGGCATGCACTAGTTTGTTCTTAACCAGGTAGATACTTAATAACTATGGTCTCTACTTAGATTTACATCTATCTATATTACATAGCAATAGTTGTCTGTTCCTTAGCCTTACAATGTTAAATGCAAAAACTGAACCGATACGCTGTAACGCAAAATACAATTTTCCTGATTCATAAACGAAAGATGAAGATTATTAGAAATGGACACCTACTTAATACCCATAACCCCCATACATTCGCATCTACTGGAAATGTCCCCATATATATATTTACTGTATTATACATAATGTAGACGCTATAGTGTATAATTTACTTCCACCTGTACTGTATTGTACTTATAAAAATGTACTGTTTCCACCTGTACTGTATTGTACTTATCTAAAATGTACTGTTTCCACCTGCACTGTATTGCACTTATAAAAAATGACGTTACTTGTATCTATTGAATATATATAACCCTTTTGCCATCTAAAATATCCAGAGCACAACAATTTTTAGTTAATTCGTAATATCAAGCCATTCTGTAACGCATTATCCTATTCCTAAGCCAACATAAAATAAAAGGAAGAAAATTTACTTTTGCTTTTACTTTTTACTTATTTATTTATTTATTTTCTCAATTATAAATTAAAAGGAAAAAAAACAACATTAAGCCATATTAACTCCTTCCAACAGAGCTGTTTGCAAATATAGCTGCTTCCAATGCATGAACTCTTACTCACCCCATCCTCCAGTAACAAACAATGAAATAGCAATGTCCCATAATCACTTTGAAAAGCATAATCTCTCAGTAGATATATAACCTTTATAAACTAACCCAGTAACAACACTAACTATCATCGGGAGGTCGCAGAAATACCTGGATTAGGACTGGTGAACTCGTAGATCTTCCCAAGTAATCCGTCTAGGAGAAGGAAACTCTGAAGCTAAACCTAATGGGAGAAAGGCCTCTCAAGTCTTGGATGACAACTTTCCTAGAGCTGGTGACTCAAACAAATTACCGGTCTCCAAACCTAAACTGCTTAAGGAGTAGATAGATACTGTCTATAACCCGGCTTCCATACTCCTTCTTCGTCTATTAGCCCGGCGTAGAGGTCGAACCACTGGGAGTCGACAGAAACGCTCAGTTATGATCTGTTTCCTGACTAGGGCAATGAACGCCGTTTTCCCCACTTCCAACACATCCCAACCTTAAAACTGGGCACTTGGAAGTGATTGAATACCATAATGTCAGTGCAAGCAGATTAGGTTGACCATCATCTGATGGGTTTAGGGTACCGGATAGACAGTTCCTGGCTGCTGTTCCCGACTGGTAGTACATGCGCCCTAACACTTTGGTAGCGTTTAGAGCGATCAAGTTGTATAATATCGGGATGGTTGTAGTGAAATGTCGCGCATGGAAAGGGACCTTGCCAGACGGTTTTTCTCCAACTCCACACTGGACTCTGCTAACCCCCCCCACTTTGACTTTCCTTTGCAGACATACGTCACACTAGACGATCTGAAAATCACCCCTGCTAAGACGTATGCTACCATAAGAAAGCTTGCAACTGCAAAAGCATGTGGACCTAATCTCATCCCGACTGTACTATTAAAAAAGTGCGCCGCCAAAGTAGCTCCAGTTCTCTCCGAATTTTCCAACAAATGACTTAATGAATCTTGCTTTCCTGCCTGCTGGAAAACTGCTTCTGTACTTCCAGTTTTCTGGAATTCTGACGAAAGAACTGGCCCAGTAAATTATCGCCCCATAAGTCTCCTCCAATTTTTCGCCAAAATATTTCATACCATAATAAACCAAGCTCTAGTCCATCACCTTACAGATGCTAAACTTCTGACTGATTAAAAATATGGATTTAGGCAAGCCCGTTACACAGCAGAAATCCTAACTGTAATCTCAGAACGTATATACCAGTCACTGGACAAAGCGAGGGAGTGTATAGACGTAGCGGTAGATATATCTAAGGCTTTGGACAGCGTATAGCATGAGGGTCTTCTCAATAAAATCAGATCATACGGCATCACTGGAAGAATACATAACATAATTAGATCTTTGGTAGATAAGAGAAAAATCCAGGTTGTCCTTGACGGGCATACATGTAAACAATATGATATAAATGCGGGATTGCCTCAGGGGTCTATCCTTGGACCTCTGTTATTCGTAATATTCACAAATGACCTCCCTGACAAAATTGGCTGTGAGCCGGATATGTATGCTGACGACACAACGCTCCATAACAGACACGACAGGACAACAAATAAACACATATCTAAAGAAATGGCAGAACCCCTAGAGGAAGGCCTCCGATACCTAGTGGAATGCGGACAAGATGGGGGGTCATCTTCAATGCTGACAAGACTAAACTTGTTTCCTTCAATAATTGCAAGAAACCTTCCGTACCGCCAATAGCAATGGCCAATGACTCTTTATCTGAAAGTACATCTTTTAAACTCCTCGGCCTAATATTCACAGGAAACATGAGTTGGATTAAGTACATTGAGAACATTACCAGGATTGCTGCGAAGAAGGTGGGTTCTCTCTACCTTGCTAGAAAGTTATTAACGCCTGCAAGTTTCCTATACCTTTATAAGGCCATCATTCGCCCATGTATTGAGTATTGTTGTCATATTTGAGTTGGTGCATCTGCCACTAGTTTCTCACTCCTAGAAAAGGTTCAAAAGAGAGTCGCTAATCTGATAGGTCCTGAACTGTCAGCTAAACTTCAGCCTCTGTCCACTCGACGAAATGTTACATCCTTCTGCCTGTTCTACAAGTACTTTAATGGTGAATGCTCTGACGAACCTCCAAGCATTTGTGCCCCCTCGACGTAAATACAAACCCGACAAGCAGCTAAATCCAACCCCGTCACAGTAGATATCATTAGATTTAAGAGATCCTTTTACTCCATTAGCTTCTTCCCCAGAACAGCTAGACTTTGGACTCCCCTTCCTGGTTCCTGCTCCCCCGACTGTACTGACATGCAGAAGTTCAAGTGCAACGTGAACCGACATCTTGCTCCCCAACTTCCTACACAGAACCCCTGATGCTTATGTCTGGACTGTCGTCTGTTGTCCTCAGACTCTCTCTCCGTCTCTCTCCCAGTTTCCCCCAAGTTTCTAACTATATCTAGAACTTCCCATTTTCCATGACGTCATACACATGTTAAGACATGTGTCTTCTTTCATGTGTTCTGAACATGCGTGTCCAAAACTTTTTCCTTTGTTTACAAAAGGAATTTTAACCTATATTCTGAGTAACCTATTTTTCCAATATGTTAAAAACATGTTTATTAAATTATCTTGTATAGTTGCATTCCTCAATTGAATTTTTCATAACAGAATTGACAACGCACATTCTTTTCTGGAAACTATTTTATCTCTAAACTAAACATTGGTTTGTTTTTTACATTCCATTTTCTAATTCTCTCTCGTAATCTATTTCTAAACCTAATTTACGAGGTTCGAATTTCGTCTATTTTATTTCATTTTCATTTTAACTAATTCTCTCTATTTTTATACTTACATGAAAAGGGGACAGTCCTTATCATGTAACATCACTCCCTTCCATATTTCACAAAAAAAATGTATGCATTTTTTTAATTTAGTACATGTTTTCTACATTTACACAACCACACAACTAGGAAAGATCACGCACAAAAAAAAGTCTCTTTCAGTCAGCCCTCCTCAGCCGACTTCACAATTATTATATTTTTATAAGATCAGAACCTTTCTGATCTTCTTAGCATTTACTTTTTGGGTGTAGGGTCTTTACCTATGATTCACATCAGCTACTTTCCAGCCACCCATATGTCGCAGACTAGAGGTTTCCACCTCCCTCGAAATGGACGACTCCGTTCGTCCCAAAAGTGTCCTGATCGTCTCTTTCCGCATGGTTAGTCTTATCAAGTATGGCTTTGTTTTTTTTTCTATAACTATCTTATATGGGACATACCAAAGCTCATAACCAATCTTCTTGGTTGGCTTTAACTATCAAGATATATTTTTTCTCTCATACGGATTCACTCGGATTTCCTTGCTTGGATTCTTGAAACTTCGACGAGGATTTAGAAATATCACCCCTAACTAACTAACAGCTTTTGTGCTACAACACTTAATTGCGCACTAAATTCTATCTAATTACCAGATTTTTTGTGATTTTTCTTTTCTCCCACCAGAGCTTCCAAGATCAAGCAGATATATCCCACATTCATGCGTCTCTAAAAATACATGGTTATATCTTTCTTGGGTAATTTACGGCATATTTTTGCCTGTCTCTTACTTCATTAAGCTATATGTGATTGGCTCGGGACTACCTATCATCGGTTTACTGGTTCCCCGTAAGAATTTTCGTATTCTTTCCAACGCCTGTTTATTAATTAAGCCAAGTCTTACCACTTGCTTAGAGTCGTTACATGTAACCAGCTTATTTAAAGCACTTAATTAACACAGGTTCCAAATTTTTTTCGAATAGGGGCACATCTTGTGCTTATCAATCCCTTCCAAGTCACTTTTCTTGGAAAAAATTATAGGATCTCTAAAAAAAAACAAAAACAAAAAACAAATGCTAAAAAAAAACATCTGTCTTACGGATTATCACATCTAAAAACTCTCTAAATACCCGTTTACGTAATTTTAATTCTTGCCCCCTTCTAAAATTCTAACTGAATCGTTAAGCCAACCATACGTCTTAACGAGTTTTATTTCTCCTAGATTGTTTAAATATAATGCATATTTACTGATAACTTTGAATTCTTGCTGTGAAAACATTTACATTTACATTACAATATGGTTAAACATCAACACATTTCAAAAGAAAATACCTTAACACATTTAAACATTTTTGCTACAAAACAAAAAAAAATTAAAAAAATCGTTACATTTCAAAAGTCCGTTAACACAAAACAAAAAATTGTCCCTTTTTCAAAGACCAGAACAATTAAAACGCACTAAAAAGCCGAAAATTATTCACAATTTGATTTTCATTTCTGCATCCTTCTTTTTTGCTATAGTGTATTTTATTTTATTTATTTATTCATTTATTCATTCTTCCTTTTTATACTCGAGAATTTTAAATGTACTTTCGACTTTTGACACTAAATTGTTATTTATTATGATTGGCAGTTTCTCTAAACAATTCAGACATTAACACAGATTTTTATGAATGACACACATTTTCTATTTGTCTGCGACCGTGTTTTTATTTTATTTATGAATGAAATATTCGTGGGTAGTTTTTATTAACTGACCGTATCTCTTTTATCATTCATTACGGCATATCGGCCTTTTTTTCTTTTTTAATATTCTCTTGTAAAATTTAGTTTTCTGTGTGCGTGTGTGTTCAATTTTTTTTCTTTTTGTTCGCATTTCTGTGATCGTGTGATGTTTTTTTCCGTGGTATTATTTATTTATTTTTTTAAAATTATCTTGGACCCTTTTAAAACGTTGTGTTTCTTTTTATTTGTGGTTCCGAAGTGTTTTCTTTTTTTTTAACTAACCCTCGCTTGGTGGTCTGGTCGCTACGGCTCCAAATTGTATTTATTGTATATATCCCAGGTTCGGTATCGCATCGTAGAGTCAAACTGATCAACGGGCACCAAATCGTGTTTGTTATATAATGGAGTCTTATTAAAGAGAGAGTCTTATTAAGAGTTCGTCGTTGTGTCTTAGAGAGAGAGATGTTGTTGTAGATTGTTCGTTTTATAATATTTATATAAAATGTTCATACTTAGAGATTTAATAGAAGCTCTTAGAGTCAGGGAACAGTGTTCAGACAGTCTTAGTGTTCATATTGTGTATGTAAGATGTGTATGTAAAGACATTTTAAACCACATGATATACAAGACATTTAAGAACAATTTTCACTTTACCTTTTGGTAGAATTACAACACTAAAACGACGTTTATAAAAACACATGATGGGTGTATTTCTTCTCACGACCGGCCGTGGTTTTCTGAGTCAAGTATTCAAAGCTTCACATTCTAAGTTTCAAAATGACCGTCTTGCTTCTAGACGTTCGAATGTTCATGTCTGGACTGTCGTCTGTCGTCCTCAGACTCTCTCTCCGTCTCTCTCACAGTTTCTCCCAAGTTTCTAACTATATCTAGAACTTCCCATTTTCCATGATGTCATACACATGTTAAAACATGTGCCTTCTTTCACGTGTTCTGGACATGCGTGTCCAAAACTTTTTCCTTTGTTTACAAAAGGAATTTTAACCTATATTCTGAGTAACCTATTTTTCCAATATGTTAAAAACATGTTTATTAAATTATCTTGTATAGTTGCATTCCTCAATTGAATTTTTCATAACAGAATTGACAACGCACATTCTTTTCTTGAAACTATTTTATCTCTAAGCTAAACAAGGGGTTGTTTTTTACATTCCATTTTCTAATTCTCTCTCGTAATCTATTTCTAAACCTAATTTACGAGGTTCGAATTTCGTCTATTCTATTTCATTTTCATTTTAACTAAATCTCTCTATTTTTATACTTACATGAAAAGGGGGCAGCCCTTATAATGTAACACATTTACCTACAAGTATGGCAAATTATTTATATTTCAATGGCTGTATTTTTTTTATAAAATAAACAATTATAAACAGAACGACTCATAGAAATCTATCTATATTATTTTTTCATGTTAATATACTTTCATAGAAATTTCTGTTTTATATCACAAAAACATTGCTTTACGTCACAAGAGTCACGCTCATACATTAATTCCATAGCTAATATAACATACTGACGAAACGGTCCACGGCTAGTCTACTATTTATATATATATATATATATATATATATATATATATATATATATATATATATATATATCAGCTTGGAAAGTTCCAAAAGAAAGTGTATTAAGTTGATTGTTTATTACAGGTAGAGATAAATTATTACAATATTGTTTCTTTTGCAGAGAACGAGTAAGCAAAATTGTCGCATATTTAATGTATTATCAGATTAATCCGGAAAAACATAAGTCAAAACAGTTTTTTTGAATAGCTTCCCTTGTTCGAATAATGGACACAGTCCGCTAACATTATTCTTCTTTACATTATCTTTGGATTATTATTTTCTTAATTCAATATTATCGCACCCAATTGGATATTGGAAGTTGTTTTTATCATTTGTACTAATCATAATTTATTTCCCCGTTAAAATACTTTTGCACGCTCAAATGTTTACAATTTTATTTTAAACTACACATAAGATTTCCGCTTGTTACGTCTGCGAAGAACATTCTCAATAGTTAAAATAAATAAATGAAATATAATTATTTATTAACATACGCTAAATATGAGATTAATTGTTATATTTATATATGAATTTTAATATTTACAACGTTTTGTATATGTAAGCGGTTCTATTTTATTATTCGAAGTAGATATTTTCTTTTCTTTTCTATAAAAAAAAGTTTCTGGGTAGTTGAAACAGAATTAACTCTGCTAATTAATTTTCTCCAATTAATTATGATTGGATTTTTTTGTTTTATCTTCGTAATGTTATATATTTTCCAATTTGGTATATTACATTTTTATTCAATAATGCATTTTTCTTTATTTTTATATGAATTCCATTATTAAAGTAACGCGTATTAATCATTTAAATATGTTTCGATCGTGATTTATATTCAACACAAGAATATATATTTCCTGTTTGCTTTTCATTATATTATAAATTATCGTATACATGAATAAATGACTTAATTACTTTAACGTCAAAATGGTTCCACATTTACATTAATTTAATATTTTTATTATAAATTTGTTTAGTATATTTATTTACATTTGTAAACACTATAGTATCTTAATACTTTCCAAATTAATTGGCGCAGTTTATTTTTTCTTATTATTATTTCGATTGATACCATTATTGTCACAGTTATCTTCGTTATTCTTGTTTTCATCATTATAAGATTTAATTTCATTGTTCTTAGTTATTTTGAAAGATGTTAGTTGATTACACAATCTATCCTTTAACTGGCAACCTGTGAAACCTAGGTATGTTTTAATATTTTTTTATCATTTTACACTTGTCTACAATATCAGAGATAAAACAATTATCATTAAGTGAGCATTCTATTAGGAATTATGCAGTTAGATACTGTCTTCCTTAGCCATTATACGTATTAATGGCTAGTTGTAGTTCTAAAGTTACTATTTACTTTTTTAGATCCGTCCATGACGATAGTATGTAATATAACATTTGATTTCCTCGTTATTTTTATTTGTTAATTCTTTTATGGGTATCATTAATATAAATAATTTTCTTCGTCTCATTAGTGCTTAATTAAAATATTCCTTATTTTATTACATATTGGTTCATTTCGCGATCGTTATGAGATTCTATATGAAATGCTAGACATGACTGATAGTTCATAGCTTTGAGATGATTGGATTAGTAATCTATATAGAATAAAATTAGTAAAGTGAAAATGTTCAATTATAAACAGTCTAGAAAGTTTACACTTTGTGATTTGTATCTATAGATAGTTTCACGTTCATTTCCTCTAAAAGTAAGTAATTTCTCTTTCGTCTTCTCTGATATTCTGTTACATTTTTTTCCAACGTAAATGAGTCATCATTATATAAGCACACATTTAGCCTTTGATTTTTTAAATAGTTCATTCAAGCTGGGTACACTTACTAGAGTCGTACTAGTCAGACTCGAGTAACCTATTGTAATGTCGACATTTTTTTTTCGTCCATAATTTATTACCATACATTTAAAACGTTCTTCTGTCTAGTTTTAGTTTTTCTAATTGTAATTTTGAAATGTTGGTTTCATTTTATTTTCTACTTCCAGTGCTTTATTGAATAAACTATAGAAAATCAAAGGAAAATATGAATCAATATAACGCATTATGAATTTACTAGTATTACCATGGGGTAAATTACTAAAACAATAATTGATCCTCAGAAGATTACCAAAGATTATAATTAATATGAGATTTAAGTATTAGGAGAACTCTCTTTTAAATAATTTTACTAATATTTCGTACATACACACACACACACACCCATATATATATATATATATATATATATATATATATATATATATATACATATATATATACATATATATATATATATATAAGATATGTATATATCTTTAAACCAAGTTTTAATAATACCCTTGTATTAGATTATATTCCCGTACATAACCTATATTTTACACAGATGGTATATTTTTATCTCCCCTTGCAGACAGAAATTTATTTAATGAGACAATTAAAAATGAACATAAAAGAAATACGTTTGACTTGACACAAATAATTTTCTTGAGATCAGATTAAATTAAATTTGTTCTTTTAAACATGTATATTATAGATGATAAATATACACTTAGAAAATGGCTTTTAAAAATGTCTCACTTTTTCTGATTATAACTGAAATTTCTTGGCTCTGCTATTTTTATTCCACATACTTTCTTTTATCATCGGGTATTTAAACACATAAAGGAGATAGCATTTTGCTTTGTTAAAGAATATTAATATTTTCCAAATCTCTAGTTACACTGAATTTATATCATTATGATATGGATGTCTTCAAGTCCAATGTTAACAAATTCCTAATGAACCGCCCCCTTAAGTAAACACTTCAGCAAATCTCCTCACTAACTTAATGTACTTGCAATAACCCTTATCCCTGAGTGGCTTCCGGGCCTTGATAAGTGGTGATCACTGTGTAAAAAAAAAAAGAAGATATATAATCTTTCAATTCACTTTAATGTATCCGAATAAAGAACTGGCGGACGAATACATTTCACGTATCCAAGCGAATTACAAACGTAAATATCAGGTAAGACAAGGCTACATGAATTTAATGTTTTTCTACATTCATACATGTGTGTACGCTTTTTCAGTATACATTACTTTTATCTTTCATGATTTGCTGCTTTAACTAATTCAGCTAATTTCACCCATGGATATTTTTTATAAGTGGACAAATGTAATTATTACAACATTCTGACGTTTATTATATGTATAGTTTGAAGATAAAGACACAAATTTCTATTTTTGTTCTATTTGTTTATTTTATTTTATAAGTAAAACATGAAACATTAACGAGGATAACTACAGAAGAAGAAATGTACATCCAAACTAATTTCCGGGAAGCTGAATCGATAGGTTACGAAAGCAATCCGACAATTTTGATCGACAAAAATGATTTAAAACTTGAAATTTATTTTTTTAAATCTCACAGCCAAATAAAAAAAAAATAACTAAAACAAATATTATTATTCTGTTGACATAACCAAAGAAAAAAATCGACATTTCTCAAATAAAAAAAAAATAACTAAAACAAATATTATTATTCTGTTGACATAACCAAATAAAAAAATCGACATTTCTCAAATAAAAAAAGAATAAAAATCAAAGGAAATCCTAATAAAACGCATCTTAAAAAATACTTCAGTACAAAAGTATAAAAATAAAAGCAACATTTCCATCGTAATTCCCCTGGCATCATTCATTTCCGCTTTTGAACACCACTGAAGTGTCAGTCAATACAAAGAAAAGCAATTCACGTCATGGCGTCAGTTCAGTTGTCATTATGTCGTCTTGTATGTCGCTTAATTAGACAATAATATAAGGACCAGTGAGCTTTTAATGAAATGTTGAAACACAGGAAAAATCGATCAGTGAATAAATATAATAACGAATAAAATAAATTCTATGGGAGAATTCTTATTGCGTTCGCCATTTTCAGAGAGATGTTTCGTTATGTCGAATTTGAAATATTTTTTTTTTACTTTCTTTAAAAAAGTTATTGTCGATTTTATTCCTTTAGTAGATTTTTTTTTATTTCCTGCTTAAAACATGCTAGTTGTTCATGTGTATATACACATGGATATTCATTATAATTTATAAAATAAAACATATTTTAGCATTATAAAATACAATGCAGTTTTATTAACAAGTTAGCATTTTTCTATTATTAATGAAAACTCCTTTTCTTTTCTAAAGCTTAAATTATATTATTGCTTATATTAATTCTACTATTATATCTCTTTTTCGGGGGTACTAAGCTTTGCCCGGGTGTAAAAGGGTAAAATAACAGTTGGAAGCTCGGGTGAGGACAAGTGTAAAAAAAGTGGTTGTGGAGGAATCAAAACGACAGAAGGCAAACCGGGTGCATAGAGGATGAATAAAAAAATGTAGCAGCGGTGGAGGGGTACCCGGCGTTGCTAGGGTGCGTAGATGTTGTAGTAAGGAACCTCGGGTAGAAAGAGGTGTTAAAACAAAGTGGTAGTAACTTGGAGGGGGGGGCAAAACTACAGTAGGAAGCCAGGGTGAAAAGAGGTATTATAAAAGTTGTCGTAGGCAGGCAGGCTCGAACCCGAGACACGAAGGCGAAAACTAAAGTGAAAATACACCTGACGTTTCACAGATGCTTCATGACGCGACCGGAAATGTAAAAAGTTCAAATTAAGTGAAACCAACCAATAGGATGACTTGATAAAATGGCTCGCAAAAATCGACACCTCCTTGTACAAACTGTCCAGTTTAAGGAAAAGGAATTAATGTTTTGGGCCAATTGTTGGATATTTGTTGTCCGTAGGCTCGTGATTCAAAATGATACATTTTTTGACAGTTTTTACAGACATACAAACACACATACGCATTTTCCTTTATAAATAGATGAAGTAGTTAGTGTATCGCAGTATGAAACACTCGCTACACTATTAATTTTAGAATCCTACTATCAGTTTATCACTAATGGAGACTGCCTGGCTGAAGCTGAAACTTTACTATTACGTCTCTTTACTGTACTATAGTGCATCCTACTCTTCAAATGTCTATGTATGCATTGCATCTATTAATTGTAAAATTGAACACAATCTATTACTAATGAAATATTGGCATTTGTTCCTCCAAACCCCTACCTTACGCCGTTACCTATATTATATGATTGTATGTTTATTTCTAATGGATATTAGAAATAAACGTGGCATAATAGAAAACAATATTATTGCCTCTTTAAATGGTATTAGTGTGCATATTTTTTACTAATTGTGATTCAGCACAAGCTATCTATTCAAGCCGATGTTATTACACCTATAAACTGTAATACTGCACGCTCTTTTATTACTAAGGAAATATTTAACATCTGTTATTTTGAACTTCTAAGCCAGCTACTATTTTACTATTCTAGGTTTATTACTATGGCAGATTTTTCATTTTTAGTCATGAAGCTTCAAATATAGTATTACTTCTATTTATTGTTATATTGTAGGTCTATTACTACTAATTAATACTTAGTGTCTGTTTATCTAGGTATTGATTTATACTTGTATACTGTACTACTATAGAATTTATATTACTAATGAAATATATAGTATCTGTGTTTTTGAAGCCGAGCGTTACATTAATATATATATTAAAAAATATGCTTATAACTAATTCAATTAAGAGATCTTCCCGTCTAAAACTGAAACTAGATTCGGGCATCTATTACTTGTACATTTTGTCTTCTCTTATTACTAACTGAGATTTGGTAACTGCGTATCTAATCTAAAACGTATTCTTATTCTTTAAATTTAATATGCCTTGAGAGTGCCTTCCTAGGAGCCTATGGTAAATGCAGCTTAGCTGATTGGCATATTCACCACAAACAAGACATATTGACACTCAAACATAAGGAACTACTCTTTCGGGTTTTGTCTACTAAAGAACTACATAAGCAGTTGAGAAGTGAGGTATGTATTCGCATTATATTTACCTTTCTCCATGTTGAACTGTCAGCAAAAAAGGAAACCGAGGGGAATTATTGATTAAGCAGTCCGAGGGAAGAACTAGAATGTTTTACAGAATCTCAGCTAAAGGGTGAGATTGTGCTGCTTGTCAAATCATGTTATGGATGTTTGTATTTAATTATTCATCCAAATTATTACTGCGTTGATAATTTCTTAAGAAGGGGCCATAATTAAGTAGCATTTTGTATTAGAAAAATTAATAAAATATAAGAGATAAGTTTTGGTTATGATATACCTCGCAAATGAGATATGTTCATTTAAAGAAGATGAGTGAGTGAGTTGTTACTTCATGTAATTGTTTGTGGTCAACGTTGATATTACTGCTTAAGGTTCCGGCTACGTTTCCGGCATCTTGAAGACAACACACACACACATACACACACACACACACACACATATATATATATATATATATATATATATATATATATATATATATATATACCCAGTCAAGAACTACGCTTAAAAATTATTTTTTTTAATTTATGCAGAATGGTATTTATTATTATAAAGCGAACCTTATTTCATTGATTATTATAGTGTACCTATATAAAATAATGAATTTAAAATGTAAAATAATGATCTGCGTGCTATCAGTTTGAAATAAAAGAAAAATATACAGTTCCACAGCCTCATTCCATATAATATGAGCCACGCCCATTCGTATATAAATATTTTAAATATAACTTTGCTTAACTTATAAATGTAGACTTGTTCATGCAAACAGGTTTCCTCACCTAATCCTTCCAAAATATTTTTTTTCAATTTGGTTCCTTCACCATGACTTTGGTTGGCAAAAAAAAACAAATTAAATGTGTACTATAGGACAAATACTCTATGTACCAAATTTCAATAATGTGAATCAAATATTCAAAGAGAAGCTGGGCAGAAACTTTTCGCACACACACCAAGAATGTAACTTTAATATACTTCTGTGTAATAGCATAATCAATTTAATCCTACAGAAAATTATTAAAATGAAATACGTGATTAAGTAACGGTTATTTTTCAAAGGAGTATGCAAAATATTTAACCCTCACGTAATAGCTCGCGTATTCATGAACAAGTTCGTTTTAATAATTTTTTAAAAAGTACGTTTTAATATAAATGTTACAGCGAGAATAATAATTAACTTTCCTTGATATACACCAGTACTAACCCCCGTCCAATGGGATTGGTACGCGTAAATGACCTAATCGAGTCTTTATTTATATAAGCACTCGCATACGTTCTTGTGTATTCATAAAAAAGCAAACACAGATTTGTCTGCATTTAACTTTGAATAACTATCGATTGCACAAAAATCTCGTAAGATTACATAATTATAGTGTAGATAATGTCGCTTTATTAGTTTTACAATTAATTAATTTGGTTTACATGCTTGAAATACTTGGCTTACAACTCCCAAGGGTCGGCTTAGTGTAGTAATTTTAATTAATTACATTATTAAAATCGGTGAGCAATTGGGCTGGACTTAGTCATAATAAAGAATTCGGGTAAATCTTGAAATCTATTTTCGTAAGAAACTCGTCCTCTACTTGTAAAATATGCACAATCGATGGAAACATCTTAAACTTGGACATTCATTCTAATTCAATCTATTTTTCTCTATAGAGATTTGTATGCTTAATTAAAACATTCTCATTAATTATGCGTCGATATCTGCGCATAAATTACCTCGAGCTACACAGACATATGGAATAACTAAAAATACAAACAATTAATTTAGACGATATACCGTAGAATAAAGTTTAAGTAGTTCTTTACTCTTTACAGATTCCTATCACAACTACTAATACTGATATCTTTCTAAAGAATACAAAGGATTTTGAAATCCGGCTAGTTTAAGCTCTCAAAATACAAGCTGCTGTATTTAATGTTTTTCCACCATTGCTTTACGTTGTGAATTATCGTTTTTAGGTCTTACAATTCAAACAGCTTTATACAATTTTCACAAGAAATATATATATATATATATATATATATATATATATATATACATATATATATGTATATGTATATATATATATATATATATATATATATATATATAGGATAAATAACAAGGTACTATCGCCGAACACCACTGGAGGATCCGCATTGTCATGAATATTAAAATGTTTTTAAACATACAGCATAATGTTTATTTGTTTATATTTTGTTGCAAGGCAAACATGTTATAATCTGCCGTCGAGAAGTCACGTGGCAATATTTGCTTGTCTCGCTCTTTCTTAAAATGGAAAATGAATCAGTAAATACTAAGCTATGTTTAATTTCAGAAGAGTTTCCAATGTACAAGGTCGAGATATAAAAATAGTTGTTCTGCACAAGTTCTGGATTTAAAATCTAGCAGCAAAAGAGCAAATGACCCTTCTTGGGTTGACACGAAAAGTTATGTGCTGAAATGCTAAGGGATTACATTGTTTATGGAGCAATTCCAGGTTCTTATTGTTGTAAATAAACATAATTTAATTTTATTCTTATCGGCAGTGTTTATGAATAGAATCTCTCAACTTTAACACAGGATACGTCATCAAATATATTACAACCAACATTTTATATAATTGAAAGCCCTTTTAGGTTCATGTTTATTCTGTTCAAAAATCAATATATATATGTATGTATATATATATGTATATATACATATATATATATATATATATATATATATATATATATATATCGAGAGAGAGAGAGAGAGAGAGAGAGAGAGAGAGAGGCAACACCTTTCAATTTAAATTTTGTTGCAACAAAAAATTCCTGTTGTACGTAATTTATTATGAAGGATTATTTGATATCGATATACTTTGATCCTTGGTGAATTAATGTGTTATGCGCTAAGATAATGCTGACTTGATTATCCCAATTAATTACTACGCGGTTCTTAGTTAATTCTGGTAGGAAAACCGTCTTAGAAGTAGCTTTGAAGTATATCGCTTCTTGCGCAATATGTGTGATCGCACAGAATTTCGCCTCACACATAGAGGCATTAATAATAAGCTAATTTTTTGATAGTCTAAAACAATATCCAGATATATTTTACGAGTTTTATTGTTTCCTGTATCTGAATCTGAAAACGCCTCTAATTTTAGGAGATTGTTGGTTTTTTAAATACTGAAAAATGTTCCTTAGATCCTCTTAAATGAAGAAGGAATTGCCTCTCTGTTAAAATCGTCATTGCCTGTCTTGATAATTTGTGTGATAGTTCTGTTACTCTGAAACATAAGGTCTCGTAGCTGTCATTAAGTAGAGAAGGCTTACTATTATTGCTCGCTATAGTTTATCGTCATTATTTTAGACCTTTTTTTTTAAAGGAGGTAACCTCTATTCAAAGCCCAGAAGCCACTCGGGGATAAGGGTTATTGCGTGTACTGTAACCAAAGTGATAAAGTTGTAGCATTCGTTAGTATCGGAGATTTGATGAAGTGTAATTACTTAAGAGGGCCGTTCATCAGAAATTTGTGTATATTGGACTTGAGGTCATCCAAGTTGAAGTCAGGTGGGAGATCCACAGGCGTGCAGTTCCAAGTGAGAAGCTTTGTTCATGGAGTCTACGTTTTGATTTAGGCACGGATAAAGAGTGCAGAAAATTATTAATAGTGGTTTCAGCTAGACGGATGTTTATCGTGAGTGATTGGCGAGAGGGGTCCAGAGATTGGAGTTCAAACGAGCATTTGCCATGGAAATAACGATAAAACAAAGATAGGCTCGCAACGCCTCTTCTGTGGGAGAGAGCTTGCAGGGAAGAGAACAGGGCATCCCTCACTAAGCCACGAAGTCTACATTGTACTCTGTCAAGGCAGGATAGGCTGTTTTTAGCAGCTCCTGCCCAGATGTGGCAGCCGTACTCCATCCTTGGACGTACTTTGCTTTTATATGGATAGAGAACTGCAGATATCTTCTGGAGCGGTAGAAGGATCTTACCATTTTCCTAGCGACCTTGGAAACAAACTTGATGTACGTGCTCCATTTCAGATGAGGCGTAAAGGTCAAACCCAGAAGCTTATCAAAACATGAGGCCGCCCCTAAACGAGAGCCATCCAGTTCAATTGATGCCAGATGGGGTTCAGAGCGTTGATGATGTAAAAATAGGAGCTTGGTTTCAGATGCCTTAAAAGTAACAGCCACCTCTTTCCCCCACCGTACCACCCGCTCAAGATCAGAGGAGAGAGAATTCTGTGCTTATGTTTTTATTGATATCATTTTCGACAGGTATGGAGTTTTTCTTGCATTTATGCCTTCCAAAATTTACTAGGCTTTTATCAATGCACCGCGATAGATTCTTTTTAATAATTCATTTTTTATGAGCAAAGTGTATGCCCAGAAAACATAGTATCTTACCAAGCCCGATCATTTTGATGTTTTTATTTAATTTGTTTTTAAGGTTGGTTAACATTATGTCACGATTTGATGAGATTAAAATTTCCTCAGGCCATAAATCTAAAATCAGTAGGTCTTTGTTTTGGGTATATAAGCAGAAGCCCCCTGGGCATTGTTTGTATTCTTGTTCAATCATATAACTATGAAATACTGTATTCTAGCGTCGAGCGGTCTGGCTCAGACGGTACAGTGATTTTTTTAAGCCTTCACACACAACTTTGAGTTTTCATTATGAATCCGTCTGCGGAGGTAATATAAATTTCACAGACTATTGGGGCATTGAAATAAGCATTTTATGCCCATATACTGGACGTTAAGATTGTTTTGCGATGCGGTTTGCAATAAAATATGATTGTCTTTAGGTCTGTCACTGTAAATACGTAAAATTATAACAATTAGCAATAAATCTATGTCTGGCGCTGTTATCCTTTTTGTAAAGGCCCATCGATAAGAAATAACCTGTTTTTTTCTATTGAAATAGGAACAACCGAATAGGAATTATTTTCTGGTAAAGCAGATAATACGCTTTTCATTGCTATTTTACATTACGACCAATGTTCTGAATTAATTGTTTTGTCAAAGCTTTTTACCGTCTTATCAATTGAATAGCAATAGTCGATTTGATAATCTTCCAAATTGTCGACAACAAAAATCGGGCCATCTTCTACTTTTTTGGTAACGTTCTGATGAACGTTCGACTTTAACATCAGCATCATCACTGTTATCATTATCAATGACCTTGACCTCGTCACAGTGAATTAATTGTCGTTATTTGTTTTAATGATTTTAGGGAAATATTAAGTTATCTTTTTCATCTGAAGGATTTTCATCGTTGAAATTAGACGTGTCTGTGAATTTTACACATCTGACTCTTTTAATTTTATTTTTCTTTGGAAAATTATTAATAGGCTGTGATATTTTTTTATCGTGTCAAATTGATATACCACGTCAGCTTTTGATATTTTATTTGTTTTTATAATCTGTAAATGCGAAACTAGTTGAACCAAATAGTGCAATTCTGGCAGTGTTCTGATACATCTTAATCTAGTCGTCCGAGAGTTATTTCTCACAGGTAAGACAACGCTATCAAGATCCGCAGTATCAGAAACAGATATGAAACGGATTGCAAAATCCAACAACAGTGTAATCTTGTAAAAAGTGCTCTCTTTCTACAGTTAAGTACAGATTGAAGGAATTAAATTTGCGAAACTCTGTTCCAAGACGCAATCCGAGGATTTCTGTGCAGTACATAAAGTGCAGGCTGGACTTCGTCAGATGCAATGAAGATCATGAATCTTCATACTGACCGAAAGTGATTTTAGCGACGAAAGCAAATAATGTCTACAGTACGTCCGTCGAAGCATAGACGATAAATGTAATCAGCGATGCACAGTTTCAACGCCGAAAGAGGTTCAGTTTTGGGGTAGTACGTTATTAGTGCCAATTGTCTTGGGTCTATAGTTCGCTTACAAGAATGAATTAATTGAACTAACTACATTATTATGTTGGCTGGGCATTTAATACTCTACTATTATTATGATAATCCTACTTTCATGCTGGATAATGCTCCAATTCACACAGCTGGCAATGTCAAAATTTTCCTCGAAGAGCATGATATTCTGTATTTGGATTTACCTCAATCCTATGCGAACGTCTAGCATTACATCAAGCAACAACAACACAATGATAACATTTCAAATCTCAAGAACTTTAAACAAACATTTAAGAGAAGTGGGATGCCCTTTCACCGAAGTATTGCCGCAGACTAATTCAAGAGAATGCAATAAAATGTCCAGGCTATTAACTGCAGAATGGTTATGCTACAAAATGATCACTAGTTCATAGTGATCCTGCTTTATTTTTGTTGTATTAATGTTCTTAAGTTACATTTAAGTAACAATTGTTATTGTGCGGGGTTTCTTTTTGATTTCTCGATTTGAAGTTATTATTTTCATATTGACGCGTACACTAGGATACTTCAATGTAAACTAAAATATGAACAAATAATATTACAGAGGAATCAAAGCGAATCAAATGAGGTATAGCTTGTTTAAGCAGTTACAATCAATTTATCTTAAATGTGCAGATTTTTTTAAAATGAAAATTGTTGACTATAGCATCTTTTGATAATGAAATAATGAAACTGTATGTGTAAATTACTAATGTATAGGATGGATTATCAATGCGATATACTATGCAAGAAACATTTTACTGGCATATATGTCTAATTTCAAGCTAGCGATTATAACACTTGGATTATGAATAATCGATATTTACAGAAAATATGTCGAAATTTTTTTTCATATTTAATTATTATTCCCTGGGGAAATAATCAGGATGACTTGCTGCATTATAACTAAGTTATTAATGCATGTGATGGAATATATTATTTTATATTTGTCTTTTGAGGTTATAAGCTGCGTAAAAAAAGTGGGTAATCAATTGTATATGGGGTTCAATGACAGGACGGAGGACGAAATCAGGGGAGATTAAGGGGGTTCCTATATTTAGAAATGCAGAGTGAAATCAAAAATGTCTTTATGGTTGGAAAGTACATGAAAGAATATTTGATGAAGACGAGTACGTAGAAAGGAAAGCAGAAGATGAAGTAGAGATCAATAAATATGAAAAAAAACGTTAATGGATGTAGACGAAAACAGAAAACAAGGCGAAAGTAAAACAAAACAAAATAAACACTCACGAGGTAAACGACAGGAAAAAGTGGAAGACAAAAAAAAGTAAAAAAAGTAATAATGAAAATAAATCAAAAGCTTAGATAGTAGGGAATACTGAGAAGATAAAATCTAAAGAATTTGTAATATATGTGTGAATGCAGCGATGTGAATAGCATAAATAAATACATATGTGTAGATAATGATTTGCCCCCATAACACAGACTTATAAGAGTTGATCTTAATCGTGTTGTACATTTGCATTACCCGCTAACTATAAATAATAACTCAAAATTGCAAGAAAATAATGGTACCTCATGTAATACATATATTGAAATTCTCCTGTTTGTCTCAAATGGCCCTGTAATACATACATACATACATATATATATGTATATATATACATATTTATATGTATATATACACGCATATATATATATATATATATTTATACATACACCCGCTCACACACACACACATATATATACATATATATATATATATATATATATATATATACATATATATATATATTAGTCATTAAGAGGATATAGATATATATGAATACCCGTTCACATACACTTTTTCATGATAAAGCTAGAACCAAGAATTAGATTGTATAGAGCAATTGTATCGACACCGAACAACGGCAGACCCAAAGTAGGTTTCGGTGTACTGTACTAATCAGTGACGTGCTCCGACATTAGGTACGCGCCTATGTCGGAGAACGTCACTGATGAGATATCAGTACATCGAACCCAACTTTGTGTTTGGCGTTGTCCGTCGTCGATGTAATTGCTCCATTACATCTAATTTGGGGTTCTCGCTTTATCATGAAAAAGTGCAGGTGAACGGGTATATATATATATATATATATATATATATATATATATATATATATATAGTATAAATCCTATAATTTGAACATCCGCTTCGCTCAAATTATGAGATGCTGTTCAAGTTTTGTGACAAAAACATGTGGTGCAGTTATCATCTACAGAAATCATACATTTATGGGAAAATACATTTTGTTTTAGTTATTCATTGAATGAGCCTCATTGCAGCTTCTATTTTCATTGATTGAGCCCTCGGGCGCTGCCATTGTATTCCGTAAGCGATCACGAAAATCTACAATTTCTTGGTTCTGCAGCTTCTTCAGTAGTTTATCTTTTCAGAGTGACATTGCTTGCAAAACATCGTTGTCACAAAAGTAGGGGCTTTTTTCTAGAAATTTTATAATCGTCTCCGTAGACTTTTCTGCATCATCCCATGATATTTCATCATTAGAATCTTCTTGGTTATTTATATTAGGGCCAGGAGAATTGGCGCTGTCTCTATTTTCTTCACCATTACTGCCTTCAGGATATTTATCAGTAGTTTCCTCATCTTGTGCACCCACATTTCAACAGCATTTGCATTAAGTGATTTAAGAACAGTGTCGTTGATTGGTAACCGTTTGGTTTCAATTTCTTTTTTCTAGACCCGATGTATTCTCTGATTCCTTCCGTTCAGAAGCCTTTGGCGCTGAGCATAATTTACCCCATTGTTTTGTTAATGTGCTTGCTCGAACTTTATTCCATGCCCTTGCGAGAGAAAATATAGCATCTTTGATAGTAAAATGGCGCTGAAAATCGTTTATACTCACGTTACTATTTATCATATTCTTTGAATCAGGTTTACCTAATTCAAGAAGACGCTCTGGACAACTGGCGCAAATTCTTGCAAAAAACATTGTTTAAACAACTGCTGATTCATCCATCCATTTCGTGAAGAATAATAGGATACTGCAATGGCGAAACTCATTTGAATGCTTAGGGACACTTTGATTTGCCGATGACAAGAAGCTTAAGGTCATGAATTCCAGAAGCATAAGCGCATACCATCACTGTTAGTCTTTCTTTATTTTATTTGAATCCTTTTATTTTCTGGTCCTCGGATGCGGTTAATGTTTTTGTAGGTAAGCACTTTCAATTTACACCACTTTCATTAGCGTTGTAAACATCCTCTGGTGTTAAACCATAATCGGCAATTATCGTCTTGAATTTGTCAAAATAATTTGATGCTGCGTGTGTGTCAGCAGACCGTTGTTCGTCTGACGTTGTTAATTGTCTTATACGATATCTACTCTACAAGCTCCTAAGCCAACCTTCACTGAATTTCATATCTTCTTCGATGTTCAAATCTACCTTAAGAGATTTCGCTTTAGCAATTAACATGGGCACACATATTGTTACACCTTCATTCCGTTTTGCTACAAACAACTCACCCAATATTTGATCGAATTCAACTTGCCTTGGTCAGCGAAGAGTCCTTCTTTTGACATGTCTTTTATTTGGAGAGAAAGAAGCAGCCTTCAATATTTCCTCATTTTTCTTTTTGATGTAAATGAGTGTACTTCTCCCAATTTTATAATCTCTCAATATAACGCTATTTTCAAGCCCAGCATCTATTTTTCTATAATTATAAGTTTTTCGAGTAAAGTCAGTGTCACTTATTTTCTTTTAGAGTTACAAGCCATTGTGATGGTTTTTTTTTACCATTTTAAATATAGCAATCTGAAAAAAAAATACAGTTAGTGTAAATTAATTATCAATAGCTAATCTACATTTATTACATAGTACCAATATTAAAATTTCTGCGCAATATCTGAGGAAACCATATAAATAGTGGTACTGCAACTCCGCATCAAATATGCTAATACAATTTAAATGATGTGTTCAAGTTTAGAGAAAGTCCAGGTTTAGAAGAAGTCCAAATGAGAGGAATTTCTAATGAGAAGAAGTACAACTGTAGAGGAAGTTCAAATTAAAGGATGTTTACTGTATATATATATATATATATATATATATATTTCGATTCTCGATAGATTCAACCACTCCGATGAGTCGTGGACCAGGAAAGACGTGTCAATAGATAATTATTATATTTAAAAAAATAATATACACACATATATATATATATATATATGACGAGAGAGAAGGAGAGAGAGAGGGAGAGAGAAGGAGTGGTACGATAAAGATTGTTTTTAAAGTGATTAAAGCAAGGGGCACTTTATGCCACATCAAATCTTCGAAGTCGGCTGGAAAGTCAACACCTAGGTCTATCTGAATGTGGTGAAGAGTGTGCTGATCCCCGGGTTCAATCAGATTACTGCTGGCACACCCTGGATGTAGCAGCAAGACTCGATCCCGGTTCACACATCTAAAGAAACCTAGTCTTGGATTCATAGCAATTGCTACGTCGTTGTATCCTTATCTTACTTGTCCCCCTTCTTTCTCGACCTGAACTCGCTGAACTACTTAGTTTGGTCCTCCAAGGTTATGTGGGTCGTCATCTGAAAGAGCATCATCAACATAACCTCCCACAACACTAAAGCCAGCCTTATCGAGTAAATCCGCCAAGTATTTGCCGAGCTTCCTCTGGCGCTATGGAAAGGGAATGTTTGCAGTCCCGGGCACGTATCGAGATGGTGATTGAGGCTAAATTCGCCAACATTGAATGGATTTCAGCTCTACTACACAATGAAGTTAACTGAATTGATTTTGTCAAAAAAATATTTTTAAAAAGACTTGTAGTTTTATTTTCCTTATGGTGACAAAGTATCGTACTACATTGTATAAAGATAATAAAATGTCTGCCATTATATATTTGATCATTTTTAATACTGAAAACTCTGCTATTCTAATGTACTTCAAAAGTTCCGTTTGAAGATTTTTGTAGATTTATTGGTTTTCAGACAAATTTGACTTTATAAAAGTGTCCTATGGAATAATGAAATTATGCGTTGTAAAAAACGAATCAAATTAATAATAAAATAGGAAGGGAGTCTATAAAAAAACTAAATCGCCGTGGGAAGATGCATTTAAATTGCAAATATTCCCGCTGTTAGCGGTTGGAACGTAAAAAGAAAAAAAAACACGTATTAAAATAAAATGTCAGACTCAAGAAGAATCTAAGATAAATTAGAGGAAATCTTTCCAAATACGTCGGTGGGAAAATGTTCAACTACTTTTACGAATAACATATTTAATAAGCGAGATCGTTTTATGGATGATTAATCGCGTTGCCGTTCCTCTATCAAAGAATCTGTCGTTGTCGCATTCTAAACAATACAGCAAAGAAATATCTTAAGAAAGTATTACTAAGTATTAAGTATGATGTATATACTTTCCAATGAAGTAATACAATTTTTAAAATTAATAAACGTGTTGTATATGGAAGGGCAATTCCCGGTAATTAGTAGAAATGAAGTAAATAGGATTGAAAAGAATGCTTATTAAAGGAGAATTCTAGCTTCGATTTCAGAGATCAAAAGTTTAAAAGAATACGTATTGCTACTTAAATACGAATTCCGGAATGTAGAATGAGTTCAGTTGTGGTCTCAGTCAGAGTAAGAGTTGCAGTTGAGAGAGGAGAGAAAGTTTACCTGACCTCCCTCAGGGGGCAAAGATGAGAGAGGAAGACAAAATGTAGAAATCTAACACGGCGTCGAATTCCAACCATTCCTCAACAGCTGGAATAAATGGCCTCATGTTGCTTGTAAGCCTTTGTCTTCATCATAATTTCAACCGCAACGTAATGTTTTTTTTTGTTTTCTTCTTGTGAAAACAACGTTATAGTAACCCCCTTCCTTCTAAAATTGCCTGTACCCCCCTCATAAGCAATGTATTCTCCTCTGTAAAAAAATAACTGTCTATGCCTATATACGCTCAAATTTTAAGTGTGAACTCAACAAGCAATTGCCTTATCATCGTCGTCGGTATGTACCTCGTTATATGTCGTATCCCGTTATGTAAACCTCTATACACAACATACATCGATTTGATACTCCACTATTCAAAAAACTCAATTTACAAACAATTCGTTTTTTTATTAAGTACTGCTTCTGTTTTGTTATTCGTGGTCACTGTGTTATATTGTCGGGTTCTGTATAACTTTAATGGGTATACTTTATCCATGCAAAGATAATGTTGTTCACGTTACAGGTGTATATTCTGCATGAAAAATAAAAAAGAAGCAAACCAAGTTATGTGTTCATCTAGGTTTTGTTTTTATTGCACGAATCCATCTGGATGAATGAAATTAAGAATACAAAACACCAGTAACAATTTTTAACAATGTATTTTTTATGTAATGAAATGTATGACCCTATTTCAATTTAGAAACGGAAAAGTCGTCGGAAATTAAAAAAAAATGTAGTATAGTGTTTTGAAAGAGAGTAAGATGTAATTATAACGTCATATTACCGTTTATATATTTAAAAATATATGATGCAATTCATATTATTTTCAGAACAAATAGTTCTGTTATAATTCAAATATTGATGTTAATCTTAAATAAATGTATGTGTGTAATTATTGTAGCAGATTATGAAGATGTTGTTACGTTGGCGGTTGCAGGCCAAATATTAAGGACGTGTAACTTTAGTTTTAATGCTGACACAATCCGGTGACGTACACCTATTGAGAATATGTTCCAGATGTAAGGAAGCAATTACTTGTACAAGCAAATGCTTGTACTTGACGACGAGAAAGAGAGAGAGAGAGAGAAAGAAAGAAAGGAAGAGAGACGAGTTTTTTGATTAATGAGGAGGAAAGTCCATATGATAGTTGTTTATATAATAAACCATCTGTAAATTTATGATGTCGAGTGATGATAGTATGTTCACCAGTTTTAGAGAGTAAATTTAAACATTCATTTTAAACGTCAAATAAATGCATATATTGTTATTCACAAACGACAGCACAAAATATTTTATGTACTAGCGGGTGTACCCGGCATTGCCTGGATGTTTGGAGGTGTGTGTAAGGGGGTGTAAAGTAAAGAATAAGCGAAGTAATAAACCTGTTTAAATATGTAAAAAAGACGATGTTAAACTTATTTTTAAAAATCGAAAAAACCAAGCCAAAACAAAAAATAGCGAACTAACGTAAAATTCAAAAAATAAAATAAATCGGAAAAACAAAAAGCAAAATAAGGGGGAAAATAATGAACGCGTTCGGAAAAACAAAACAAAAAAACACAGCGAAAAGCGAAAAAATGGCATAAATAACCTTCGATTCGGTTATGTCCATGGTGCGTTTCATCCAGTAGAAAGTATAGAACGAAAACGATCGTTAAAATTCCATTCTAGTTTTTTAAGCAACTGCAAAACGAAATAAAACGGAAATTATGTTTTATATGTTTATTTAATAAAAAAGAAATGGAAATCATCATTTTTTGTGTAAAAATATTGGGAAAAAATGGTAATTAAGCGTAGGATAAGAATTCATGTTTATGGGAATGTTGCTATCGGATAATTCTGTGGTGCGTTTCACCCAATAGGATGCATAGAACGGAAAGGCACGGTAAAATTCAATTCCAGGTTTTTAGCAACTACGAAGTACAGAAAACCGAAACCGGCGTTCTTTCGTAAGTGTTCCATGTGAACGATCCCCCAACGGTGTAAGTCGGGGCGGGGGAAAAATGAATTAATTAGAGAGAAAAGATGTTACTACTTCCATTGATTTTAACCGATTTTGGCAGTGAAGTCTCAGCAGAAATAATATAGGAATCTATGATTATCGAGGGAGTGGAGAGGTGACATTCCTATAACACACCTCAGATATTGAGCTGCAGTTTGTGCATATTACATTTGCATTATATGTCTTCATTTTTAATCCTATTAAGGTCAAAATTATAGGGGAAAAATAAGTTCATTATGTATATATATATAGGGATAACAATTTTTTTTGTTTCTTTTAGACATTTTTATAGATTACAACGCTCACATTTTAGCTATATTTGAATACGCTTCTTTCTAGCATCCATCCAGCTTTGTCCCATTTGAATTATCTAACGTACCCTTTTCAACTCCCTTCATTTAAACTAATTAACTTGCCTGAATTTATTAAAATTTATACTTTGTGCATAATCGTACGCATATAGGGCATACTCACGTTGATACACCGGTTCCCGCTCGATCACCGAAGTTTAGTAACGTTGAACATTGTCAGTACTAAATTTGGTCATTTGGGACTGTCAGGTGCTGTATGTGCTCTCTGCTGGTCTTGGCATTGTTTCCATTCGTCCTGGACTTTTTCTTGACACTGGACTGAAACATTACCGGTTCAGGAGAAGTGTGGTCGGGGAATGCGCAACTCTTGTGTCACAATTACACGCGCATCTGTCCCTATATGGAGTATCCTTTTTCTTTCGAGATTTAACTGATGCTTTGAATACCTCGTACTTATGCTATTCGACTACACAGATTAACAGCAACGTTTTATCTGCGTTTTTTTAACTTGTGTGCCTCACCGTAAAAAAAAATATTTCATTTTCTTTGTTTCTAAAAATTTTATATTTGACTAAATCGCAAAAAACTTGCGTTCCTTATTTAGAAATAATATGCTTACTAAAACATAATCATTAAAATGAATAATAATATTTTTTTTCAAACAAAATATGTTTATATTTAATAGAATTTTGAAAATTTAACTTAAAACACATTAAACTAGAGATTGGATATATTTGAAAACAAGGCGTTAGGACAATAGCGACGCAAATTCCACTTTTTTAAAATAAAAATGAGTGTAAAATACACATCCTATATTATAAGCAGCCTTTGATAGTTTACACGACCGGCTGATTGAAAATTTCTTGGGGCGACTAAAAGTCGTAAATAACTCGCCCGCCAATCGGTAAACTTTCTTTAAATAAAGAAACGGGAAAAACTCATTTATTTTCCGACCCTCAAATATGCGGTGACTTAAAATACTTATGTTTCATCATTTGTGAATTCTTTTAACTCTAGCTGTGAGACCGTTGGGATATCAACAAGAGGTAAAATTTACACATACGGCGTGTACTCAAAATGTTGCCTTCATTTAGCTCTCTGATTTTGAAATTCATTTGGAAAACACATTTTTCGACGCTACAACTACATACTCTTCATGCTTACAAAAGTAAAGGCAGACATTGGAAAGAGGAAAAAAACCGCATCGTTCCGGCAAGCATCCAAAGAAATGATTTTTATTTCTATGGAACAATAATATGAATGATGCTATATAAAGAAACTGGTGTTGTATTTTAACATTTTGTTGAATATGTATTGAAATATTTGTAGTAATAAAAGAGTTGAGTACAAGAGTTAAACAAATATTTTCTGGTTAGATTATACGGTAATTTCTTGGATTGTAGAAGTATTTATTATTATTGACTGAAACAAAGACATAAATTTGGGAGCTAGCAATTTTTTCAAATCTCAAAGGCTGATTATAACAATAAATATGTAATATATAACTACACACGTTTATTAAAATCTGTTCTTTGATTCAAAATCGGATTGATTTTCTCATCTGTTTGAAAGGATTCAACTTGTGTCAGGTTTATTTATATGACAATCCCGAATGTGAGAAAATCTTGGTGATAAATTCATACAAAGAGTTTAATTACAACAAAATAACAAGATAGAAAAACAGTGTGCACATAGATAGAAAAACAGTGTGCACATAGTAAAAAAATAAACGGATTATTACAAACTAAGAAATGAATGCAATCATAAACTGATTTGTCAGAATATCTACCATGAATAAACGCTTAGATCATTCATACTTAAAAAAATATATACATGTCATGTTTTGATAGTATTTTATTTTTCTTATATACTAGCATTTCAGCCCGGCGATGTCCGCGTGTTTTGAGGTGTATATTGAGCAAAAAAATAAAAGGTCAATTTTTTAAAAATCTTTGACCCCTATTATGACCCCTTAACATTGTTTTGTGCTCAAATTGTGTTATAAAGTTAGATCCATGTCCAAGGAACCTATATCTAAAATTTAAAATGTTTATACCCAAAATTGTCGGAGGAGTTTGGTAGAGTCCTCAAAGGTCAAATCGTTAAACTTTTATCCTTTAACAGCCAAATTTCTGGCCGAAAACGGATTACAAAGATTTACCCAAATCTCAATACCTGTATATCAAATTTAGAGTCTGTAGAATTAAAATGGACAGAGTTATTGCGTATGAAAATGTACACACACACACACACGTTCACGTTCATAGATATATAGATTTTGCAATGTACAAGATATTTTAGACAAAATATTCCCCTGGGATGTATTCTTAATATTTCTTTGTGCGTAATTTCATCTCTTGTATTATTTTTCATATATCGGTGCCTTGTTGGTGTGATCTCTTGATAAATAGTGTATAAGTAATGCAGTTTAATGCAAATGCAGCATACTGCCTTATAAACGCACTTTCTAGGTATACAAAGATATATGTTCCATGTGTATTTTGTCGCATGTATATAATCACACACACACACACACACACACACACACACACACATATATATATATATATATATATATATATATATATATATATATATATATATATTTAGAAGTACAAGATCTATATAAGGATTTAAATAGAATGTGCTGACATTTCTCGAGAGGTCATTCGGTTATCAATTCACACACAGTCTGCAAAATTTCGAAAACAGCCGAAAGAGTTCTCGAGAAATTTCCGTACATTCCATTTAAATTGTTATAGATATATTGTACCTCTAAACATTTATTTAAATATTTACGGACGAGGTACAGTCAATATGATATTGACAAGTTAAACGGTATTATTCGATTAAGGAACAAAATTATATCTACCAACCTTTCCGTACTATTTTGCGTTCTTGTTTGAAACAAGACGTGGCCCCAATCTACATTAGTAAACGCATTGCTGCATCTAAGGTTAAACCCAGCTTATCCATGGAACGTGCATTTATACGAGATGATATTAATAAGATGACGGAGAAGCTAGAATTTTATATTAGTACCCATCATCATCTCTGGTCCTTAGTGAAGGGTTTCTTGTCCTTTTTTGACTTTTTTGCTTTTTCACGTATTTATCTATCGGTGATAAATATGCTAAGCAACATGCTTCTAATGAAAATAATAGACAACTTGCTTTGCTTGTTCGAGGAAGATATGGGTGTCAGTCTAATAATGGAAGAAATCTATTTTTAATTTTTCGAAAACTGTTCTCATAGGCATCGAAAATCGAGTTTTATCTATTCTGCATCGCCCCCACTAGTATAAATAAAGAGAGAACACTCGCTTCTTTTGAAGTTTTGCTTTCTCAGCTTAAATATAAAACTCCCCATTCCCTGGAAAATACTTCTGGAATGAAATCGAGTTTGGTTTACTTAGCACACCGATATAGCAACACTCCTGTTTATAACAGCGACTTTGTTTGGAATAAAAGGAATGAAAAATTATCAAATCATTGAAATAATATGCTGACATATATATGTGTAAACCAAACAAAGGAGCAGGTGTTGTAATTATGGATAAATCCGATCACATTGAGAAAATGATATTTATTTTTAAAATTATGGAAATTTGGCTCTGTCGAACTGACGGATAATACTTGCAAAAACGAGACCAACATGCAAAGACGTCTACTTGCATTATTTAAAAAGATTTTTTTGCAAGGCTGTTTATGAAAAGATAAGACTCTTATGGTCACAACGTCCCAGATTGTATGGTCTCCCAAAAATCCATAAGCAAGGTGTGCAACTGAGACGTATTTTATCTATGATAGGTTCTACTCTACATTCTTAGGTTCAGTTGCTTGTCAAAATCTTGCAGCATGTGCGTGAATTATACAGCACGCACTGTATTTCTGATTCTTTTCGGTTTGTTGAATGTCTACGTGGGTTCGATTCGAATGTAGATGCATCCTTTATGTTTTATTTCAATGTCTCTAGTCTCCTGTCTTACATACTGTTAGATGGCACGATACACATTTGTACCGACACGCTTTATTGTGGTCGCCTGTCTTCTCCCCGCTTTTCCAAAGAGATATTTACTGAACTCATTTTAATGTGCACCAACTCAGTGGAGTTTAGCTTTGCTGACATTATGTACTGTCAGGTCGACGGGGTTTCGTTAGCCCCAATTTTAACTGATATTTTTGTCTATTACTACGAATCCGTTTTGTTTAATTCTGCAACAATACACACCACATATTTCAGATATATTGACTATAGTTTTGCTCTTTTCATTTCAAAGTGAAGCGTTATCATTTTTAATAGGCTGAATTCCTTGCATGGGGCTTTTAAGTTCACTATATAAAGTGAGAAGGACATTTCTCTTCCCTTCTTGCATGTAATTGAACGTTCAAGAGGGGGCTTTCTCACGACCATTTATGGGAAGCTACATGTAGGTGTTACACAGAGAAGACTCAGAAATCCATTTAAAATTGTGGAGTCTGACTCTATTGCGGTAGTAAGCCCTTGTTTATACCGGCAAAGGAGACAACGACAACATTATTTCTCTTTGGGGAACTTTGATCCTGTTTTCTCTCGTTGTTTCCCCTCGCTGTGTCAAGTTTTAGTCGATTATATATATATATAAGAATAATACTATAGTTACATTCCCCAATCCAAATATTCATTTTTCATGCAAACCAACTTCTCCAGCACATATAAAACTCACTACGTATTTTACAGATCGGTTTCATTATGAAGAACCCCATGTTTATTATAATATCATTACGGTTTCTTTTCCTGAATATACTTATAAGGAAAAATAACATTTTTTACTTAGATAGAAGGAAATACTACACAATATTATGCTGCAAAGAAAAAGCGTTTATTAAAGACTCCAAATCGTGTGTTCATAAAAAAAAGAATGTTTACATGCTGGAAGAGGTGTTTGGAATGTACCTATTTTGACATTCTTGTATATATGCCCTGTTGTTATATTTGACATAATGTGAACTTCTAAACAAAAAAAGAATTGGTGTACCCAATGAGTGAAATCTAATCTCCCTGTGTTATATATATATATATATATATATATATATATATATATATATATATATATATATATATATATATATACATATATATATATACTTATATGTATATATATACATATATATACATATATATATATATATATATATATATATATATATATATATATAACACAGGGAGAACATCAAGACTCTGTAGTTAGAATCAGTTTGAATGATTTAATCCTCGCTTTTATAAAATTCAGGTAATGCAACAAAAGAAATGGTGTTCTAACACAAAGCATGGAAATGGTAATTGTAAAGGTCACCAGCTTGAACGCTTTGAAGTAGGAAGTTAAACGTTTGACTATTTAAATGATTCTAGAGAAAGGCCTTTAGAAAAAAAATCTTTTGTTTACTGTGGGATGCTTTTCAAACCCGGATCTCACTTGGGCTTAGTTCAAAAAGAAAGGAGAGGCAAAGGTTGCATGGAATATCTCCACACGCCTTCGAAATTGGTAATAATTGAGAAATGAAGAACGTTTACATAATACAATGAATTAAATTAAATAGTGGAAATAAAGAGCAAGGGAATGATGCAATATTACAATTATTTTTATTGGCACATAAAATCGAGGTATGGCTTAAGTACACCTTGCTCATTAGAACATGATATTAGTTATTTGAGCTAATATTATGTGTGTGTCTAAAATAAGATAAATAAAAAAAAAATTGAGCACATATTGCTTTTTTAATGTAAAGCGCTTCGATTCTCACGTCATATACATTATCTTATTCCGAGAAACGTTAATAATATATATTATTAATCTCTAAATATAAGTCTATATTCTAAGGAAATTTGATCTCTAACTCTGTTTTTACACAGGCATAGTCACTTATCAAGGCCAAGGGACCACTCGAGGATGTGTTAAAAAGGTACAGTAGAAATTGGACAATATAGTAATCGTTATTAACAGAAATTCGGTAAATTTGTTAACTTACATGGAACGGCTCATCAAAAACTTATTTACATTGGACTTGAAGACAACCACACTGTAGTCAGCTGGAAAGTAGGAAAACTGAAGACAGTTCCATAGGTGTGCAGTTCTAAGAAAGAAGCTTTGCTCATGGAATCTAGGTTTAGGTTTAGGCACAGATAAAGATTGAGGGGAAATTATTGATAGTGTGTTCTACTAGATGCGTGTTCTTTTGTGAAAGTTTGCGAACGTGTACGATAGATTGAAGCTCAGCCGAGCACTTTCCATAGAAATAACGATAAAGCAGAGACAAACTTGCAACATCTCTTCTGTGAGAAAGAGGCTGCAGGGAAGAGAAAAGGACATCCCCTACGATGCTTTGAAGTCTATTTGAAATCTCTCAAGGCAGGATAAGTTATTTCTAACAGGTTTAGCCCAAATGTGGCAACAGTACTCCATTGCTCTTACATAGCTAGAGAATTGCATCAGCAGTGAGATGTCTACTGGATCGATAGAAGGATCCCACCATTTTTCCAACGGCCTTGGCAACGGATTTAATGTATGTTTCATTTAAGATCAGGAGTAAAGGTCAAGCCCAGAAGATTGTCAAAACATGAGATCTCCCCAAGACGAGAGCCATACATTTCAGTTGATGCCAGATGGGGATCAGAGCGCTGATGATGTAAAGATGAAAGCTTGGTTTTAGATTCATTAAAAGTAACAAACCACCTCTTTCCCCATTGTCAGATAATTATTTCTGGTGAAATGGTTGATTATTTCTCTATTTAGCATCTTTATTTTATTTATTAAAAACCTCTAAATCAACTTCATTTCGTAACCAAACGAATTCCATTTTCTATTGCACCCTACAAACTTACACATAGACTTACACACACTGCCACAGCACACAAACACAAATACGTATGTATATATATATATATATATATATATATATATATATATATATATATATATATATATATACATTTTTCAGAATGTGTGAGAGAATATATAATTATTTCCACTGCCACATAACATTGCAGCTATCAAGAACCAGGAAAACTAACAAACCAGAAGTACAAGCCTCGAGTTTCGCCTTCATTTTGGCTCATCAGTAACCGAAACTCTACCAACTACAAGCACTCTACCAACTGAGCAAACGCGCAGCACACAAGAAATTCTTATTAGCTATCATAGATCAAGCAAACCGCAAGGAAATACGACAGTGGAATGCACCTACCTTCGTCTTGAACAAGGGATGTGATCATCGCAATCAGCCTTAACCCAAATCGATGTCTCATCAGCCTTTAATAACGGACAATAGGCATTTTCAGAATGTGTGAGAGAATATATAATTATATACACTGTCAGGCAACATTACAGCCAGCAAGAGCCAGGAAAGCCAAGGTGCATTCCACTTGCGGTTTGCTTGATTTATGATAGTGAACAAGACCTTCTTGTGTGCGACGCGTGTACTCAGCTGGTAGAGTTCTTGTCTCACATGCAAGAGGATCGGGTTTCGAATCATAAGTTCGGATGTGTTTGAGCCCAAATGAGACCGAAACTTACACTTCCGCTTTGTTGGCTTTCGTGGGTCTTGCTGGCTGCAATGTTGTCTGGCAGTGGAAATAATCATATATATATATATATATATATATATATATATATATATATATATATATATATATATATATAATCTTATCAGTTCATATATGCTTCTAGGATAGTGATTTAAATGTTATTAGGGGTTTTGAAGCATGAGAACTATGTTAGTTTTTGTATTTAATACTTTTATTTTATCTTTTTTTATATTTAAAGCAGACCTCCGCTCTTGGTCACAAAACGTATCGAAAAGAAAAAGAAAAAGAAAGCCGTTGAAAAAAACTGGAAATTTGCAGTATGGAAAGCGTTTATTGCTAGCAATCTTGTTCGAAAAATTCACGGGGCTTATTTAAGCCATTTGTGGAAGAAGATTGCTTTTTTATTTCATTCATTCATATGATTCATGAGAATAACAAAATATGAGAATAACGAAAATATTGTGGCATGGATGAGACAAGGACATTTAAACCGTGAAACCGAATCCCTAATATAACTGCAGCACAAGATAACTCGATAGGAACCAACTATATCAAATGAAATATCGATAAAACACAAGAAAACAGCAAATGCAAACTGTGGACGAAGAAACGAAACGATAAAACATATAGAAGTGAATGCAGCTTACTGGCCCCAAAAGAATGCAAAAACAGTCACGACCAAGTGGGAGGGAGTACAATGCGGATTATGCGAACAACTGCGTTTTGCACGTACAGACAAAGTGTACAAGCATTAGCCTGTAACATTACTTCACAACTAGAACCACAAAATCCTATATGGCATGGACATACAGACGGGCAAACTGATCCAAGCAAAAATAACAGATGTCGTAATAATTAACAAGAAAGAAAAATCCTGTCAAATCATAGAGTTTGTTGCCCTAGCGTACCACAGGTGAATATCAAAGAAAAGGAGAAACGGAGCAAATACACAAAGCCTGCCAGAGAGTTAAAAGGGATTTGGACGATGAAGAAAAACAAAATAATTGCTATAATAGTAGGAGCACTAGGAACAATTGCAAAAACATTGGAAAAGGAATAGGAGAAATTGGAATCAGATGAATAGCTGCAAAGATACACCGGCTTACGATAATGAAGACGGCTGAAGTATTAAGAAACCGTTGAATGCGGAAAATAATACACATGAACCACATGCGTGAGCCAGACAAGCTACTGCAGAGGCAAAACAGGAAGAACAGGGAATGAAGAACACCGAAACATGATATCAACAAGCTCTTCATCCCCATCCACATCCTCTCCAATGGTCCAATCACCGTTCCATTCCCCAAAAATGCGTGATACCAAATTGTCGATAAGGGTAAAAGAAGATGGAAAGACCAAGGAGAGAGAGTTAACCAGATCTCCGCTGGACACGCGCGAAGAGAACTGGGACATGGGGAAATTTAGTGGCACTCAAATTCCAGTATAGACCAATGACTGATGCCAGCGAGAAGTCGGTAGTGAGAGGTTGTTACAATGACGCAAATTTATTTGCAAATGCTATCGAAGGAGGTGTAGAATTCTTGAAGTCTCGGGAGGGATGTTTTCACTAAACTTCCAGGGAATACCAAAGGTTTTTTCAATCAGATCTTTGCTTATGTGTGAAAGATCCATATGAGCCCGTAATAATAGTATAAAAAATAACAATATTTAGTTTGTAACCATAGACCAATAGTAACTTCTACATTTAAAAAAAAATGTGCATAAGTGTACTGATATATATGCATACACAATAAGCACCCACATATACGCACACATACTAATACATAGCCACATGCAACGAACACACATATATAATATATGCATCCCCGTATACATACATCCATATTTATAATCATATACATAATCAGATATGCGTGCATGCACACATATAGACGCATACATATACATATGCATATATATACGCAGGCATGTACAGATCCAGGCACGTATGTATAGATTCATACTCATATACTTACATGCATGCATATATACCCATATGCGCACATACCATATATACATGCATACAAGCGCATACACATAAATACACATATATACATATACATACGTATACAAATATATATGCGTAAATGAAAATAAACACACACACATACACACCCACATATATATATATAATATATATATATATATATATATATATATATATATATATATGAGCAGCATTTTTCTCTTCTGCATGTTTCTTTTTTCTTTTTTTTACACAGTGATCACCACTTATCAAGGCCCGGAAGCCACTCAGGGATAAGGGTTATTGCAAGCACATTACATTAGTGTGGAGATTGGATGAAGTGTTTACTTAAGGGGGCGGTTCATTAGGAATTTGTCAACGTTGGACTTGAAGACATCCAAATTGTAGTCCGGTGGGATGCAGGCAGACTGAACAGAGTCTCACAGGCGTGCAGTTCTAAGAAAGAAACTTTGTTCATGGAGTCCGCGTTTTGATTTAGGCACAGATATAGAGTGGGGGAAATTTTTTACAGTGGATTCAGCTAGACGGGTGTTTTTCGTGAAAGATTGGCGAGGAGGAACCAAATATTAGAGTTCAGACGAGCACATGCCATGGAAATAGAGATAAAACAAGGACAGGCTCGCAACGTCTCTTCTGTGGGAGAGAGATTGCAGGGTAGAGAAAAGGGCACCCCTCACTAAGCCACGAAGTCTATTTTGTACTCTGTCAAGGCAGGATAGGCTGTTTTTAGCAGCTCCTGCCCAGATATGGCAACAGTACTCCATCCTTGGACGTACTTGGCTTTTATATAGATAGAGAATTGCATCAGTACTGAGATATCTTCTGGAGCGGTAGAAGGATCCCACCATCTTTCCAGCGACCTTGGCAACAAACAGTTTCGTTAAACAGTTAGAAGAGTTCTTGTTTCTGTTCCTTTCAACCCGTTGTTTCATATAACGGGCAATGATTTCCATGTCCTATTTAAGTGTAAAATAGAAATTAGGCATAGCATAAGACGTGTAAGACTTAGTCCAAATTTGCCCTTGAAGTCAAAAACATTCTCGATCATGCAACATTTCTTTTTACAGTCAGACATAGACGTTCGTAGATTAGGCCGTCAATTGGAAAAAGAGAAAATACATTGCAAAATATACAAATATGGATTACCCCCACTGTTTAACGAAACATGCGTATGCATATATATATATATATATATATATATATATATATATATGTATGTATGTATGTATGTATATATATATATAAGTGAAAGTGTCTGTGTTTGTTTGAATACATTTTCTCTACATAATAATTATGTCAATTTTAAGTCTACAGAGTCGAAATTTTATATACAGGGTACTGAGATTTGGGAAAATCTCTGTAATCCATTTTTGGCCAGATATTTGGCTGTAAAGGTGTTAAAGTTCAACGATTTGACATTTGAGAACTCTACCAAACCTCTGCCAATTTCTGGTATAAACAATTGAAATTTTAGATATACGTTGCTCGGAAATGGATCTAACTTAATAACTTGATTTGACCCCAAAACAATAAAGGTTAAGGGGTCATAGTAGGGGTCAAAGTTAAAAAAAAAACTTGGCCTCTGCGGTATCTACTAAATTACCCAGACAATTTCTAGCGTAAACATTAAAAATTTTACGTAAAAGATATTCAGAGATAGAGCAAGCTTTTTACTTGGTTTAGGTCGAAAATTTGAGCTAGTAATATATAAATGTATGTATGTTTGCATGTCTCCCTAAAACTTTCGGCAGAGGCGACGAAATTTCACAAGATTATTATCGTTTTGAGGCCCGACCCTTCAGACGACAAGTACCAAAATATGGCTAAAAACATTTATTTCTTCTCCCTCAACTGGGCATTTTTCTACAGGGAGGGGTCGCTTTTTTTACCATTATATTTTCGAAAGTCATCCCCTCTTTTAGATTGTCTAGCCTTCATTTAAACCTATGACACTTCCGGTTGAGCGATGGTTGTAACAGCAAAGACGTCAATTTTTCCCCGTTCGTTTCTTCCTTCGGGTACGGGTTCGAGCCTGCCTTCCTACTACCACTTTTTTTGTTGCTCAACAAACACGTCCAAACACCCGGGGAGCCGGTCTGAAATGCTAGTATATGTATATATATATATATATATATATATATATATATATATATATATATTATCAGCATATAGTACTGTTTCGCTGTTTTACAGCTTATCACCGCGGCTAGATAGGCAAGGACTTCATCTGGTATGTTTAAACATCGTCCAAATGCATAAGCTCAATTTGATTACGCAATGATAGAACCGTAAAACTGGGGGGGGGGGGGCAGGTCAGTACTTTCTGACGGACCGTCTTTTTAAAAATCTACCAAAAGTCAGGTGATTATACGATCAATACAAAATTTTCAGCGATTATTAAGAGAAGAATGAACTTTATAACAGTGTACTTATTATTCATAAACGATATTTATATTTTTTTTGCTTACAACCCCCCCCCTTGTTTTGAAGTGGGAAAAAATATGCTTAAAATAATCATTTGAAACTGAACTCAACATATTGTGTTGTTGTAAGGGACAGAATTATTGATTTTAAAAAAATTGTTTGCATGCCTTATTTTGACGTCTGAATATCAGAACTTCGATTGTGTTTAATTATCCCGCTTTTGAGTTTTGAAGTGTGAAATTCGGTGAATATGTTAAGTAAAATAATTAATTTAAGTTAAGCAAAACAAAAAAAAACAAAATTTTAATATTTATACGAAAAAAGCCATTTTAAAATCTTTGATAAATAACTTAACAATTTTTTTTTAGCGAGCCGAATAATGCATGACCATTATTAAACAGGGCATGCTTTGAAGAATCGATACAAAAAAAAATTCGATAAATATTGTGCCATTTGTGTTAAAAATAGTATCATTCTTTTCGATCCCGTTTGAAAACGTTTGCCGCCTTTCGACTACAGTGGACCAAACGCGCTGAATTTTTTTTTTATTCTGCTTTAAATTGCCCCCCCCCATTTTGGGGAGCCTGGCTCCCCACACACATACACATTAAAAACCAAACTCATACAAATAGTCACCCATCTGGTACTGGCCAGCCTCAGCTTAATAATACATTGACATTTTCGTCACTGAAAAATAAGTTATTTTGGCCTGTAGTGTCTTCCATAGTTTTCTTCTTATCAAACGTAAACGTAAGCAGTGTCGATCTAGACTCTAGATCGGCGCGACATAAGCGGTTACCTATATGAATAAGTGGAATTATTTGAAATCCAGGTACTTATATTATAATATTTTTGCATATTCTCATAGAAAATCATTCTAAATCTTAGTTAGACAATAAATAAATTAATTAATTATTTCAAAAATCTTTTTTTCTTTTAAATATTTATGTACGTTTTTTGTGCAAGACAAAAAATGTCAATTGTTAACTTTTTGGGAAAATTTAACATTTAAAATTTAATTTAAAATAGTAGAAAAAGTTTTACATTATTCTGTTTTCTATATGATAAAATTCAGGGTTTTATCTTTCTGAAAAAAAAAGTTACTCAGAAATAATGGATTTTAATTAATGTAATTTCGTTTTAAAAAACAACAACTTGATTTTGCGGCCATGTTTGGCGGTGCCTACACAATGAACATCGCTTAATACGCTAATGGCAGTTTATATATATATATATATATATATATATATATATATATATATATATATATAGAGAGAGAGAGAGAGAGAGAGAGAGAGATAGTAGATAGATAGATAGATTGATAGATAGATAGATTCATGTTCATAAAAAAACGAGGTAAAACGTAAAATAGTATGTTTACATCGGGCCCATGCAAAGAGCTGAGTTAAAGTCGGATTACATTAGATTTAAACTTCCGCATGTCCGTAAAGTTCGGGGAGCAGGTAAAGTGGAAGAAATTCTTAAGTCTTGTAGTATGAAGTAAATCGCAATTAGAGTCGTAAATTAGAGACACCTGCAGATACTTGTAAAACAAGCAAATCAATGTGAAATTGCAGCAGGATGACAAGTAATATAGCTTAAGATGCATGCCCTATTAGATAAGAGACCTCCTTTTTAATCCTCCCCGAAAGGAATGGATCAGAGAAAATAGGGCAACAGTACTCTATACCTGGGCGAATGGTGGCTGTAGACATAAAAAAACACTCTGAGGTGTGAGTAATTTTTGAGCACGTCAGAGGTGGCATAAATATTTTAAAACCTAGATCAGATTGTTTTTCTAGTGCACAATTGAAACTTAATGTATATTAAATTTGTAGGCAATTAATATAAATATATTAGAATATAAATAAAATGGTGCGGTAAGTAATATAATCGATTCGTTGCAAATATGAAAACTTCAATAGTTTCGTAAAGGAGATTTCTTTACAAGAAAACGTATATGAAACCCCCATCTAAATTACATAAATATTTTAGTTAAATATTACTTTAGAGAAAAAAAAAACATTAGATTCTATACCCAGAAAACACTCTTTTGGGTCTATGAGTAACAATTATTTTATTCGTTATCATTGAAAAGTTAAAAAAAAAAAGCTGATCAGATTCGAATCGCACGAGTGAGGAGGTCACATAAAATCATCCCTTCCATTAAATGTATTTTTGAATAAATTGATAGAATCATTTGTAATTAGAAACATTGCTTCATTGTACGTCTCTTCCTGATGAATTGGCCAACTAGCTTAACTAAAAACTAGATCCGCTACTAATAAATTTAATAAATAAAATAGTGTTGCAAATTTAAAGGTTGCTGCCTCTTAAAAACACGCCGTATACATATAATTAAAAATGTACATATATGTGTACATATTATAATCTAATAATAATAATTATTCATATATACCTAGATACACTAGTGTTTTAGGTTAACGAAATCAACAGTGTAAGGTAACAAATCAATGCCGGTCATGAGATTAGAACCCATCAACGAGGCCACCTTCTGTTCGATTTGATAAACCTCTGTCTAAGGGTTATCAAACATTTTTCACGGGAATGAAGGAATTAAGAACTATAAAAGATTGAATTTAGTCGAATACAATGAAAATCAGGGTGTTCGCGTAAGCGGAAGTCGTGAGGATAGCATAAATGCTAGTTGACTGCCTTTGTGATAATTCTGCAGACAGCGTCTATACTTAGGTGGTAATTAATAGGCTTGATAAATATTCATAATTATTGATAATATTTTATTTATACCTGCAGACACTACTGTGTAATACTTACGCAATCATCAGTGTAGTATCAGAATTCTTGCCTGTCACGAGATTCGGACCCAGCTAACAAGCAACATTTTGCTCGATTTACTAAACATCTGTCTCTGGGTTACTAAACATTGTCAATGGACTGAAGGGAATTAAGAACTATTAAACGCCGAATTTAGGCGGATACGCTGCCAATCATGTGTGTTCGAACGATGTTTATGCAAAGTTCACGACATTCGCTCGAACGAAGAGTCTAGATGTTCATTGAATTTGCGTGAATAAATGTGTGTGTTCATATGTGTGTTTAAAACACTAGAACAGTCAGTACGAATTGAAACAAAGAGTTCGACAATATATGTTATCTCCTATACTTTTAATCTCTGCTTTAAACATTATAAAAAGAGATAAAAAATGTCGCAGATAAACAAAGTAATGCAAGCGCACAGCTGACACGTTTTTCGGTCGACAATATTACACCGTAATCCTTGGAAAGGATTAGAAAATCGCTTAAAACGCTGCAAAATTACAACAAATAATAATAATGTTTGGCAAGCAAAAATAAAATGTGTATAGGTGCAAATTAAAATGTGTATGCGTGCAAAGAAAAAGCGGACAAACAAAAAAATGTTTGAACCAACAACCAAGACTTGTTTCGTTATCGCTTTCCACATGTTCCGATATATCTAGATTAACCCCCGGTAAAAGCACCGCAACTTACTCGACTAACCCAGCTCTTAATTATCTTTAGATGCGTTACACACATCAGATATTATATGGCATTTATCAATAGCACTGTTATAAATGGCGCTATGCATCCGGAAAAAGTCGAACACGACACGCCGTGTCCATATTCTACGCGACCACGCGCTTCATCTCAGCCATCATATCGCGATAGATTTTCTTCTACTTGTATGCATCCGCTATGCACAAGAGATCAGGAAGAGAATAACGTCAACATCTAACAGTCTGCATGGTTCAACAGTCTAAGGTCGTTCGCATCAGATCACGTCAGTAATAGGTGTGTTGACCTCGTCACCTGCAGTCGATACATCTATCTGCGACCTTACTCTCTTCTTGTCAGCAGATATATTGATTCTCTCTTTCGACGGAAAGAAATGGTTGGTGTGGGAGAAGAAACTCATTCTTCCATAAATCTTGTCATTAAACTAACGGATCGTCCTTTTAATGTATTCTTCTTTTATTTTCTTTCATGGAAAACGAGAATTAAATCTTTTCTGCCAGTCTAGTGTTTTTATACAATTTTTTTTGTCAATATTGTTGAGATATAACAAAGCAAATAGACGTTAATAGGATATAATGAAATTACCGTATCAATTCATTTATCAGCAGCTCAACTTAAGAGTCAGTTTTTTTTTACTACTTACGATTACTTAGGATAATCTGGCTTAGTTTTTTTTATAAATCTTATCAAACGTTGTTTCATTTAGTTGTTAAAGGATTTTCTCTAAAAAATAAATCGTAAATCGCTATGTAACCCGAATGGAAAACGCAAAATACATTTATGACGTCTGATGATTCAGAATAAAAGGTACCGAATTTTAAATTATTATGACCCTAACTATACGTTTACTCGATCTGAATATATTGGTTATCTATACAGTGAATTCATTATTTTAGTCGCATTTATTTGGCTAATGGCTGATATATAATACTTTAAATAGATACTGTATAAATAAATAAATAACAACTGCGCCTTTATCTGCGTTTGCTTGCCTACACATCAACCACAGTAATAAGTTTTAATAGCAAACGATTAGATAAGCTTAATCGTATTGGTACATTAGATAACTGACGCTAGGCAGCATTTAGCCTGGCACGCCCCAAGGTGGTGACCATTTAGGAAAATCAGGCTCTGTATGTAGGGAGATGTCGATACTCTGCATATATTTCGACCTTATCCTATCGCTTGGTCAGACTGGTTGAGACGAAGAAGTAAAGCTGGTTCTGTGCAACGCATTTTTACTTTAAAGAGATTCCCAGTGCATGTCGTCTATCATCATCGTCATAACCGTATGGTGTTAAGGTATGGACGGATAATCTCTATATTAGATCATATATAACATATATATGTGAGGATTGTTAGTGTTTTTTTAATAATAATTTTATTGGTATACTTGACGTTACTTATAAAAATGCTCGAAGATGTTATGAAAAGTATAGAACAAAAGTTGTCAGGTTAAAAAGAAAGTGCTTACGGTTTGGAACTTTTAAATTCAAAGGATATACATTCGCTTAAACAAAACATTATTGATCGGAATAAACAAACCCAGAATCGACACACCAAGTAATACAAGTGTACTTTTTCAAATAAAATTGTTTTTATAGCGAATACGTCGATAAAGATGTTTTATTTTCTTTCATATAAAGCTTCACAGACTTTCTCACACACAAAGTTGTCGAGATGCCTGAGAAAGTGGTAGTTGGTAGAAGAGAGGTCTGGAGAGTAAGACGAATGAGGCAGGGTTATGTAGCCCAATTCGTTCAACTTCTGCAGCGTCGGTTTAGCAACATGCGGTCGGGCATTTTCGTGGGGTGGATAGGCCTTTTTCTTTTGGCTAATGCTGGGTGTTAACCTCGGAGTTTCTGATGCATTTCATATATTTGTTTATAGGATATCTCCGCCGTAATGGTTTCGCCGGCATTCAAAAAACATAATAGATGTCGCAAACACCAAACAGTCTGCATGACCTTCTGTTGATGCAACCTTGGCTTCGGGAATGTCGTGGAGTTTCCTCGGTGTTCAACGTCTGAGCTGAACGCCGCCAATTGTCGTAAATAATCCATTTGCATCGCAAGTCACAACCAGGTGGAGAAACAGGTCGTTCTTGTTGAGTAAAGAGGGATCGACGTTACTGCATAACGGTGTTTCTTTTGGTTCTCCTTCAATTCATGAGGCACACACATGTTTTGTCTTCCAAATCGTTGTCTAGTGTTTGGAAATTGTCGTATATGATATATATTTAATTCATAAAAATCCCCGAACAGTGGTGCGCGGATTGGTTTTGACTAAGTCTCTTAACTGATTGTTTTCAACGCCCAATGGCTGATTACTACGCTGATTATCTTCAGGACTATCGTCGCCGCCACAACATTTCTGTAACAACCATTATGTTCTGCGTTCAATAGTGGGCTTGGGGCTAAAATCCTCGTTTACATCTTGAGTCCTGTCAGCAACTTTTCTGCCTTGTTTGACTTGAAATAAGAAAATTGTGCAAATAGGCTTTTTTCCATCTTGTATTCAACGTTCTTAAAAGAAGACGTACTTTTCTAAAATGGTGGGAATTAAAACGATTAGATCGAGCGAAATAGACGCTAATTAAAATGATAAATAAAGTAAAGATATTATAATGAAAACTTTTTGTGGAAAATAGATTATTTGCAATGAACATTTAAAATTCCGCAAGAATTTTCTTCTCAACCTAATATAAAATAAAAATCACTCCATGTTCATGCGGAAAATATGAAAAATTGCTGTAGAACTATGTGTAAGATACACGTTTTTTTTATTAAACGACAATCATTTTGAAACAAAAATTATCTCATTTTTTTTACAGGTAACATATGCTTCATCAGAAATCTACATTCTTTCATTAACCATCTATTTTTTCATATTTTTGTTAGATCTGCCATTTTTGGATAATTTGTATATGATTTCGACAATTTTTTAAACATTTATAATAATTGTTAAATATGTGGCTGCCAGTAGTGTATTTTGAAAGTAAAATCTTTGTTTTAATAAGGCAATGTTTAATATAAAAAATAAAAGCCGTTAATTTTTTTGTAACTAAATATAGTATAGTTTTAATTAGAAATCGTATTTTTATGTCAATTAACTTTATTGCGGATGACATATTCTTTTATTTTATGGTTGTAAATGTCATTTAGAAAACTTTGACGTCATTAAAATATGTTCTTATTTTTAGAACCGGTGTAATATATTTAAACGAACTAATGTTTAAGAAAAGACAACATTGGGATATGCGCGTTGTTTTTTGTGAAAGTTTGGCGAGGGGGAATCACAGACTGACGTTCAGATGAGCTCCTGCCATGAAAATAACGATAAAGCAGGGGCAGGCTCTTACGTCACTTCTGTGGGAAAGAAGTTGCAGGGAAGAGAAAAGGGCATCCACCACTAAATTTGAGTCTATTTTGAAATCTGTCAAGACAGAATAATCTGCTTCTAGCAGCTCCTGCCCTATTGTGGCGACAGTTCTCCATCGCTGGCCGAACCTGGCTTTTATTTCGGCAGAGAACTGCATCAGGATTGATATATCTACTAGAGCGGTTGAAGGATACCGCAATTTCTCCAGCGACTTTGGCAATGGATTTGATATAAGTTTTCCATTTCAGATCGGGAGAAAAGGTCAAGACCAGAAGCTTTTTAAAACATGGTCTCCCCAAGACGAGAGTCATTCATTTCGATTGATGGCAACTGTGCTACAGAGCGTTGATAATGTAAAGATAGAAACTATATTTATATTAATTAAAAGTAACAAGCCACTTTTCCCATTGCAGCACGTGTTCAAGTTCAGAGGAAAGAGAATCAGAGAGAACTTGGGCGTATACGGTCTTCAAAGTGATATCATAAATGGTAGTATCGTCAGCATAAATGTCTACGAATGATCTAAGGATGTGGTTTCGTAGATCATTTATGTACATCAAGAAGAGTAGTAGGACGCAGGGTGGAGCCGTTAGGGACTCCAGCATTAATACTTAGAGCTTCCGATTTCTGTCCATCAACGACTACTCTTAGAACACGATCAGAGAGAAATGATTTAATAGTTTAGAAACCATTTTCAGCTATACCATGACTGGATATCTTGTGAATTAGACCTTTATGCCATACCTTCTAATGCATTCTATTCATTTAATAGATGCGGAAGATATTAATGAAAAGAATAAGCATGCATTAATGTTTTTCATAAGAAGGTATTTCTTAATATGGAAACAGAATTCATGTAATTTTCCCGCTTATCCGAGCCTACTATTTTCTGATTACTCAAAACTTTGTATCATTACTATGTAGTACAACACCAAGGCTTCTTCGGTGATGAACTTAATGTAGGAATAAATATAAGAACGATATACGTAAAAAATTGCAATGTGATACCTCGGAATATTGAGAAAGTATTTATTGCATAAGGAGAATGAACGCGCATGCTATATTAACACCGATTTCCCATAAGATTATTCCGAGAGCAACAGATCCGTGTTGGAGCCACGTGTAGTCTACGTTACTGCGTGAGATAAAAAAAAATGTTCAGATTTTGACGAATGTTAGAGCAAAAAGCATTAATTTCGATTACTGTACAGAGGCAACTAATATCGAGGATAACGCTCAAATATGTCAACTATATCACATAAATCTCAATTAAAACACCATATTCATAATGTAAAAATATAGCGGTTTATAAAAATTTATACATTAAAAGATGAATCGCAGCAGGGTTATCCTTGATATTTATTTGTTCATTTTCACAGCTTTTCTTCTCAGAAGCGAAAGACTTCGTGTGGGTCGATGGCCTCAATAAGAAAATTGTTGCAGTTGGATTTACCTGCATTGCTTAGTCATCTTACCTATCGATTTATAATATATCGATTATTTCAGTGAACAAAAAATGGTTAAATTTTGAATTAACGGATTTCAACTGAAAGTTATTGCAAATCGATGAATAAAAATAGGAAAATAACAAAGACAGTGTATATATTTGTGTGTGTGTTTGTGTATATAATATATATGTATATATATGCATATATATATATATTATATAAAGATAATTAATAGTAAATAATGCATATCTTTACACAACCTTTATTATTTACATGTGTGCATGCATATATCAGCTGCGATCTGTTTAGACATACAATCTCCCCATGACACATATACATACATCTACCTCTGGCTTGAGATAGTTGAGCCTCGAAAGAGATCACCATTGACATATGAACGCACAAGAAAAAAATATTGCTTTGATAAATAAAGAATTTTTTTTTTGTATGCATTATTTTATAAACACAAAAGTCTATTAGAATTACGTTTAGAAAACTAGTAAAATCCAAGGAAATCACGGAATTGGAAGATCGTCCAGAATAATCTAAAAGGCCGAAATCCGTGGAATAATTCAAAAATATCTACAAGGAAAAGGGGGAAATATTCCAATAAAAGAAAAAGTAGATATGCGTTTGACACGTGTGTATATTTCCCTACAACATAACTCTGTGTAGTTTTAGTCTACAGACTTGAAATTTGATATACCGGGTACTGAGATTTAGGACAATCTTTGTAATCGATTTTCGGCCAGAAAATTTGCGTGTTAAGGCGTCAAAGTTCAACGATTTGATCTTTAAGAACTCTACAAAACTCCTCCGCTAATTCTGGCTATAAACACTTGAAATTTTCGGAAATGGACCTAACTCAATAACTTGATTTAAGCCCAAAACAATAAATGTAAACGGGTCATAATAAGGGTCAATGCAATAAAAATATGACCCCTTAGATCTCTACCAAATTACTTCAAACAATTTCTGGTCTAAACATTTAAAATTTTACATAAAGGGTATTCAGAGATAGGGCGAGCTTTTTAATCGGTATGGGTCGAAACTTTAAGTTACTAATACTACGTATGTACGCATGTATGTTTCAACGTCTGCCTAAAAGTTTCGACAGAGGCGACGGATTTTTACAAGATTTGTTCGTTTTGAAGTCCGACCTTTTAGACGACAAATGTGGAAAAATTGGCTAAACACATTGATACCTTCACCTTCAACACTTTTCTACGGAAAGCACTTTCTTCGCCGATATTTCGAAAGTCATCCCCTCTTTTCGAGTGTCTAGCCTGAATTAAAATCTACGTCACTTTCGGTTTGGCAGTGGTCTTAACAGCAAAAACATCACGTTTTCTCCATTATTTTCCTCCTTCGGGGTACGGGTTCATGCCTGCTTTCATACTACTTTTTATTTTTGCTAAAAATACACCTCAAAATGCTCGGCTCCCATGTTAGTGTAATATATATATATATATATATATATATATATATATATATATATATATATATACATACACACATATATACACACACATATATATACAAATATACTTATGTATATATGCATAATGCCTATATATACATACATACATACATATATATATATATATATATATACTGCAAGTTTTACCGTGCAACATTGAGAGATACTAGTTGTGCTCAAGAATATACTTTTCTACATAATCACTTACACTCCAATAAAGTGTTTGCTTGTTACTAACGTCTATGGCAGGGGTTGATTGTGGGAGTCTAACATAAAAAAGATGAAACTTCTGCGTCATTAATGAATAAGTTTCCGTTTAATCTTATGTCATGAAATCATAAATTTAGTCATCATAATAATCGAATGTTCAAACCCTTGTTATCCATTCGGACGGTTAAAATTTGCCATTACTTTTGTGATATCCCATCGTTATACATTATTACTGCTTTTCTACATTGTAAATTGATGAATAGTTGCATATCATTTGTAATGTAATATTATAGTAAAACATCATTGCAATACATTTCCGTTTTTCTAATTCATTTTTTATTTTATTTTTTCATTACTATATTGTAAACTGATTAATCTGTAAACAAAAGCTATGCTTTTCCTGTTTCCTCGCGTTGTATATCGATAATGTGTGTTAAATTCACGTATTTTTAATTAAAATTTCACCCAAACTAGGCATAGTGTAACTTTTAGGCAGAAGGACAGGATCAGTGACATAATTTGCAAGAATATTATGTAGAGAAGTGAGTAGAAAAATGTCTGTTCAAATAACATAGAACTTCTACATGTCAGTGCAGTTGAGGAATCAGGAAACTGGAAGGGATTTTCAAAGTCTAGAAGTTCTGGGGAAGAAACTATTAGAGTAGAAGGCTTTCTGACATCAAGGTTTCTCTATTTTGTAGGGCCGGGGCTTTGCTACTTGACGGGTCTGACGGGGTATTTACGGTGAGGGGTAGTAGCCTTTCTACTTCCTCAGAGCATTCACCATGTAAAACAGGCAGAGGGGTGTAACGTTTCGTCGGTTGGAGAGAGGCTTAATCTTAGATAACAGTTAAAGAACTATCCGGTTGGCAACTCTTTTTTGAAAAATATCAAAGATTAAGAGGCTTGTAGCAGATACACAACCCCAAAGTTGAAAAGAATATTCCATACTTGGGCGAATTGTGCTTAATAGATGTACATTATCCTTTTAAGCTTAAAAAAAACCTTTCTAGCACAGTATAAAAAACCTACTTTCTTCGCAGCAGCCATGCCAATGCTCTAAATGTTCCAAGTCATATCCCTGTGAATATTTATACGAGGAGTTTTACAGTCCTTTCAGGTAGTGCATTTTAAGCCATAACCATTGGTTGTTGAGAAAGTCTCTTGTAATTATTGAAGGAAACATGCTTAGTCTTGGGAGCATTGAATGTTACTATCTGTTTTTGTCCCCATTCCACTATAGATTTGAGGTCTCCCTCTAGTGTTTCTGCCATTGCTTTAGATATGCGTTAATTCGGTCTCTTCACGTGCCTGTTTTAGAGCGTAATGTCATCAGCATATATACCCATCTCAGAGACATTTTTATCAGGGATGTAATTTATGAATATTGGACCCCTTAGGTGCACCCTTATGTATATTATAATGTTTAGATGTACGACCGTTGATGACACTGTGAATTCTTCTCTTATTTAAGAAAGAGTTAAATATGTTAATTATTCGTCCAGTGATAACGGATGATCTGATTTTCGTGAGAAGACTGTCAAAAGACCTAGATATATCTATGGCTACTGCCCTACACTCCCCCGCTTTGTATAGTGTATGGTACATACATTCTGAAATTACAGTAAGGATGTCTAATCTACTGGCTTGACTATATCAATATCGTTGGTCGGTCATAAGTTTAGCAACTGTAAGGTGATGTACTAGAGCTTTAAGAATTATGGACTTAAATATATTGATGAAGAGAAGGAGGAGGCTAATGGGGCTATAATATAATGGGTCAGCACTTTCACCAGATTCCTTGTGAACTGATACCACGAAAGCAGTTTTGCAACAACCAAGAAAGCAGGATTTGCTAGGGCATCCGTTGTAAAGTTTGGATGGACCAAAAGCAACATCAGCAGAGCATTAATTTAATAGTACAAGCGGGATGAGATAAGGTCCACATGCTTTTCAGGTATCTGGGTTTTTTTATGATATTCTGTACCTGTGAAAGTGGTGATATAAAGATCATCTAGTGTTGTGTGAGCCCGCAAAGGAAAATCATGGAGAGGAGTGGTTTGTCCACTGTAGAGTTTAAAGCAAATCGACTGGCAGACATATTAGCATTCTCGGTTACCATGGAAACAACCTGATGAATGTTGGATAGTAGAGGAATTTTTGATTGCCTATAATTTACTACACTGCTGTATGATTTCAAGAAATCACGAGTTCCTAATATCTGCGCTTCTATGTGTTTCGGGTTATTTTGGTGCATTCTCTCTTAGCTGTCGCTATTTCGTTTCTAGCTTTTATAAACTGTCATATAGTTTTACTGGACGTGTCGGATAAACCTACGGTATGCATACTGGCTTTTTACTATGGTAGCTGAACAAGTGGAAGTTTGTTCCGAGTGATTGTCGTTTAATCGTTACTAGCGGGAACTGTTAATATTCCACAGAAGACTCATTCCTATGTAATATATTGATGTTATCATTTTGGAGATGTTCAGACAATTATGACGCTCTGATGTTATTGTAGCTCTTGTGTTTAAACTGTAAAAGCATTTATCTAAGCTTGCAAGGGTGCCTGCCGTAGCCCGGTCCTAATACGTGTTTAAATATGATGGTTTACTTCTTGAAGATTTTCGTATATACTAATAGAGTTAATGTTCTATAGATTTTCTCGCTCTATGTAATAAAATGTCATAGTTTTTCCCCTCTTCACCAAAATACCGTAGGTTTGCAACAACAGATGGCACATACAATTTGCTTATGCCTAGCCTATAAGCTAATATCTTATACAACTTCATAAAGAGTTTTTTTTATACATCCAGTTGTTCAAATAAAAGCCCATCCGAGGAGCTACACCAGCACAATCACATTAACCTACAGAGGAAGTAATCCCGGTTTTCCCCCTATTTCTGAAGTCTTCCTACGGATCCCTATAAATAGCGCAGGGATTTATACACATAGTATGGATAATGTGGTAATCAATATATACGTTTGAAGCCAAAACAACGCATATTACAAATTTGTAATAATCCGTTGTTTTGGCATCAAAGGTATATACAGACGTTTTGTCGTGTGGTGTTGGTGATGATGATGATAACGTCACAAAAAACAACAACGCTTGTTATATGTAGAAAAGAACCGAGAAGGGCAATCAACGCTGCCAGGCGTCTCGATTCTAAGGATGGGACTAGAGGGCGCGGCTTACTCAACTCGAGCTGATTGTCTCTTTACCGGTACCGCCGGCCGACTACTCCCTTGCTAAAATCTGCACGGTTTTTTATATGATTTCTGTCACGTTCGCCCAGAGACTCCGACCTACACGTAAGCGTAACCCGATCTGCTAGATACTCGATTTCGTTGACATAGAATGATCGAATATCGACCGAGACATTCCATGCATTGTTCATCTAATTTCTATTTTTAGACGTCAGTGTTGTTTGTTTAAATTAAGTAAGATATACCTTATTTTGCATGTTTCCATATTTAACAAACAAAAATGTAATTTCGACGTTTTTTTTCTTCGATTAAAAAAAACACCACCAGCTCCAATTCAGCTTTTCGGGCCGCACTATCTAACAGTGACCATAATTCAAAATCAAGTCGCCTGACCGTGTCACAATATAATACGTATTTTATTTTATTCAAACTCGACTAGCGCTTCTAAGGAACAAAATCTTAACGTGAATTCCGCGTGATCAAACGCACCGTTCCGAGATTTAAAAACTACCGTAAAATCAGCAAATGGACTTCTACTTGCTTATTTTTTGCTCCAAACACAACATGGCAAGGAAAGAAAGAAAGACATACTGAAGATGAAGGTTTCCTTCGAAATATATTTAAGAATTTCAATATAAATTTCAAACAAAATAAATGGCTATCTATTTTGTAATAATGCGTTGTTTTTGCTTCAATCGTATATAATACGTATTTTATTTCATGGAGACTATTGGTTTTTCTTTTTTATTTTACTATGCAATTTATTTTTAAACGGGGTTAGTATTAGCTGTCAATTAATCTTAAAAAGTTGCTTCCGAACTATTCCCAACCAATTTATTTTGAAGAAAAAACAGCATACACAACAAATAGATTAATAATTATATAGCAAATTCAGGTGGGGAGGGTAAAATTGCGACGTAAATAGATATATATCTAAGGTATTTCGGTACTTACAGAGTCAGTCTCGAGTATTGTCGGAGAATCCAATGTCAGTCTATATTATTTTAAGTAATTTACGAAAAAAGTGTACATTATAAAGAGCGATGCAATAAGAATCCTACGAGTGGGACAACATTTATTCCTTTCGATTTTCCTAAAATATCCAGAGGGAGAAATATTAGAACGTCCACGTTACTCTGTATGTCAGATAATAATGATATAGAAGTATATAAAATGTTAATGTTATTTGGGCATGTCTTAACACATAAAATAAAGATAGATCTGCGCATACATTTCACGACTATTGTTATATGTAATGCACGCACTTTCGGAAACTGTCATTAAATAATGGATATGAAGAGAGAAATAGCAGGGGTGAACAGGGAAAGGAATATACGCATTGAGAGATAAAGAAAGCAGAGAGGCAAAGGATATGGATACATATATCAAATGGTTGATCTCCGATAAGATCGCTGCGTTTCCTCTTATTTGGAATCATCGGTATTTTCTTCCTTCATTTAAGATGGCGTCATAGGCGGCATGAAGCTGAAGAGCTTAAAAGACGGGCGGCCATCTTTGATGATATAAATGCCCACCGCAAGCGAATATAGGTGTCACGCAGGCGCATCGAATCTGATGAGAGACTCTCTTTGATCGTTCACGCGTCAGGATGGTCGATAGAGACGCATTGCTTCAATCACGTGACCCATCGTTTTTGATCTCCGGGTCTTCCCCGATTTCGATGCGAATAAAGAAATTAGAGATCATCTCTCAGAAGATTCTGATCGATTATTTTAAAGAAACAAACATGCGATCTGATATATATATTTTTATTTATGAAAACAAGGGTATGTGCATATGTTTACATTCTTCAGTTATCAGATTTCATCATATACATAAATGTTAGAATACGGATAATACCATAATGCTTGCTATATTTACTTTAATTTAGATTTTTTAAGGAGCAGCAAAGTAAAAATGCAGACACTTCTTGTTTTATAAAATTATAAAAGTACAGTATTATTGATCTGTTAAAACCTAATCAAAATTTCAGTTTGTTTCGTATTTTAACGAGGGATTACTTTCATTTGAACACCTAAGCTTTTTAGTTTACATTACAGTTTATCCGTATCTGTTAGACGCAAATAAACTAAGCTCTTATGAAATACATTTTTTGCGCGTCTCTTTTAGCACAAACAATATATTACTAATATTTAAAAGAATTAGTCGCACAGGCCATTATCAAAGACTTTTCTTGTCGCATCTTCTAGTGTGTGAGTGACAAAAAGATTTTCAGTACTCTCTTCCACTTTCGATAATTATTGCAGCTGAATTTACGTTAGCGTATCAGTCTCTTACAATTAATTTCTGGTTGGTGATGACTATTGGCAATCACTGAAATTGGGTGGCAAAAGGTCCCCTCATGTTAAAGTCCTATTTGCACTAATTTAGCGGAGGGATGTCTTGTTCTTTCTCTCCTTGGTCCTACCATCGTCTTTGATCCTCCTCGCTTATTTTCTGTCGTGTCACTTTTTGTAACACACAAAAATTGGGGAATACAGGAAGTAAACTTACAATGAAACAGTTTCAGTTTTCATGATTCCATATGATGCTCGTTTGCGTTTTACTTTTCTAGTCGTTTCTATATGTCCAGTTTGTGTTTGTAATTCATGTGTGTCAATCTTAGCATTTAAGGGGTTCTCTTAATATTTCAACTGTTTTTTTATTGTTGTTATCATATTATCCATCCCTCGGATTCCAATTTCTACCGTTCTCTTTTATAGTTTTTCGGTGTTGTTCTTAGCACCCTTAAGGTTAGTGGTGTTATCTTAACTTTTTTCATCTTCCATATCCGTTATAGCTCTCTGTCCAGTTCAATGTATTTACTCTGGTACGTCTTCTCCTTTTTCTTCACTCTCTGGTCTACTGGAAGGGAAACTCTGGTAGGTCTTCTAATTCTTGTAGACTAGGATGACGCCCGTTTCATTGCGTGGATTGGTTTATCCGTTTCTATATCCATAATCCATATGATTTTGTGGCTTTAATTTTAACGTACTGCTGACGGTTTTCGCTTATACTATATATATGTGTGTTCAAGATTCGGTTGTTTTCGTGATACCTATTGTACTGCCTGTCTGACTTGATTGTGTCTATTTTCATATTCTTTTGGGGCTAGTCTGCTGTATCTGGTTAATATGTTGTTTATTATTTCCTCCGTTTGTCCATAGATTTTACATTTTCTGTTTTTTTTGTGTCATGTTGATCCTTGTGGGTTGTTCTAATAGCGTTATCTTGTTCAGCCATAAGTAAGGATACCGTTTCTCTGCTTAAGTGTTCTTTTTGTACCTATGTCCAGGTGTGTTCGTTAGTCTTATCTTTGTGATCTTTAAGAATCGTCCATGTGATTTTTCTCTTCTCATTTACTTTCTCTTCTCTTATCTTTCGTTTCTTCTGTTTCTGTCTTGATGTTTTAATGTCTTTTTCTGCAGTAATTATTCATTAGGTGTTGTGTCTTATGTATGTTTCTAATTCTTTTCTTGCGTCATTTAAACAGTCTTCCAAATAGACTAGCTATCTTCTATCGTATTTCCTTTTCACATAGAGTCGGCCAATATTATTATTTGCGTGTAGTGCATTTTGCATAGTCATAACTATCCTGATTTCTGGTCGAGATGATTCGGTATTTCTTTAGTTCAACCTAGAAACAATCTAGAGTACCTTTCTAATGACACTGTTTATGTGTTTAATTAAGTTTCTATTATATACTTCAGTTTCGAGAAGTTTTCTCGTTCTTCTATATTATGGCTTTCCAATTTTCTCATCCACTTTTATCGGTGTGATGATGTCTGCTTCAAGAACAGTCAAATATAAGTAGCGGTCCTATTAACTTAGTGCCCTCATCTCCGTTTGATTGGATGGTATCATACATTCCGTCACTTCCAGTTACCCCTTCTCTTGATTAGCAGAGCACAATTTTGCAGGCCGAATTCCATTCAGCCATTATTGCTTAAAGTCACTCACGTGCTATAGGCGGTTCATTCTCTAATCTGTATCAGTGAACTGGTATCAAGCTTTGCATTCCCTTGGTATATTGATAAGGAGCAACATGGCTATGGTAAATAGTAGTCATGATATGAAATCAGATTAGGGAATCATATTGAAACATATCTTTTTTTTAAATTATATTTTATGTATTATCTGCCAGTCAATTCAAGCCTCATGTTTTCATTGTCTTTTCTATTAAGTTGATACTCTTGCTTGGTAGTTTGCACATTCTCAAGCATTCTATTATCCACACTTGTGGGATCCTGTGGTACGTTTTCTTGTAGTTGATTCATGACAAATACAGTTTCTTTCTCATAATTTTCATCTACTTCAAGACTCGTTAATCTGTGTACAAGAGGTAATTTGTTTCTCCATTTTCCCTCTTTACATCCTTTTTGTCGCTCGGGAAATAGTCCGCGATAATAAAGGAATTATAAAGTTGTTCCCGTTGCTATGCCGTTCGTGTTTTCCACATTGTAAGTAAACATGTAATAGACATGTAATTTCGGGGGAAGGTTCGTATTTTGCTTCTTTTTGCAGTAAAACTTTTTACTACTGGGCATCCATCTTTGCACGTGTGTTTCTTGGATATATCTTTTCAGGTTCTTAATAAATCTTTCAAGTAGTGTGGTGGTTTTTTACACCAATAGACATGTATACCGTCGCCACATTGTGTTCTCCAGTTTGCAATTTTTTCGTTGGGTGGTCTTAAGGGTCTTCTTTTTCATTTCATTATCTATTTTTTGATTTGACGTGACACTTCTTTTATGTGTTTCGCTCATTCGAAATTTCTATTATGACGCTGCTGCTCTGCTCTGGTCTGGTTCCAGTAGAATACTTTTTCTGTTAGTTTTAGTTGTTCTGATCTCGTTTTTTCTTCGTTCACATTTTGATAGAACTGGTCTTCATTTCTTTCAAAGGCTCCATTTTGTTTGCTCTGTTCGAATTTGTATTTCTAATGCATTTATCTACTTTTTTCTGCTGCCATTTTTGGCTTTAAATCCTTTCTGTTTATTTTTTGTCAGATCCTATCCTGCTAGTCACATTTCTACTGTTATATCCTCTTCTAGTCGTTTTCTTTTTGTTTATCGCTTCAGCGCCTTTCTGAAGTTTGTTCATTAGAGTTTCCAGCCTTTACTCCTGCCCATATTTTGTTCGATCCATTTTTACGCCTTCTTACCTTGTTTAAACTTTATGCTTACTGTCCTGGCACCTGCGTAGATTCCTCTTCTCGGTCTTCTTCATCTTATTCATCTTTTTCTTCGTCTTCTTCTTCTTCTTTTTCTTCTTATTATTTTTAATTTTTTTTTTTACATTTTAACCCCAAACAAGGTCCATTGCCACTTTGGTGTAGGGGGCTACTATCAGGGGCAGCAACTACTGGGGCACTATGTTGGGATTTG